>NC_057794.1:583938798-584260141 GCF_018294505.1 Triticum aestivum
CAGCAACGGGACTTCAATTTGTGGGAGGTCAATCCGGCACAACACCAGACCTTGAGCGGGCTCTTTGATACTACATACAAAGACGCCTGGAGGGTGCTGTTCAAGGGCGCCAAAGCCCCCGCATCCGCTACCAAAGATCGCGGATTCAGCTCGCAGCGTCCAACTGATGAGGTAAGCCATGTTATCCCTTATGGGACACTTGCTTTTCATGTTTTAACTTCATGCGGGATCTAAACTCCCAATACCTTTGACAGGCCTGGCAGACGACGTCCGGATAGGTTAACTGTCCGGCTCCCCTTCCAGAAGACCCAGCAGATGCCCGTTTGACAGGGCTACTGGTCCCGGCACTTTACGTGGTGCCGGAGAAGAAGGCCAAGAAGAAGGCCATGGGAACCCGAAGGAGTTCCCGACACCAGGTGGTATCGGACTCATCGTCCGATGACTCCGAGGCGGACTCCTCCCACGAGGATGAGGAGGAGAAGGAGGAGGACTCTTCCCCAGCGGGGGGAGAGAAGAAGAGGAAGGCTTCCCCAACAAGGGAGGCCGAAGGGTCCAAGAAGGGAAGGACCCTTCCCCCGGACTGTTCGGCCAACGTCGGCGATGGCGAGGAGGAGTGGCCTTCAAGGGCCAAGCCCCTGGCGAGATCGTAAGTATCCGGACTCCTAGATGATTTATAATTTTTCCTTTTGTCACATAGTGTCTCTCTAATGCCGCATACAACCCTGCAGTCCGCCCAAGGACGATCTTCCCGCTTCGTCGAGTGGGTCCTTGGGCACGTCGGATATGGATTCCCTTCCGACCGCCTCCACTCCCCGTGGTGCTGACGACGCCGAGGTTGGATCCCAGGAGGGGACCCACCAGGGGGAGGAGGCTTCGGAGGTGCCGCAAGGCAACCTCCCGGACTTTGCACCGGACTCCGCACCGGAACCTGCAGTGGTTCCGGAGTCCGGCGGGCGGCCCCTTCGTAAGAAGGGCAAGACTGTGACATCGGCGGCCTCCGTCCAACCGGAGGCGCCGGATAACTTGCTGGAGGCGCTCAACAGCGCTTCCATCAAAGAAGAACACCGTACTATCATGAGTGCGGTGATTCAAAAGGTTCAGCTTGCCAAGAGCGGGCTGACCGAAGCCTGCAGCAGCCTTCTAACAGGCTTTGAGGTAAGAATTTTAAGATATGCAATATAATACCGCATAGACAGTAGCCCCTGATGCTCGTTTTGGTGTTCGGAAACAAAAGCCGGACTGAGGATCTAAAAAGATATACGCAGGAGTCTGAAAAAATGTGTCAATATGGGATTGCAGGCTGCGCTGCTGACCTCTGCCGCATTGACTGCGGAGGTCAATACTTTGAAGGAAAGCCTCGAGCGGTCCGAGAGCGAGCTCGGCCGTGCCAAGAAGCAGCTCGAGGACAAGGAAGGTGAGTAAGACCGTGTGAAAATTGTACCTTACAGAAAAGGATTTTGTTGCAAGAGAAATAACAAGGATAACGGGGGTACTCCAGGGGCCACGAACAAGGTGGCGACCCTGAAGGAGGCAGTGTCTGTGGCCGAACGCAATGCGGCCGCGGAGCGAGCCGAGCGAGAGAAGCAGGAGGCGCGGGTGGCAGAGGTACAGCAAGAGCTTCAGGCTCTCGTGGAAAAGCACGAGGGTTTGGAGCGTGACTCGAAGGCTCGAGAGTCCGAGCTTGCGTCGACTCTTGAGAGTGCCAAGGCCGCTAAGGCCGATGCCCACAAGGCCCTCCAGGAAATCGAGGATTTGAAGAAAATAGTGGCGGGTAAGGCATTCTTCATGCAAAGCAAGCATATTAAAGTGAATTACCTTTTACTTACCCGGATTCCGAGCTCTCCAGGGACGTTCGAAGATCTGCCCCGCAGCGTATCCGATGCTGCCGCATTCTACCGGGCCGAGGAGGGGAGCTCGATGGAGAAGGTCTTCTGGTCTCAGTATGCTGAGGCCGGACAGCCGATGCCCCTTAGCGACCAGCTGAAGCAGCTGGTCGAGCTCCACAAGGTTGGCCAAACAGGCCATGAAGGGCCTCATAGTTCGGCTGTGGCCCAAGGAGGCCATGCCTGGGAGCTACTTCAGCCTGGTGCGGCGGCTGGTGGATGTGTGTCCCTGGGTTGAAGTCATAAAGCACTCCACCTGCATTGAAGGTGCCCGTCGGGCCCTTGCCCATGCAAAGGTGCACTAGGGCAGGATGGACGCTGAGAAGCTTGTGACGGACGCGCCACCAGCGGGCAAGGAGTATCGTACGCCCGAAATGTATTATAAGAGTGTCCTGAAGGGTGCCCGCATGATTGCGGGTGAGTGCTCCAAAGATGCAATATTTGAGTAAACTCGCATTTTGTTATCCTGTGCGCTGAAAACTTTGTTCATATGCGCGAAGCAACGCTTGTTGATTTAAAATATTACCTTATGTGCGGCCGTTTATGAAATCTGAGAGATGGCAAGTCGTCGGCTTCAGCCCCCACGCGTCGAGTGCTGGGGTGTTCGGGATAAATTTGAGCGCTCTTGTTCCCATTTTTGGGTCCGTCTAGGGAGGCGCTCAACACAACGAACAAGGCAACTGGACTTATAATGCTTGAACACTCTCACTTAGCCATAGAATTCTATAATTTTAAATTTCGGCGAAGCCCCTAGTGTTCGGAAGACCGAATTCAGGGCGCTATCCATGCCTGGGCCGAACAAAAGGCCGGTTCCTCGCTCTAAGCGGCATAAGTCTTTAGGGACTCGAAAAACCTCTCGAACAGCGACCAGCTCTCGCCTCATAATGATGGTCAGTTTTAGCTTTCTCCACTGAGGCGCTCGCCCAGCTCAACTGGGGCGCAATCGCAGTGGTTCTCCCAGTGCTACCTTAGCCGATACAACGGAACGTAAGGTACCAAAACATGGGAGCCGGGCAAACCCAACTATTGACCCAAGACATGATTCGGAGCCGATGCATATAATGCTATAAGCTCGGGGTGCCGCACTTGTGAAAGTGTTCGGGCTTATCACACCATAATGTGGGGAACTTAAGCCCCTGGTGTATTTAGCCGTACCAAAGTGTACGGATGCGACATGTCATAAATGAACATATGTATAAGAAATAAATGCAATTATAAGCAAAAAGCGATGCATTGTTTATTCAAAAATGCTGCCATGAATGCAGAACGATACAGATAGTGCGGTAAGCAAGGGATGGGACTATTAAACATGTCGCCCTTCAGGGGTAGGCTGCGGAATGCTGTATAAAACAGATTTAGTGCTCGTAATGGAGACCACTTGGATACTCGTCGTAGCCTTTCTCCTTCCCTGGCTATTGCATCGTGAGTTCGGCCCGTCTACTGCCGGACAGGGCCTCTGGTGAACGGAGTCCTGCGGGTAAGAAAAAAGAAAAAGGAAACAGAATGACACACTTGGGAGCCCCTGGTGTGGTTGAGCCGCACCCTGGGCCTGTTGTGGTCGTGCCCCTTCCCCTATGCCCATGGTATCTCCAGAGCGTAATGATGTACACGAAGGACCGGTCTTGCAATTTTGCAAAGGCTGGGGTTGGGGCCGCATTGCTACGCGTGCTCGGAACGTGCCAGGTGGTCTTGTTGTAAGTTACTCCGGGCGCGTTTAGCCGTATCCGGCCGCTTAACGACTGGACTCGAGAATTGCCTTAAGAGGCTACTCTGTACTTCTGCCGCGAGAGCCGCTGTGTGTTCCTCCGTTCGGAGGGAGCATTCAGTGTTTCCGTTGACCGTGATGACTCCTCGAGGGCCTGGCATCTTGAGCTTGAGGTATGCGTAGTGCGGCACCACGTTGAACTTTGCAAACGCGGTCCGTCCGAGCAAAGCATGATAGCCGCTGCAGAACGGAACTATGTCGAAGATTAACTCCTCGCTTCGGAAGTTATCCGGGGATTCGAAGACCATTACAAGTGTGACTGAGCCTGTACAATTGGCCTCTACACCTGATTTGACGCCTTTGAAGGTCGTCTTTGTAGGTTTAATCCTTGAGGGGTCTATGCCCATCTTGCGCACTGTATCCTGATAAAGCAGGTTCAGGCTGCTGCCGGCGTCCATCAGAACTCTGGTGAGGTGAAATCCATCGACGATTGGGTCTAAAACAAATGCGGCGAATCCGCCGTGGCGGATGCTGGTGGGGTGGTCCCTTCGATTGAAAGTGATCGGGCAGGAGGACCATGGGTTGAACTTCGGGGCAACTGGCTTCATCGCGTATACGTCCCTTGCTTCCGCTCCCTCTTGGGTATGTGGGTTGCGTATATCATGTTCACCGTCCGCACCTGTGGGGGGAAACCTTTCTGTCCTCTATTGTTCGGTGGCCGGGTATCTTCCTCGTCATTGCTATGCAGCCCCTTGTCATTATTTTGGGCAATTAACTTGCCTGCCTGCTTGAATACCCAACAATCCCTGTTGGTGTGATTAGTGAAGGAAATATGCCCTAGAGGCAATAATAAAGTTATTATTTATTTCCTTATATCATGATAAATGTTTATTATTCATGCTAGAATTGTATTAACCGGAAACATAATACATGTGTGAATACATAGACAAACATAGTGTCACTAGTATGCCTCTACTTGACTAGCTCGTTTATCAAAGATGGTTATGTTTCCTAACCATAGACATGAGTTGTCATTTGATTAACGGGATCACATCATTAGGAGAATGATGTGATTGACATGACCCATTCCGTTAGCCTAGCACTTGATCGTTTAGTATGTTGCTATTGCTTGACTTATACATGTTCCTGTAACTATGAGATTATGCAACTCCCGTTTATCGGAGGAACACTTTGTGTGCTACCAAACGTCACAACGTAACTGGGTGATTATAAAGGTGCTCTACAGGTGTCTCCAAAGGTACATGTTGAGTTGGCGTAATTCGAGATTAGGTTTTGTCACTCCGATTGTCGGAGAGGTATCTCTGGGCCCTCTCGGTAATGCACATCACTATAAGCCTTGCAAGCAATGTGACCAATGAGTTGGTTATGGGATGATGCATTACGTAACGAGTAAAGAGACTTGCCGGTAACGAGATTGAACTAGGTATTGGATACCGACGATCGAATCTCGGGCAAGTAACATACCGATGACAAAGGGAACAACGTATGTTGTTATGCGGTTTGACCTATAAAGATCTTCGTAGAATATGTAGGAGCCAATATGGGCATCCAGGTCCCGCTATTGGTTATTGACCAAGAATAGTTCTAGGTCATGTCTTCATAGTTCTCGAACCCGTAGGGTCCGGACGCTTAAGGTTTCGATGACAGTTTTATTATGAGTTTATGAGTTTTGATGTACCGAAGGAGTTCGGAGTCCCGGATGAGATTGGGGACATGACGAGGAGTCTCGAAATGGTCGAGACGTAAAGATCGATATATTGGACGACTATATTCGAACTTCGGAAAGGTTCCGAGTGATTCGGGTATTTTTCGGAGTACCGGAGAGTTACGGGAATTCGCCGGGAGAAGCATTGGACCTTATTGGGCCATACGGGAAAGAGAGAGGGGCTGCCTAGGCCAGGCTGCGCGCCCCCCCAAGGCCTAGTCCGAATTGGACTAGGGGGAGGGGCTGCACCCCCTCCTTCCTTCCCTTCTCTCTTCCCTTTCCTTCTCTCCTACTCCTACTACATGGAAGGTCTCCTAGTTGGACTAGGAAAGGGGGAATCCTACTCCCGGTGGGAGTAGGACTCCTCCTTGGTGCGCCTCCTCCTAGGCCGGCCACCCCCTCCCTTGCTCCTTTATATACGGGGGCAGGGGGCACCCCATAGACACACAAGTTGATCTACGGATCGTTCCTTAGCCGTGTGCGGTGCCCCCCTCCACCATATTCCACCTCGGTCATATCGTCGCGAAGCTTAGGCGAAGCCCTGTGCCGGTAGAGCATCAACATCGTCACCACACCGTCGTGCTGATGGAACTCATCTCCGGAGCTCGGCTGGATCGGAGGCCGGAGATCGTCATCGAGCTGAACGTGTGCTGAACACGGAGGCCCCGTACGTTCGGTGCTTGGATCGGTCGGATCGTGAAGACGTACGACTACAGCAACCGCGTTGTCATAACGCTTCCGCTTACGGTCTACGAGGGTACGTGGACGAACACTCTCCCCTCTCGTTGCTATGCCATCACCATGATCTTGCGTGTGCGTAGGAATTTTTTTGAAATTACTACGTTCCCCAACAGTGGCATCCGAGCCTAGGTTTTATGCGTTGATGTTATATGCACGAGTAGAACACAAGTGAGTTGTGGGCGATACAAGTCATACTGCTTACCAGCATGTCATACTTTGGTTCGGCGGTATTGTGAGATGAAGCGGCCCGGACCGACATTACGCGTACGCTTACGCGAGACTGGTTTCACCGTTACGAGCACTCGTGCTTAAAGGTGGCTGGCGGGTGTCTGTCTCTCTCACTTTAGCTGAATCGAGTGTGGCTACGCCCGGTCCTTGCGAAGGTTAAAATAGCACCAACTTGACGAACTATCGTTGTGGTTTTGATGCGTAGGTAAGAACGGTTCTTGCTAAGCCCGTAGCAGCCACGTAAAATTTGCAACAACAAAGTAGAGGACGTCTAACTTGTTTTTGCAGGGCATGTTGTGATGTGATATGGTCAAGACGTGATGAGATATAAGTTGTTGTATGAGATGATCATGTTTTGTTGAAGTTATCGGCAACTGGCAGAAGCCCTATGGTTGTCTCTTTGTTGCATAAAGATGCAAGTGCCAAATAATTGCTTTACTTTATCGCTATGCGATAGCAATAGTTGCAAGAGCAATAGTTGGCGAGACGACCATGTGATGACACATTGATATAGATCAAGATGATGAAGATCATGGTGTCGTGCCGGTGACGATAGAGATCATGACAGTACTTTGGAGATGGAGATCAAAGGCGCAAGATGATCATGGCCATATCATGTCACATATTTTGATTGCATATGATGTTTATCTATTATACATCTTATTCTTGCTTTGATTGACGGTAGCATTTTAAGATGATCTCTCACTAAATTATCAAGAAGTGTTCTCCCTGAGTATGCACCGTTGCCAAAGTTCGTCGTGCCCAGACACCACGTGATGATCGGGTGTGATAAGCTCTACGTCCATCTACAACGGGTGCAAGCCAGTTTTGCACACGCGGAATACTCAGGTTAAACTTGACGAGCCTAGCATATGCAGATATGGCCTCGGAACACGGAGACCGAAAGGTCGAGCGTGAATCATATAGTAGATATGATCAACATATCGATGTTCACCATTGAAAACTACTCCATCTCACGTGATGATCGGTTATGGTGTAGTTGATATGGATCACGTAATCACTTAGATGACTAGAGGGATGTCTGTCTAAGTGGGAGTTCTTAAGTAATATGATTAATTGAACTTAAATTTATCATGAACTTAGTCCTGGTAGTATTTTGCAAATTATGTTGTAAGATCAATAGCTTGCGTTGTTGCTTTCATATGTTTATTTTGATATGTTCCTAGAGAAAATTGTGTTGAAAAATGTTAGTAGCAATGATGCGGATTTGATCCGCGATCTGAGGTTTATCCTCATTGCTGCACAGAAGAATTATGTCCTTAATGCACCGCTAGGTGACAGACCTATTGCAGGAGCAGATGCAGACGTTATGAACGTTTGGCTAGCTCAATATGATGACTACTTGATAGTTTTGTGCACCATGCTTTATGGCTTAGAATCGGGACTTCAAAGATGTTTTGAACATCATGGACCATATGAGATGTTCCAGTAATTGAAGTTAATATTTCAAGCAAATACCCGAGTTGAGAGATATGAAGTCTCCAACAAGTTCTATAGCTAAAAGATGGAGGAGAATCGCTCAACTAGTGAGCATGTGCTCAGATTGTCTGGGTACTTCAATCGCTTGAATCAAGTGGGAGTTAATCTTCCAGATAAGATAGTGATTGACAGAATTCTCTAGTCACCATCACTAAGTTACTGAACTTCGTGATGAACTATAGTATGCAAGGGATGACGAAAACGATTCCCGAGCTCTTCGTGATATTGAAATCGACGAAGGTAGAAATCAAGAAAGAGCATCAAGTGTTGATGATTGACAAGACCACTAGTTTCAAGAAAAGGGCAAAGGGAAAGAAAGGGAACTTCAAGTGGAAAGACAAGCAAGTTGTCACTCCTGCGAAGAAGCCCAAAGCTGGACCATAGCCTGAAACTGAGTGCTTACACTGCAAAGGAAATGGTCACTGGAAGCGGAAATGCCCTGAATATTTGGTAGATAAGAAGGATGGCAAAGTGAACAAGGGTATATTTGATATACAGGTTATTGATGTGTGCCTTACTAGTGTTTATAGTAGCCCCTGAGTATTTGATACTTGTTCGGTTGCTAAGATTAGTAACTCGAAACAGGAGTTACAGAATAAACAGAGACTAGTTGAAGGGGAAGTGACGATGAGTGTTGGAAGTAGTTCCAAGATTGATATGATCATCATCGCACACTCCCTATACTTTCGGGATTAGTGTTAAACCTAAATAAATGTTATTTGGCGTTTACGTTGAGCATGAATATGATTTGATCATGTTTATTGCAATACGGTTATTCATTTAAAATCAGAGAATAATTGTTGTTCTGTTTACATGAATAAAACCTTCAATGGTCATACACCCAATGAAAATAGTTTGTTGGATCTCGATCGTGATGATACACATATTCATAATATTGATGCCAAAAGATGCAAAGTTAATAATGATAGTGCAACTTATTTGTGGCACTGCCGTTTGGGTCATATCGGTGTAAAGCGCATGAAGAAACTCCATAAAGATGGATTTTTGGAATCACTTGGTTATGAATCATTTGATGCTTGCGAACCGTGCCTTTTGGGCAAGATGACTAAAACTCCGTTCTCCGGAACAATGGAACGAGCTACTAACTTGTTGGAAATAATACATACAGATGTATGCGATCCAATGAGTATTGATGCTCATGGCAAGTATCGTTATTTTTTGACCTTCACAAGATGATTTGAGCAGATATGGGTATATCTACTTGATGAAACATAAGTCTGAAATAGTTGAAAGGTTCAAAGAATTTCAGAGTGAAGTGGAAAAATCATCGTAACAAGAAAATAAAGTTTCTGCGATCTGAGCGCGGAGACGAATATTTGAGTTACGAGTTTGGTCTTCAACTAAAACAATGTGAAATAGTTTCACAGCTCACGCCACCTGGAACACCAGAATGTTATGGTGTGTCCGAACATCGTAACCGCACTTTATTGGATATGGTGCAATCTATGATGTCTCTTACTGATTTACCAATATTGTTTTGGGGTTATGCATTAGAGACAGCTGCATTCACGTTAAAAGGGCACCATCTAAATCCGTTGAGATGACAGCATATGAACTGTGGTTTAGCAAGAAACCCAAGTTGTCATTTCTTAAAGTTTGGGGCTACGATGCTTATGTGAAAAAGTTTCATCCTGATAAGCTCAAACCCAAATCGGAGAAGTGCATCTTCATAGAATACCCAAAGGTAACTATTGGGTACACCTTCTATCACAGATCCAAAGGCAAATCATTCGTTGCTAACAATGGATCCTTTCTAGAGAAGGAGTTTCTCTCAAAAGAAGTGAGTGGGAGGAAAGTAGAGCTTGATAAGGTGATTTGTACCTTCTCCCGAATTGGAAAGTAGTTCATCACAGAAATCAGTTCCAGTGATTCCTACACCAATTAGTGAGGAAGCTAATGATGATGATCATGAAACTTCAGATCAAGTTACTACAGAACCTCGTAGGTCTTCCAAAGTACAGTCCGCACCAGAGTGGTACGGTAATCCTGTTCTGGAATTCATGTTACTAGACCATGATGAACCTACGAACTATGAGGAAGCGATGATGAGCCCAGATTCCAGGAAATGGCTTGAGGCCATAAAATCTGAGATATGATCCATGTATGAGAACAAAGTATGGACTTTGATTGACTTGCTCGATGATCAGCAAGCCATGTTAAATAAATGGATCTTCAAGAGGAAGACGGACACTGATAGTAGTGTTACTATCCATTAAGCTCGACTTGTTGCAAAAGGTTTTCAACGAGTTCAAGGGGTTGAATACGATGAGATTTTCTCACTCGTATCGATGCTTAAGTCTGTCCGAATCATGTTAGCAATTGCCACATTTTATGAAATCTGGCAAATGGATGTCAAAACTGCATTCCTATGGATTTATTAAAGAAGAGTTGTATATGATGCAACCAGAAAGTTTTTGTCAATCCTAAAGATGCTAACAAAGTGTGCAAGCTCCAGCAATCCATCAATGGACTGGTGCAAGCATCTCGGAGTTGGAATATACGCTTTGATGAGTTGATCAAAGCATATGATTTAATACAGACTTTTGGAAAGGCCTGTATTTACAAGAAAGTGAGTGGGAGCACTACGGCATTTCTGATAAGTATATGTGAATGACATATTGTTGATCGGAAATAATGTAGAATTATTCTGCAAAGCATAAAGGAGTGTTTGAAAGGAGTTCTTTAAAATAAAGACCTTGGTAAAGCTACTTACATATTGAGCATCAAGATCTATTGAGATAGATCAAGACGCTTGATAAGATTTTCAATGAGTACATACCTTGGCAAGATTTTGAAATAGTTCAAAATGGAACAGTCAAAGAAAGAGTTCTTGCCTGTGTTGCAAAGGTGTGAAATTGAGTAAGACTCAAATCCCGACCACGGCAGAAAATAGAAAAGAGAATGAAAGTCATTCCCTATGCCTCAGTCATAGGTTCTATAAAGTATGCTATGTTATGTACCAGACCTATTGTATACCTTGCTCTGAATTTGGCAAGGGAGTACAATAGTGATCTAGGAGTAGATCACTGGACATTGGTCAAGAATATCCTTAGTGAGGACTAAGGAAATATTTCTCGATTATGGAGGTGACAAAAGAGCCCGTCGTAAAAAGTTACAATGATGCAAGCTTTTACACCAATCCAGATGACTCTAAGTCCCAATCTGGATACATATTAAAAGTGGGAGCAATTAGCTAAAGTAGCTTCGTGCAAAGCATTTTAGACATAGAATATTTGCAAAATACATACGGCTCTGAATGTGACAGACCCCTTGACTAAGCTTCTCTCACGAGCAAAACATGATCACACCTTAGTACTCTTTGGGTGTTAATCACATAGCGATGTGAACTAGATTATTGACTCTAGTAAACCCTTCGAGTGTTGGTCACATGACGATGTGAACTATGGGTGTTAATCATATACAGATATGAATATTGTTGTTAAATCACATAGCGATGTGAACTAGATTATTGACTCTAGTGCAAGTGGGAGACTGAAGGAAATATGCCCTAGAGGCAATAATAAAGTTATTATTTATTTCCTTATATCATGATAAATGTTTATTATTCATGCTAGAATTGTATTAACCGGAAACATAATACATGTGTGAATACATAGACAAACATAGTGTCACTAGTATGCCTCTACTTGACTAGCTCGTTTATCAAAGATGGTTATGTTTCCTAACCATAGACATGAGTTGTCATTTGATTAACGGGATCACATCATTAGGAGAATGATGTGATTGACATGACCCATTCCGTTAGCCTAGCACTTGATCGTTTAGTATGTTGCTATTGCTTTCTTCATGACTTATACATGTTCCTGTAACTATGAGATTATGCAACTTCCGTTTATCGGAGGAACACTTTGTGTGCTACCAAACATCACAACGTAATTGGGTGATTATAAAGGTGCTCTACAGGTGTCTCCAAAGGTACATGTTGAGTTGGCGTAATTCGAGATTAGGTTTTGTCACTCCGATTGTCGGAGAGGTATCTCTGGGCCCTCTCGGTAATGCACATCACTATAAGCCTTGCAAGCAATGTGACCAATGAGTTGGTTACGGGATGATGCATTACGTAACGAGTAAAGAGACTTGCCGGTAACGAGATTGAACTAGGTATTGGATACCGACGATCGAATCTCGGGCAAGTAACATACCGATGACAAAGGGAACAACGTATGTTGTTATGCGGTTTGACCGATAAAGATCTTCGTAGAATATGTAGGAGCCAATATGGGCATCCAGGTCCCGCTATTGGTTATTGACCAAGAATAGTTCTAGGTCATGTCTACATAGTTCTCGAACCCGTAGGGTTCGCACGCTTAAGGTTTCGATGACAGTTTTATTATGAGTTTATGAGTTTTGATGTACCGAAGGAGTTCGGAGTCCCGGATGAGATCGGGGACATGACGAGGAGTCTCGAAATGGTCGAGACGTAAAGATCGATATATTGGACGACTATATTCGGACTTTGGAAAGGTTCCGAGTGATTCGGGTATTTTTCGGAGTACCGGAGAGTTACGGGAATTCGCCGGGAGAAGCATTGGGCCTTATTGGGCCATACGGGAAAGAGAGAGGGGCTGCCTAGGGCAGGCTGCACGCCCCCCCAAGGCCTAGTCCGAATTGGACTAGGGGGAGGGGCCGCACCCCCTCCTTCCTTCCCTTCTCTCTTCCCTTTCCTTCTCTCCTACTCCTAATACATGGAAGGTCTCCTAGTTGGACTAGGAAAGGGGGAATCCTACTCCCGGTGGGAGTAGGACTCCTCCTTGGTGCGCCTCCTCCTAGGCCGTCCACCCCTCCCTTGCTCCTTTATATACGGGGGCAGGGGGCACCCCATAGACACACAAGTTGATCTACGGATCGTTCCTTAGCCATGTGCGGTGCCCCCCTCCACCATATTCCACCTCGGTCATATCGTCGCGAAGTTTAGGCGAAGCCCTGCGCCGGTAGAGCATCAACATCGTCACCACACCGTCGTGCTGATGGAACTCATCTCCGGAGCTCGGCTGGATCGGAGGCCGGAGATCGTCATCGAGTTGAACGTGTGCTGAACTCGGAGGCCCCGTACGTTCGGTGCTTGGATCGGTCGGATCGTGAAGACGTACGACTACATCAACCGCGTTGTCATAACGCTTCCACTTACGGTCTACGAGGGTACGTGGACGAACACTCTCCCCTCTCGTTGCTATGCCATCACCATGATCTTGCGTGTGCATAGGAAATTTTTTGAAATTACTACGTTCCCCAACAATTAGCTGGCTTTTCGGGGGTGCCGTGTATCTGGCACGAGCGGTCGAGTATTCGGTCCAAATTGGACGGACCCGGAGTGGTTCTTTTGAATGGCTTTTTCCGCTGACCGGGTTTGGAGGCTCTAAATCCGGCATTGACTGTTGTATCCTCAGTATTGTCACTGTTAACGCGGCGTTTGTTCTTGTTGCGACGCGACCTGCCACTGTGGTCCTTGGTATCTGGACTGCCAGAATTTTTGCTGAGGTTGTTACTGCGAGCTAGCCAGTTGTCCTCTCCCGCGCAGAAGCGGGTCATGAGTGATGTGAGGGCTGCCATGGATTTCGGCTTTTCCTGTCCTAGGTGCCGGGCGAGCCACTCATCGCGGATGTTATGTTTGAAGGCTGCGACGGCCTCTGCATCCGGACAGTCGACGATTTGATTTTTCTTTGTCAAGAACCATGTCCAGAACTGTCTGGCCGATTCGTCTGGCTGCTGAATTATGTGGCTTAGATCATCGGCGTCTACGGGTCACACATATGTGCCCTGGAAGTTATCAAGGAATGCGGCTTCCAGGTCCTCCCAACACCCAATTGATTCTGCTGGCAAGCTGTTAAGCCAATGCCGAGCTGGTCCTTTAATCTTGAGTGGGAGGTATTTGATGGCGTGGAGATCATCGCCGCGGGCCATATGGATGTGAAGGAGATAGTCCTCGATCCAAACCGCGGGGTCCGTTGTGCCATCATAGGATTCAATATTTACGGGTTTGAACCCTTCAGGGATTTGATGATCCATTACTTCATCTGTGAAGCATAGTGGCTGTGCGGCGCCTCTATATTGGGCTATATCACGACGTAGCTCGAGCGAGCTTTGTCTACTGTGTTCGGCCCGGCCGGAGTTGTTGTATCCGGCGCGATGGTAGTCGTCGCGCATCGTGGGGCGCCCACGCGATCCGTAGATCGATCTTGATTGTCTTGCCTTATCCTCCAATATGTCTCGCAAGTCCGGCGCATTCCCCCGCGGCTTCGTACTTTTCGAGCGGTGCCGGGGTACGGTTCTAGTGGAGGGCCTAGAGGCCTCTCTGTCGCGGCCACGAGGTGGTCGGTCAGCCGTATTGTGCGCTGGTGATGCAGGTTTATATGCCTCCTCCTCTAATCGGGGGACCAGCTTGCGTTTGGGGTAGCTTTTGGAGGGGCGTTCGAGTTCATGCTCTTCGGCCGCAAGGACTTCAGTCCATCTGTCGGCTAGCAGATCTTGATCAGCTCTAAGCTGTTGCTGCTTTTTCTTGAGGCTATTTGCCGTGGCCATAAGCCTGCATTTAAAATGCTCTTGTTCGACGGGATCCTCAGGCACGACGAATTCGTCGTCGTCGAGGCTTGCCTCGTCTCCTGAGGGAGGCATATAATTATCGTCCTCTACCTCTTTGTCTGCTCCTCTCTCGTGAGGGCTGGCTTCTCCATCCTCCTGTGCTAAATCTTACTGGAGGGGGTTGTCTTCGGCACTATCTGGGGTGTTATTGTCTCCGGTGCCGGAATCTCCATTCTTGCTGTGGCGGGATTTAGAGCAGCGCCGCTGACGCCGGCACTTAGGCTGCTTCTTGGAGGAGTCTTCCTCCGCTGCTTCCTCGCCATTCCCATCCTTCGGGATGTCCACTATGTATATGTCATATGACGAGGTGGTCTTCCAGTGCCCCGTAGGTGCTGGTTCTTGGTCGTCTCCGGCATCGTCGTCCATACCGTCGATGTCTTCGGAGTCGAAGTCTAGCATGTCGGTTAGATCATCGACAGTGGCTATAAAGTGAGTGGTGGGTGGGGTTTGAATTTCTTCGTTGTCCGCATCCCAATCGTCCTGACCGCAGTCCGGCCAGGGCTCTCCTGATAACGAGAGATATTTCAGCGAATTCAGGATGTCGCCGAAAGGTGAATGTTGAAAGATGTCCGCAGCGGTGAACTCCATGATCGGCGCCCAATCGGCCTCGACTGGAGGGGGCGCGGGAGGTTCGGAGTCCGGCGAGGAGTCCGGCACCTCGGAGTCACGAGCTTCACAAGGGACAAGGTCAGTATTCGGCTCCATCGCCGTAGATGTTGCAGCCCCGAGGTGGTGTCTAGCCACCCGTCCTCGATCTGCGCAGCCGACTCCGAATTGAGGATCGGAGCGGACTCGTGTACGGCCTCCAGGAAACTGTCCGGCAGCAGAGCTAAGTCGTGCCCATCGTGACAGTGCGGCGCGCTTGGCTGTGGCTCGAATCCATCGAAGATCAAGTCTCCGCGGATGTCAGCCGTGAAGTTTAGACTTCCAAATCTGACCTGACGGCCACGGGCGTAGCTTTCGATCTGCTCCAGATGGCCAAGCGAATGGGCCCACAGTGCAAAGCCGCAGAATACAAAGACTGTCCGGGGAGAAAAGTCTCACCCTGGACTGCGTCGTTGTTGATGATCGAAGGAGCCATCGAGCCTATTGGGGACGACACAGAGGAACTCTCAATGAAAGCACCAATGTCGGTGTCAAAACCGGCGGATCTCGGGTAGGGGGTCCCGAACTGTGCGTCTAGGCGGATGGTAACAGGACACAAGGGACACGATGTTTTACCCAGGTTCGGGCCCTCTCGATGGAGGTAAAACCCTACTCCTGCTTGATTGATATTGATGATATGCGTAGTACAAGAGTGGATCTACCACGAGATCAAGGAGGCTAAACCCTAGAAGCTAGCCTATGGTATGATTGTTGTTATTGCTGTTGTGTCCTACGGACTAAAACCCTCCGGTCTATATAGACATCGGAGAGGGCTAGGGTTACACAGAGTCGGTTACAATGGTAGGAGATCTACATATCTGTATTGCCAAGCTTGCCTTCCACGCCAAGGAAAGTCCCATCCGGACACGGGACGAAGTCTTCAATCTTGTATCTTCATAGTCTTGGAGTCCGGCCGATGATGATAGTTCGGCTATCCGGACACCCCCTAATACAGGACTCCCTCACCGAGTGTTACAGATAACATGGCGGATAGCCTGTAGCAACGCACGGGCGTCCTGCTAGTACTTCTTTGTATAGGAATATCATAGTTTGGTGATCAAAAGGAAAGGCTTCGGAAAACCCTATTCACCGCATTCTGCGGCAAAGTGTCGACCTCTCGCACACCCATCGAGCTTTCGTGGGCCGGCCCATGACGGGTGCTTCCTAAAAAGAAAATTCCACCAAAAAACGAAGAGATCGAGGGATAGAATGGGGAAAACCCTATACGAGGCTTATTGCGTCAAGTTGTCGTGCAAACGCACAGACCTGGCGACGGGAGCGACGAAATGGGCCAGCCCGTTGCGCGTTGCACTGATCCCAGTTTTGGGAGTTCTAGAAGGTTCCAAACCGGTCCAGGTCTGGTTTTTTTCTTTTTTCCAACTATTTTTTATTGTTTTCTTCGGTTTTCATAACTTTTTTCTTATTTTCTGTTTTACTTTTTTCTGGCTTTTGTTCTCTGTTCCTTTTTTTGGTTACCTTTATCTTCTTTTTCCTTTTCCGTTTCTTTTTTAACTTTTAGAAATAAAATTTTCTAAAAACTGTTCAACTCTTCAAAACATATTCATAATTTCAAGTTAGCTTACCTTCTATTCGAAAAATGGTCGGGAATTTCAAATTTTGTTCATTTTATGAAAAATTGTTCAGAATTCCGAATTTGTTCTCTTCTATTCAAAAATTGTTCCGGACTTTCAAATTCCGTTCACGTTTTAAAAAATGTTCAAAATTTTCGAAAAAATAATTGTCCAAAAATGCTCACAAATTTCAAATTTTCTTTGTGTTTTAAAAAATGTTCGGAATTATGAATATTATTCATTTTCCAAAAGTTTTTCAGAATTTTTGACTTTTGTTCACGTTTAAAAAAATGTTTGGCATATTGAAAATTATTCACTTCTTCAAAAATTGTTCAGGATTTTCAAATTTTGTTCGTGTTTAGGAAAAGGTTTGGAATTTTGAAAATTATCTGGTTTTACAAAATATGTGCAAGTATTTAAAAATTGTTTGGACATTTCAAAAACAAATCAGTCCACATATTTGTTCACTCTTTCAACAACATTCTGTGTTTGGAAGTTTGTTCAGTTTTTCAGAAAATGTTCGAAACATTTGTAAAAATGTTCGTAACTCAAAACATTTCATTTACAAATTTGTTCTTGTTTCTGAAAAATGTTCTGAAATTTTCAAAAACTGCGTCTAATTCTAATTCTTTTTGTATAATTGAAATACCATTTCGAAATGTTAAATTTTCCAAAAAAATAATTCGTGTTTTCTAAAATGTGTGCAATAATTGAAGTATCTGTACACTACAGTAAATATGATGCTGCTGGTGACTTGTCATTAGCACACAGTTCGTGTGGTGGCTAGTATCGGGCGTACAGAGCTGGATGGCGTGAGTTCGATCCCTAGCCGTTGCACTTCTACTTCTTCTGCGCTATACATGGGCCGGCCAAGTCGGGGCACTCCTGTGCGGGAGGCCGACTGTTTGCCGCACCGAGCGGCGCATAGGAACTCCCGTCACGCCCCCTGTGAGGAGGGTGTATTTATATTTTGGTTGCAAGGGCGGACACTCCTAGAAGCCCATTAGGCCCAATTTCGCACCAGATGCTCAAATTTATCCCCAGAGCAGCGGCCCAGCATGGAAACTATTTGATTGCAGCAAACATATAGTGAGCTAAAGCGGGATTACCCCTAAAAAAAACTAAAGAGGGATTAACACCAAATTAAATAGGACAGCCAAAAACGCCCCAAACTGATGACTGAAAACACTAATGGCCTCCAAAGTAGTGTGGTTTTAATGTATCTAAATAAATAAATGTGTAACTTATATTAGATTTTTTCCTGTGGGTGATAATTTTTATCCTATATGGCTATATCCTATATACTTAAAATAGTTCATCTACAGTACCTCTGTTATCTTAACATGCACACATACTACCTCATCAAAGGCCCACCATGACATGCATAAGAAAAAAATCCATTGTTAGTTCATCCAATGCACACATCTTATTTCACCACACATGCCACCACATCAAAGGTCCACTAAACATGCATGAATGTTTTTTCCATTTTTTCTGCCACTTATATCCAAATATTTTTCGAGTACACAATGATCAAATAAAATATATAATATTTAGTTCTAGTTCTAGTTCATATATTATTAATTCAACTATGCATCTTTCATACAATCAAATCACTCAAATATATTACAATCGATACCACAACAACGCGCGGGGTATTCTCTAGTTAGATAGAGTAATTGAACCCACATAGTCGAAGGTAAACATAGGGGGGGCTATGACTACAACTACATGCCTCCAAGTTAATGTCAAAGCCGAGACTAAAATTTTGTCATTGGCTCATTGCACCACTGTAGCTCATGTCAATAATGGGCAACATCTACAAAACCCACCCACAGAGCTACTTGCAAGGAATTGTAGACAATGCATAGAAAAAGACCAATAGAGAAACAAAACCCGTTGAATCACCATAGTAGTAGACCACTGCCAACAATAGAGATTTACAATAGACCAAGCATATCTAGACAGGCATCCATGCTAGTATCGCCATACCAAGCCGACGACTTTGTTCCCCAAGGCTTTGAGGGAAGTGGTTGTGGAAGAAGACAAAGTTGTCGCTGCTGATGCACATGGAACCACGTCAATAAATGATACAAACAACCAACCTGTTATACATGACGAAACAATGGTGACAAAAACTCCAAAGTTCCTCAGCAACGCCGCATAAAGCATCACCGAGGCCGGATTAAAGCCGGAGGATTTTTTATTCGATATGACACCGACATCACCCTCGAAGCACTGTCACCTTGACCCACAATCTACTACCCAAAGGACGAGAAGAGATGATCCCATCCATCCACTGAGGACAACGGAGTGATGGCCGGCGGAGGGGAGAGGAAATTGATTTTTTTGGCGACTAGGGTTTCTTCTTCATGATAGGATGACCTACCCAAAATCAATGACGTGCTCCTTGGACAGATGGCAAATGCAGCGCCAGGAGAACAGAGTTTGTTCCCTTCTTCTAATTTCCATCCAAGAGGAAAAAACAAAAGGGAAGCATCTTCATCACAGGCCAACCAGAGCAAGCGGTTTCCCTTCCTCGCGTCGGATGCACGCGTCAAACAAAATCAACGAATATTCCTCCTCCGAAAGCTATATAAAGAAAGTCCCTACTACATTCCAAAAGAAACGCTCTGGCCCGGGCTGCATGCCCACCCCCACCATCCGATGCCGATCGTGCGGCCCCCTGCCCTGATCATGAGAGACCCCTTAGCCCAGACACCTTAGCCGGGACCCCTTACACGTTACCGATGTAATAATTAGAAGTAATAACAATCGTCATTCAGTAGGCAATTATCGATAGCATTAAATTAACTAGTTTTGATGTTTTATAGCTATGTGGTGTGTTATATAAGGCATGACCAGTGCATCAGACCGAGGGTTGGTAACTTTGTAATCTAACACGCAAGACCATAACCCCACAACAGAGTAGGGTTTTATCCTTAGCGAGTGAACTTGAATCTGGGTGAATTCCTTGTGCGTGTTCCCATCTATTCCCATTGCATGTTGATGGCTCATGCACCGATACCCCCGTACGTATTGTCAGGTTTATTCCCATGACACTTGGGTTCAAAATGCCGAATGAAAAAAGCTTGTGATTCGACATAAGTAATATGTACTTGGGAATGCTACCATGTCATAAACCATTACGCCCGGGTTTGAATAGCGGCCATCCAACCAACGGTTAGCTCCTCCCAAGAAGCGTCTAGCAATCGACTAGGGTTTTCCCTCATCCCCTCGACGCCAGCGCCGGTCCACCCCGCCTTTGATGGCCTTTGGGCTGTCGAGGTGCGGAGGACCCTTACCCCTCGCTGGCGGGAGAGATCCCACTTTCATTCTTGTTTGGTTCACCGTCACGGTAGGGGTCGTGTGGTCCACTAACAGCGATAATGTGCCCATGCCCAATCCCCCTCTCGATGGTGCGTCTAGCATCATCGGAGGGCATGTGGGGGCGTGCCTCTATTGGATCTCGCAGGGTGCGTGGTGGTGTGTCTCCGTTGAATCTCGCGGGATTCGACTGGTGCTGGTCTTCGGAAAATTTATTTGGATCTAGCCTTAGTTCGTCTTTGGTCATTTGACAACAAAGTTGATCCTTCCGATCAGTGTTTCACTTCATTGGTGATGGTTGCTGCTCTGGTGCGCCGGCCATGTGTGGTCTTAGCACGGTCACTTTTCTGGCCTTCTACCATCACAAGGCTTGTCTGGCTCTGACTAGAGAGGGACGATGATGGCGATGCGCCTTCCGCTCGCTCAGTTTTCACATTTATTTAAATCGAATAGCCAAAAACGCCCCAAACTGATGGTCTGACAGCTGAAAACACTAATGGCCTCCAAAGTAGTGTGGTTTTAATGTCTCTAAATAAATAAATGTGTAACTTATATTAGATTTTTTTCCTGTGGGTGATAATTGATATCCTATATCTTATATACTTAAAATAGTTCACCTACACTACCTCTGTTATATTAACACATGCACACATACCACCTCACCAAAGGCCCACCATGACATGCATGAGAAAAAAAAATCCATTGTTAGTTGATCCCATGCACTGATGCACACATCTTATTTCACCACACATGCCACCACATCAAAGGTCCACTAAACACGGATGAATGTTTTTTCCATTATATTATGCCACTTATATTCAAATATTTTTCGAGTACACAATGATCAAATAATATATATAATATTTAGTTCTAGTTCTAGTTCATATATTATTAATTCAATTATGCTTGTTTCATAGAATCAAATCACTCAAATATTACAATCGATTACCACAACAACGCGCGTGTATTCTCTGGTTAGATAGAGTAATTGAACCCACATAGTCAAAAACTAAGGTAAACATAGGGGGGACTATGACTACAACTACATGCCTCCAAGTTATTGTCAAAGCCGAGACTAAATTTTTGTCATTGGCTCATTGCACCACTGTAGCTCACGTCAACAATGGGAAACATCTACAAAACCCACCCACATAGGTACTTGCAAGGAACTATAGAGTGCATAGAAAATGACCAATAGAGAAACAAAACCCGTTGAATCACTATAATAGTAGATCATTGCGTATGATAGACATTGACAAACAACCAAGCATATCTAGACAGACATCCATGCTAGTATCGCCATACCAAACCGACGACTTTGTTCCCGAAGGCTTTGAGGGAAGTGGTTGTGGAAGAAGACAAAGTTGTCGCTGCTGATGCACATGGAACCACGTCGATAAATGACACAAACAACCAACCAGTTATACATGACGAAACAATGGTGACAAAAACTCCAGAGTTCCTCAGCAACACCGCACAAAGCGTCACTCAGGCCAGATTAAAGCAAGAGGATTTTTTATTCGATATGACACCGACATCACCCTCGGAGCACCGTCAGCTTGACCCACAATCTACTACCCAAAGGACGAGAAAAGATGATCCCATACATCCACTCAGGACAACGGAGTGATGGCCAGCGGAGGGGAGAGGAAATTATTTTCTTTTCGACTAGGGTTTCTTCTTCATGATAGGATGACCTACCAAAAATCAATGATGTGCTCCTTGGAAAGATGGCAAATGCAGTGCCAGGAGAACAGAGTTTGTTCCCTTCTTTCAGTTTCCATCCAATAGGAAATAACAAAAGGGAAGCATCTTCATCACGGGCAAGCAGAGCAAGCGGTTTCCCTTCCTCGCGTTGGATGCATGCGTCAAACAAAATCAACGAATGTTCTTCCTCCGAAAGCTATAATAAAGAAAGTCCCTACTACATTCCAAAAGAAACGCTCTGGCCCAGGCTGCATGCCCACCCCCACCATCCGATGCCGATCGTGAGGCCCCCTGCCTTGATCGTGAGAGACGCCTTAGCCCAGACACCTTAGCCGGGACCCCTTAGACGTTACCCATGTAACAACTAGAAGTAATAACAATCGTCATTCAGTGGGCAATTACCGATAGCATTAAATTAACCAGTTGTTGATGTTTCATAGCTATGTCATGTGTTATATAAGGCATGGCCAATGCATCAGACATAGGGTTGGTAACTTTGTAATCTAACACACAAGAGCATAATCCCACATCAGAGTAGGGTTTTATCCTTAGCGAGTGAACTCAAATCTGGGTGAATTCCTTGTGTGTGTTCCCATCTATTCCCATTGCATGTTGATGGCTCCTACATCGATACCCCCGTATGTATTGTCAGGTTTATTCCCCCCGACACTTGGGTTCAAAATGCCGAATGAAAAAAGCTTGTGATTCGACATAAGTATTATGTGCTTATGCTACCATGTCATAAACCATTACGCCTGGGTTTGAATAGCGGCCATCCAACCAACGTTTAGCTCCTCCCAAGAAGCGGCTATCAATCGACTAGGGTTTTCCCTCCTCCCGTCGACGCTAGCGCCGATCCACCCCGCCTTTGAGGCCTTTGGCCGTGGAGGTGCGGAGGACCCTTACCCCTCGCTGGCGAGAGAGATCCCACTTTTATTCTTGGTTAGTTCAACGTCATGGTAGGGGTCATGCGGCGGCAGCAATGTCTACTAATAGCAATAATGCTGCCCACGCCCGATCCCCGTCTCGATGGTGCGTCTAGCGTCATCGGAGGGCATGTGGTGGCGTGCCTCTATTGGATCTCGCGGGGTGCGTGGTGGTGTGTCTCCGTTGAATCTCGCGGGATTCGACTGGTGCTGGTCTTCGGAAAATTTATTTGGATCTAGCCTTAGTTCGTCTTTGGTCATTTGACAACAAAGTTGATCCTTCCGATCAGTGTTTCACTTCATTGGTGATGGTTGCTGCTCTGGTGCGCCGGCCATGTGTGGTCTTAGCACGGTGACTTTTCTGGCCGTCTACCATCACAAGGTTTGTCTGGCTCTGACTAGAGAGGGACGATGATGGCGATGTGCCTTCCGCTCGCTCAGTTTTCACATTTATTTAAATCGAATAGCCAAAAACGCCCCAAACTGATGGTCTGACAACTGAAAACACTAATGGCCTCCAAAGTAGTGTGGTTTTAATGTCTCTAAATAAATAAATGTGTAACTTATATTAGATTTTTTTCCTGTGGGTGATAATTGATATCCTATATCTTATATACTTAAAATAGTTCACCTACACTACCTCTGTTATATTAACACATGCACACATACCACCTCACCAAAGGCCCACCATGCCATGCATGAGAAAAAAAATCCATTGTTAGTTGATCCCATGCACTGATGCACACATCTTATTTCACCACACATGCCACCACATCAAAGGTCCACTAAACACGCATGAATGTTTTTTTCCATTATATTATGCCACTTATATTCAAATATTTTTCGAGTACACAATGATCAAATAAAATATATAATATTTAGTTCTAGTTCTAGTTCATATATTATTAATTCAATTATGCTTGTTTCATAGAATCAAATCACTCAAATATTACAATCGATTACCACAACAACGCGCGGGGTATTCTCTGGTTACATAGACTAATTGAACCCACATAGTCAAAAACTAAGGTAAACATAGGGGGGACTATGACTACAACTACATGCCTCCAAGTTATTGTCAAAGCCGAGACTAAATTTTTGTCATTGGCTCATTGCACCACTGTAGCTCACGTCAATAATGGGAAACATCTACAAAACCCACCCACATAGGTACTTGCAAGGAACTATAGAGAATGCATAGAAAAAGACCAATAGAGAAACAAAACCCGTTGAATCACTATAATAGTAGATCATTGCGTATGATAGACATTGACAAACAACCAAGCATATCTAGACAGACATCCATGCTAGTATCGCCATACCAAACCGACGACTTTGTTCCCGAAGGCTTTGAGGGAAGTGGTTGTGGAAGAAGACAAAGTTGTCGCTGCTGATGCACATGGAACCACGTCGATAAATGACACAAACAACCAACCAGTTATACATGATGAAACAATGGTGACAAAAACTCCAGAGTTCCTCAGCAACACCGCACAAAGCGTCACTCAGGCCATATTAAAGCAAGAGGATTTTTTATTCGATATGACACCGACATCACCCTCGAAGCACCGTCAGCTTGACCCACAATCTACTACCCAAAGGACGAGAAAAGATGATCCCATACATCCACTCAGGACAACGGAGTGATGGCCGGCGGAGGGGAGAGGAAATTATTTTCTTTTCGACTAGGGTTTCTTCTTCATGATAGGATAACCTACCAAAAATCAATGATGTGCTCCTTGGAAAGATGGCAAATGCAGTGCCAGGAGAACAGAGTTTGTTCCCTTCTTTCAGTTTCCATCCAATAGGAAATAACAAAAGGGAAGCATCTTCATCACGGGCCAAGCAGAGCAAGCGGTTTCCCTTCCTCGCGTCGGATACACGCGTCAAACAAAATCAACGAATATTCCTCCTCCGAAAGCTATAATAAAGGAAGTCCCTACTACATTCCAAAAGAAACGCCCTGGCCCAGGCTGCATGCCCACCTCCACCATCCGATGCCGATCGTGCGCCCCCCTGCCCTGATCGTTAAAGACCCCTTAGCCCAGACACCTTAGCAGGGACCCCTTAGACGTTACCCATGTAATAGTTAGAAGTAATGACAATTGTCATTCAGTAGGCAATTATCAATAGCATTTAATTAACTAGCTATTGATGTTTCATAGCTATGTCGTGTGTTATATAAGGCATGGTCAGTGTATTAGACCGAGGGTTGGTAACTTTGTAATCTAACACACAAGAGCATAATCCCACAATAGAGTAGGGTTTTATCCTTTGCGAGTGGACTCGAATATGGGTAAATTCCTTGTGTGTGTTCCCATCTATTCCCCTTGCATGTTGATGGCTCCTGCATCGATACCCCCGTACGTATTGTCGGGTTTATTCCCAGGACACCTGGGTTCAAAATGCGGAATGAAAAAAGCTTCTGATTCGACATAAGCATTATGTACTTAGGAATGCTACCATGTCATAAACCATTACGCCTGGGTTTGAATAGCGGCCATCCAACCAACGTTTAGCTCCTCCCAAGAAGCGGCTATCAATCGACTAGCGTGCCCTCCTCTCATCGACGCCAGCGCCGGTCCATCCCGCCTTTGATGGCCTTTGGGCTGTGGAGGTGCGGAGGACCCTTACCCCTCGTTGGCGGGAGAGATCCCACTTTCATTCTTGTTTAGTTTAGCGTCACGGTAGGGGTCGTGTGGCGGCAGCAATGTCCACTAACAGCAATAATGTTGCCCACGCCCGATCCCCGTCTCGATGGTGCGTCTAGCGTCATCGGAGGGCATGTGATGGTGTGCCTCTATCGGATCTCGGGGGTGCGTGGTGGTGTGTCTCCGTCGAATCTCGCGAGATTCAACCGGTGCTAGTCTTGGGCAAATTTATTTGGATCTAGCCTTAGTCCGTCTTTGGTCATTTGACAACAAAGTTGATCCTTCCGATCAATGTTTCACTTCGTTGGTGATGGTTGCTGCTCTGGTGCGTCGGTCATGTGTGGTCTTAGCACGATCACTTTTCTTGTCGTCTACTATCACAAGGTTTATCTGGCTCTGACTAGAGAGGGGCGATGACGGCGACGCGCCTTCCGCTCACTCCATTGTTTATATATAATATATATATAGTCGTCGCTAGTTGGCGCATAGAGCTGGTCGTATTTGTCGTCGTTGCTTTTGCTACTTTGGCAAGCACGGCGCCAGGAGAAGAGAATTTGTTCCTCGCGGGTCAAGCAAAGCAAAAGCAAACAGCAAGCGGACTCCCTTCCGCGCGTCAACCCAAAATCAACGAATATTCCCCACCGTCCGATCCCGATCGCGCGGCGCCGCGGAGTCCGTCCGGGTTGCGTTCAGTTGGCATCCGAGGTTGGTCGGGCTCTCTCCTCCCCGGAGCGGACTCCACACGATCCCGCACATAAAAGCCGCCGGCCCCTGATTTTTCCTCCGCCACCGCCGCACCCCGCACACAGATTCTTCCCGGCCAAACCCTAGCGCCGGCCGCCGACCAAGGTAACCAACCACGCCCGCCTCCCTCTCTCGATCAAGCGTATGCATGTACGTTTTTATTCCTTCGCGAGCCGCCGCCGGCGAGTTTCCTCGACCGTTCCGGCTCGATTACGCCCGTCTGTGCGTGCCATCGTCGCGCCGTTGGCCGGCCTCCGGAGTGCTCGATCTGATGGCGCCCGGGCCGATCCGCCGCGGGTGCGCGAGCCCGCGGCGCCCTCCCCTGTTTTTTTTTCTTTTCTTTTGTTGGGAATTTAGTCTCGGGGAGGATTGGTATACATGGGCGCGTTGCTCTGGTCGGGGTCGATTTAGTGGCGAGGATTGGATTAGCTGCGATTTGTGCGTGCAAATTTGTCGAGCAGAGATTAATAGGCGTCGAAGGTGACGGATTTGGTTGTGCGACTGTTTGCAAGATGTTTCTTTCGCCTCATGTTTGAATTTTCAGCTTTGGGCGTCTTCAATGTGCGGCTGGTGGTATCACCCCCTCTGAATGTAGTGTGCATTTGGTGCTTAGTACTATAAGTTATGCATTTGAGTGCTGGATCGGTCTGTAGGATAATAGGACCATCAACTCTGCTCCACTGTTTTAACTGGTTGCGCAGGCATCCGTTCGGTCCACAAAGCCTCGGGTGCCCCCTCCCCTGTTTCATGTTGTTGGTAGAATAGACAGATGAATGCTTCGCTATGATTGAGGTCGATTTCACAGGGAGTAATTATATTATTTATTAGTTTTCCAATGGGAACATGGAAGATGATGGATTTGCCGTGCAATTGTTTGAAAGAACTTTTCAAATTATTATGCAGCTGGTAGTATCAGCCATCTCAAGGTGTGTATTTTGATGGTTTTGTTTTGCACTTGATTGCTGGGTCCCTAGGATCCTCAACTATGGTACATGGTTTAACTGGTTATGCATTTGTCGTTTTGTAGATGCATGCGTACAACCGTAAATCCAAGTGTACTTGCTGTCTTTTACATGCTTATTTCAGCTTGTGGTTGTTTGTCCTAAAATATGCCAGGGTCGGTCTGTTTTTTTCTTGTATATATCCTCGCCACTGATATATCTAGTGCCATTGGAACCGTTGTCTTTGTTTGGCAAGAAGATTTTTTATTCTTTAATCAATTTTGCCATGCTTCTCTTTGATTATGTATGTGTACATCATTATAAATACTTGTATGTCCATTAACCTGTTCATCATTTATTTGTGTTATTTACTTGTCACGACTGCAAGAATGGAAGTTGCATTTCTCATTTATATGATGCTTTGATGTATTCCTACTTCTGTTCCTGCAATAATATGTTACTCAGCTTTCTCGACAGCTACTATTAGCATGTTTTATGCTTACTCTGGATGTTCTATCTTGTAGGTGAAGGCAGAGGTGGGAACACAACCAAGATGGCGGACGGGCATGATAACGACAAGAACATTGAGATCTGGAAAGTTAAGAAGCTGATTAAAGGGCTTGATGCTGCCCGTGGAAATGGGACAAGCATGATATCGCTGATCATGCCACCTCGTGATCAGGTCTCAAGAGTAACCAAGATGTTGGGTGATGAATATGGAACTGCCTCAAACATCAAGAGCAGGGTCAACAGGCAGTCTGTCCTGGCTGCTATTACCTCTGCTCAGCAAAGGTTGAAGCTGTACAATCGAGTCCCCCCCAATGGGTTGGTGCTTTATACTGGAACCATCGTGACTGATGAGGGCAAAGAAAAGAAAGTCACCTTTGACTTTGAGCCATTCAGGCCAATTAATGCTTCCCTGTATCTCTGTGACAACAAGTTCCACACTGAGGCGTTGAATGAACTGCTTGAGTCTGATGATAAGTTTGGCTTCATTGTCATGGATGGTAACGGAACACTTTTTGGAACACTGAGTGGCAACACTAGAGAGGTTCTTCACAAGTTCTCTGTGGATCTCCCAAAGAAGCATGGACGAGGAGGGCAGTCAGCACTTCGCTTTGCCCGCCTGCGTATGGAGAAGCGCCACAACTATGTGCGCAAGACAGCTGAGCTCGCTACACAATTCTTCATCAACCCTGCCACCAGTCAGCCAAATGTTTCTGGGCTCATTCTAGCTGGTTCTGCTGACTTCAAGACTGAACTGAGTCAGTCTGACATGTTTGATCAGCGCTTGGCTACCAAGATACTCAAGGTGGTTGATGTTTCTTATGGCGGAGAGAATGGCTTCAACCAGGCCATTGAGATATCTGCTGAAGTCCTTTCCAATGTCAAGTTCATCCAAGAAAAGAAGCTGATCGGGAAATACTTTGAGGAGATAAGCCAAGACACTGGAAAGTATGTTTTTGGTGTGGATGACACCATGGCTGCCCTTGAAATGGGTGCTGTGGAGACACTGATTGTGTGGGAAAATCTTGACATCAATCGGTACGTCCTGAAGAATTCTGCCACTGGAGAAACTGCAGTGAAGCACTTCAACAAGGCACAGGAGGCAGATCAGAGCAACTTCAAAGATAAGGCAACATCTGCAGACCTGGAGGTGGTTGAGAATACCTCGCTACTGGAGTGGTTTGCCGAAAACTATCGGCAGTTTGGTTGCACACTGGAGTTCATCACGAACAAGTCGCAGGAAGGATCTCAGTTCTGCAGGGGCTTTGGTGGGATAGGAGGGATCCTTCGCTACCAGGTTGAGGTGAACGCTTACGAGGACGTGTCTGACGAGGAGTATGACGAAGACTTTGAATAGCAATCAATTGAAACTCCAGTGAATCCGGTCCGGGAGGAGCCTGTGCTGGCCGGAAACGGAACGCGCCGCGGCAGGAGGCCGAGGCATCCACAAGCTCATCGAGGAAAACAACTTAAGGTTTGCACCAAAGCACGCAAGCTCATGTTCTTTTCTTTTCCTATATAAACAAAGGAATGCCTTGTATTCTGTTCGCGTTGCTAATGTTTGATTCGATGTTGTTACTTTAGGGGGATGAAGAGTAAGACTTGAGAACAGGGGTGATCACCGTTACTGTGTGATGAAGCATGAAGTCTTGTCGGCGTGATATGGAGGAAGGCTGCATTTCTGATCTCTATCAGAAGACTGTCCTATTTAGCACTATCTTTATTTTATCAGAATAAATCATAGCTATAAGCTATTGTCCGTGTAATCGATTTGAGTCTTGAACTAGTCTGTTAAGTTTGTGGGTCGTTGTTGCTGCAGCTGCAGCCATCCTTTATTTCTCTGAACCAATGTTGTGATGCTTAAACTACATTTGAACGTGCTATTGGATAGACACAGCTATGTCTATGTGTCATTATATTTGAGATATAAGTCTGTGTGCTATGTGTTCTATTCACATGTTTGTCGTTTGCTCAACGTCACAGGCATAGTGCATGCTAAAGATTTTTACTGAGCATCAGAATTAGTTTTGGTTCTAGATTCCTGAAGCACCATGTGCTATGTCTGTGACTAAGATAAACCAGAGGGATTGTTTTCTGGTAAATGTGCACAGAAGGATTATTCCTTATTTCTTCCTTTTGTTTCTTAACGGAACAAAGGTCTACAACAGCTCAGGCTGCTTGTTCAGTTTGCCCTGAAACAGTTTTATTGCCATCAGTTACAGAACGGAAAAAGTTTCACTTGAGCGTGTACTGGATGACGCCGATTGGGAAATTCTTGTGAGCACAAAGCACCAAACCTCTAGCTGTACAACACAAGTATACAAATAAAATGCACCCTACCTCTTTGTTTACATGATCTGACAGTGCCGCTGAGATTGTTTTCCACAACATCTCTGCGTGAACGAAGATAGAAGATATCGCGTCAACCGGACATCACTGGGAAAGGAAGGAAGAAAACAGATGCAAATTGTGGTGTGTGAAACGAACTGTATGTACTACTCACAGCTTAGTCAAGTCTCCGACAAGAACAAGAGACAGGACCTCCAGCGGCACCGTGCCGGTCAGCATGTTCTCCTGAAGCTCCAACCTGAGAAGCTTTGTCAGGCGGCCCAGCGACGCTGGTATACCTCCTGCAAGCTTGTTCCGATGGATCCTTCTGCAGAGAGACACCAACAGGTTATTTTTAGCAGTTGGAGATGATAGGTGTCTTAGCATCTCGCCATCTGAAAAAGAGCTTGTTGTAGCAGGACTCATACAGGAAACACAGCGACGCGATGTTCCCGAGCGAGCCCGGTATCGCCCCAGTGAGATGGTTGCTGTAAAGATCAAGGCTGATCAGTCTCCTCAGGTTTCCCAGGGTCGCTGGTATTCGCCCACTCATTTTGTTCTCATACAGCTCCCTGTGAAGATGAGAATGTCATTCTGTACTGTAGGGAAACTTTGAGTGTAATTCTACAGGTCTGCACTCTGCAGCAAGTTGCAGTAGAACTTACAGGTACCGAAGGCTCTTCAGTTGGCCCAGTTCAGGAATGAGGGGGCCTGAGATGCCTGCATTCCCCAAATCCCTGCATAGTAAGGAACAACTCAGGTAGTGCAACTTTTGTCCAAGTCACAAGGTTCTGACTATCGAAAAGAACTACGATCAAATCAGTTTCGGCCTTCAGTTCAGAACAAGGAGGAGTAAAGAAAAACATGGGTGGCATATATACACTCGGACGACGGAGTTTTCGTTGTTGCAGCTGACATGAAACCAATAGCAGGGATTGGCAAGGGTCGGATCCCAGCTCTGTAGCACGCCGTTGGGGTCATTCCACGCCTGCCTTTGCGCGTAAAGTATGTCGCCTCCGGATACCAACAAATTGTGTGTAAATCAGCAGCACAAAACCTTTGAGCAACAAGGAAGTCACCTGTGTATGTATGTATGTACCTTCAGTGTTGCTGCTGGTGATGGCCGCAAGAGCAAGGAGGAGGCTGGCGAGGAGGAGTGTTGCTCCAGTCTGAGCTCCCATTGCTGGAAGGAAAACTAAGGTGTATTGGGTGGGCACACTGAAACGCTAGAGGAGAGATGAGTCCTTTATATGCAACAATTTCACTGGGTAATCAGAAGCTTTCACTTTCTGGGTCAGTCTTTGGCTCTTCTCTTTTATTGATTGGCTTACCGTGTTAACGGAAGAATTTTGTTGCAAACGGTCACGGCTCATGTTCTTTGGATAAAAAAACACAAAATTTTGGTACTTCAGCTATAAATGGAAATTTAGATCAGGTCAATGATCTAAATTTCCTATTATAGTTGAAGTGACACGTGGCAGGCATAGACCAGGCCAAATACTGTCGAGTCGCGGCTCACTGACAAACACATGGCAGGCAGTTACACGTCCCAATTATAAACGGTCGCGGCTCACTGAGAAACACGTGGCAGGCGCATTCTGTCGACGAGAAGTTACTCTCAAACCAGGGTCTGGAGTAAAAAAAAAACTCTTCAAGTAGGAACTACTCATTTTTTGTCAGTGAACCAGTCATTGTCCTCCAAGAGGTGCTCACGAGTCAAGTCAAGAGCTTTAAATATGATTAAACCTTGACGCCAATGTTGACCGCCGAAGCAATCTTCTCGCACAAGCATGCTCTTTTCTCAATCTTTTTTTTTTTGCAAGGAGGTCTTCTCAGCATTTCGTAGTGGCAGATTTCACAACGCAACATCAGCAAAATGAGTGCGCTTGGTCTATCTTGGTCCTAATACGTACATTAGTCAATTATCAACTTTCTAGTAAAAGCAAATTATCATCTGTGTTGTGATGTAGTCAATGCTTATCCTTAGGTTAACTTTTGTGTCATAGAAGACACTGCTGGCTTGGCTACTTGACGTCAAAGCAACTGAAAGATTTCTGTAGTAGCTTCCAATGGTGCATGCATGCGCCCAGTTCTTGCAGTCAAAAACTCAGAATATATGTGGCGAAGACGATTTTAGAATTCTTTGTATTATGTGTTAGATTTGAGGACTCTTGGTATCCTATCGTTACTGCAATCCTGGTGCATCGAGTTTACTCTCACATACTCCCTCCGTAAAGAAATATAAGAGCGTTTAGATCACTAAAGAAATATATATTTCTTTATGGAGGGAGTAGCTAATTAGTGATGGGGGAGAGACATCAGCCTATAAAATGGGTTGGTCGCCTCCTCCTTGTAGCATGAGAAAAGAGAGAAACAGAGTGCCTGCTCACTCACTGACTAGTTTTCTCTCGCCGGTGTGACTGAGAACCATGGGCATGTCATTGGTGAACATTACTGTAACATGCCCCTCTCTTTCAACCATCCGTTTGAGACTTTCAGCCATCTGTAACCGTGCATGAACAGTGTCCATGTTATAGGACCGTCTCTGCTACAGTACATGTTTCTCTGCCCGACAGGCCATGGGTATGTCATTGGATCTCTGTTCCACAACGCAACACAAGCCCATGTGCCATCACATGAATCGAGCTCGAGCTAGGGCAGTTAGTGGTTGACTGGAAGCTTAAATTTTTGCGTCTTGGTGACATTTGTGCTCTGGTATGCATGTCGAAACGTTAGCTCGTTCATTTCATGTTCCGTGTTTCGGGAGGGTTCTTCAACTGTATGGCAATACATACTGAACATTTTTTGAAATCCATAAGTGATCTGTTGAGCCCGGCACGCTTGGAGAAAGGTATCCAAACAAAGTAAAGTAGGGCAAGGGATGAGAAGGAGAGGTAGAGTGATGAAGTGAGGGCGAGAAAGAGAAGGGAAACGGGATCAAGACGAGGGTGACTAGGCAAGAAGATGTAAGGAAAGTTTCGCGTCTTTGCTCTCAAGATGTGCATGGTATGTAAATTTCGGAATAATTTTTAAATTTTGAGATAGAATTCTATGATGACCAATGTATCTAGTCTTTAAGTTTTCGTACAAATATTAGTTATGTTTTATATGTCTTTATTATTACAAATAACATTATCTTCTAGTTTCAACCCACTAACAGTTTTTTCTAAGCATGCAACCCTTCCAAGTCAGCAAACCATGCATGTTTGTCACGTCATTAATCTACCCACCCATTAACTATTTTTTTCATACATCCAACCCTTTTCACATCAACACATCATGCTTGGATATCAAATCATTTGCCATCACATCATAATTAATTCTTACAGTTATTCATGTTATCAGCCTAACTATCGACATGTTTTCAAGCAACCAACCCATGACAACGTGCATGCACTAGTAGAAAACAGAGTTTTAGCGCCGGTTCGTAAGGGCCTTTAGTGTCGGTTCCATAACCGGCACTAAAGGGTGGTCACTAAAGGCCCCCCCCCCTTAGTACTGGTTCGACACGAACCGGCGCTAAAGTGCCACCACGTGGCGTGAGCTCGTGCCCCGGTATGGGGGAACTTTAGTACCGGTTGGTGTTACCAACCAGTACTAAAGGTTTTTTTTTTGAATTTTTTTTTGAAAATTTTGGAAAAAAAATTTGAATTTTTTTTAGATTTTTAATTTTTCTGAATTATTTGATGATTTAGTCTCTAATCCCCTCTCTTAACTGCTCAAGTGTGGATCACTCATTCCAAATCATCTAACTTCCCGACCAGTCACCCATCCCTCTCACTACTCTAGCCCGAGCATGCTTTTCCGAGTCTGCACTTGTTGTTTTCCTGACAATAGTAAGATGTTAATCCTATTAACCCTCAGGAGTTTAGCTTGAGCATGAAGTCACACATTTCACCGTTGGAGTTTGAAACTATTATTCTAAAAAACAGTAATTATTTAGTAACGCTAATATTTCTTGAATAAGTTTGACCATAGTTTGACCACAGTTTGACCATAGTTTGACCAGATTTGACCAAAATTAAAAAAATTGAAATAATTATTTAGTAACACTAATATTCTTGAATAATTATGTAGTAACATTAATACTTCTTGAATAAGTAGTTTGACCAGATTTAACCAATTTTTTTTAAAAAAACTGAAATTATTTGACCATATCTTTTTTCCTTTTGGAATTTGAGGATTCTAAATAATTCCAAATAGGCCGTACACTGTCTCCATCGGATGCGGATTTTCGTGCTGAATTTTTTGATATATTATACATTTTTTTCCGACATCGTATGCAAAAGTTATAGCCGTTTTACATTTTCCCTACACTTTTAGTGCCGGTTTGTGTCACAAACCGGTACTATAGGTCAGACCCCTTTAGTACCGGTTCATGGCACGAACCCTTTAGTACCGGTTCGTGCCACGAACCGGTACTAAAGGTGATCGTGGGGCCCCGGCCTGACGCCAGCCTGCCATCACCCCTTTAGTACCGGTTCGTGCCACGAACCGGTACTAAAGGTTCAACACGAACCGGCATTAATGCAAATCCGTTCGAACCGGCACTAATGGTACCATTAGTACCGGGCCAAAATCAAACCGGCACTAATGTGCTTCACGTTTGACCCTTTTTCTACTAGTGATGTTATCTCTTCCAGTTTAGCCAAGTAATCAACATCACATAGACACAACTACCTTATGCTTTATATTTTAGTTTGGTTTATATATCAAACTTAAATCTTTCAAACGCAACCCCATGTCCTTTTCTTCTCCATCTTCTCATTGGCACACTTTAGTGTCAGTACGAGAAAAAAATAGGGTATGATTATGGGGGTGCTATTTTTATCAATAATATATAGTTTTGTAATTATCTAGTCAGTGACTAATTCTGTCTGTGTGTTTTACGTTGCGAAAACATCAATTCAACGTGTGGAATAGCTTTAAGGCAATTTTTCTTGAAGGATCAGCCTCCCAGTCTCTGGATCCTCATATGCACATACCCATAATATTATTGAAGACTTCAAGTTAATGCAAGACATTAAAGGCCAACATCAGCAACATGCAAAGTACATGACACGGAGACCGATCAACTGCAGAATCATTACAAGATATGAAGTAAATACCTACAAATAAGATGCATTCTCTGCAAAAACACCTTCCAGAAGGGATAGCATGCTCGCGTCGCCATCTTCACGTACAGTCGGAGGAAATCAAGACAAGAATTTTCATCTTGGTTGCCCAGACCAACCACTCAAGGCCATCACATTAGCATGGAAACAATGCCTTCAAGGGGGTAACAATGCAAGTTTGTCGCTAATAAATACATCCAATAAAGGCCGAAAGAAGAGTTCTCACCCCGGACCTAAAGTCATGCGCCATCTTGATGAAGGATCTTCCGGTAGCTAGGCCAGTTAGTACTCCATGACGAATCGTCGTGGTCTCCATCAGAGAAAGTTGCTCACCTCCCTGAAGTCCTCGTAAGCATGCTTCAATGAAGCACATGCTGGAAGGGCCACATAGCCGACCACCTCCCAAGGCATAGTACTTGTCCCCATAGTTGGAGGAGACACAGGGAGTGAGTGACGTTAGATCTAGCTGCTAGCATCTTCAACAGATGATGTAAAATAGGCATGGTGCCAAAAAAACTATCTTTAGGGCATTTAGATCCAAAAACATGCTTCGGTAGATGATGTATTTCCAAATTGTGATGCACTTTTTTTGGGCAACCCCATATTTTGGCCCCAAGTTTCTGCACATTTGCGGCACTACTATTGGTTGCCGCAAAAACTAAACACAGTTGTGCGCACGCCAACTGCCACGCAGAAACTTTCAATCGCCCTACCTCCGGCTCTCCCCGCGACCACCACCGGCGGGATCTGGTTGTTGCACGCCACCGCCGTGAGTTCACCGTCAGCCTCTGGCCTAGCTGCCACTCTGCCGACCAATCCCGCCACTCCGGACGGCCGCCACCGCCTCGATTTGCATTGCTTTTGGCCACTCGCCATCCCTCCCTTGCCCTTAATGGCCGCTGCAACATCTTTCATCACTGTTGAGGTCAATTAGTGTCCGCTGCGACCACCACATGACCGCTGCCATTGAGCTGAGTCGCTGCTCCTTCGGAGCTCTCGGCTTTCCAACGACGTGGCAACGCCGACTCTTGCCGCAACCCCCAACTTCCAGGCGTCATGAAGGCGACCCCCAAAGCCATTCCTAGCCGACCCGGCCACCACCTCGGCCCCGATGAGCAGACAGCCTAAATTCTCCTCCTTGCCCACTAGTAGTTCGACGAAAAGCCTCTAGGATAAATGTTTTTTGGACTCCAGTTTTACATCATCTGCTTCTGCAAAAAAAATTTCCGGTGCCCTAAAACCTTCTCTCTCCTGTGCTAAACTTCTTTTCAGCACCAAATTTTACATCATCTGTTGGAGATGCTCTAAGGCAAATAGTACTACACCACCAACCTCCATTTGTGTATCCAATGCTTCCTTGTCCATAGTACACCGAACTTTACTTGCATGAGTATTGTTCTCATCTTATATATACCACTTCATCTTAAACCAAATAGCTCCACCATCTCACTCTATTTTGGCATGCTGGTAGTGTTAACTTATTTTTTATGAAATAGGTGGTACTCATACAAATAGATCAAAGAGAGGGCCAGAAAATGAGAACCCATGGGAATAGGAGATATCGGGATTAGTTGTGGAATGATCTTTCCACTGAGAACGAGTGTGTCACTAGTACATAGAAGTCAATTTGAGATGGCTGGGAAGCCCTATTGTATATGAGTACTCTTGCCGTCTACACACGAGAGTTCATGCTCCAAGAGAAGTTCGAAGTGAAATGGAGAACCTCAACAAAAATTGACGAGGATAATCATATTGCAAGGCTGTCCAGAATGGAAAAGTGTCTGCAACGTTAACTTGATCTTTTGTCCGGCTTTAAATACAATATATAGAGTCGTCCGTAATTAGCCTAGTTACAACAGAGCAGGACCTATTTTCTCTTTTATCTTGGCCTCACAGGAGCCTTTACATCCACCGCAGCCCGCAGGCGCAGGGCTCCTAAACTTGGTGCAAGAGGTAAAACTGGGCCAGCTAAACAGTCCGATTTGTTGACTCGGCGCTCCAAATATGCTGGCTAAACATTCTTAATCGATCGCTCATCCCACTCCAAATATAACAACTTAAAATAAACCAACTCCAGCAATACAGATGTTACAAATTAAGAAAAAACAAAGAATGTGTTGATGACACATGTTTACGACATCTGTGTAGAAAGACCAAAGATATAAATATAGCACACTCTCGTTAGTAATGCATAGAAACCTTATTTTGAAGTATACAAGTCAACACAATGTTTACAGAAATTTCAGTCAGACCTTGTAAGTTCACAAGAAAACCGTAAATGCTGGCTGTGCAGTTGTTACAAGCAACATAACAAATGAAAAAGAACAGGTACATGAAGCAAAGTTTGCAGGAGTGCCTCTTCCATCACGGTCACATTTTGTAGTGAAGATGTGCCAAAATGAAAAGACATATATTACTCTGAAAATAAATAATGGTCAGATATTAAACACACAATATGCATGACAATAATGATGAGACTGTCACCTTTTGTATACAATCCAAATTCTCCTGATATAGAAATAATTGTAATTTAAATGACCTTGCAAATAATTACTACATTCTGGTTATAATCAAAATTTCCTAAGCATCTATGTCGCAACATGATAATATCATCAGAATTTCGACCTGGTAAAATAAACCAGGGGAAGGGGTAAAACTTCAAGGATGGGTGAACTCTTTGAAGCAGCAGCAGCTGCTACTGCTTAGTAGCCATTAAAAGAGTTCAAACTGTCAACATGCAATGCCTTAGATTTTCAAAATTGCAAGTGAACATGCAAGATGTGATTAATTACCAGAATATAAAATGCATCAAGAGTATAAGATCTATATTTTCTTCCGAGACATCGATAGAGGGAGAGAAAAGCGGAAGACTGTAGCTATAGAATAGCTGTAAGAGGCACACCAAGGTTTCTAAACTCTTCAATTTGGAAAATTAATGCGTGCAGACAACATTTTTTATTTAGATGAAAAGAACAGAAAAATGAAACTACAAACTGGGAAGTAATTAATTCATCCTACCTTAGCATCCAGTTGATACAGGACTATAAATACACAGACAACAAGCTACTACATTTTGCACATCAGCAACACCACATGCTAGATGCTACTCATGGCTTAACGATGATTTCAAATGATAAATTAGCTTCCGCTAGTTGCTTCTGTAACCAACTGCCATGGATGCATTTTATTTGCATTACAAAATAGCATGCAAACTCAATAGTCAAGATAGAGTCGAGCTGAGGTACAATTATGCGACATGCAAGAGATATAAATGATCTTTAGAAGTGCATAAAGATAGAAGAGTAAAGTAACAGTGAAGTAATACTTATACAAAAGCAATGAAGTCATACTTCCGCACAGGTGTATTTCAAATAGAAGGGCCTTCAGAGAATGCGGTGCTTGCAGTTTGGGTCTTCCTTCAATTCTAAGTTCCTGCAATATAACTAAATTTCCTGAATTTGCAGACTTCAAGAATGGGGAAATATTTTTGAATGGATGAATGAGCAAAAAATGATGAAAGGAGCTAAACATGAGCTTAACCAGATTCTTGAAATAAATGCATCACATTACATACAGATAAAAGGCAATCTCAGCACAGGTTAACACATGCATGAGCAGCAAATTAAATGAGAATAGCTGAACACCGTGGATGAGAAAACTTAATTGGCTGAATGTCCGAATGAAAGGATAATGAGCGAATATGATCAAGTAAAACTTAGCCTAGAAGAAAAGAGAAGCTCTGAGTAAGTACATCATTAAAAATGAGAACTGAAAATGTTCAATGTAAACTTTAATTGAATTAAACATAAACTTCAGCAAGAGAGAGAAGATGGCATAGATTCATATAACCATCTACTAAATGCACACAGAAAAGGGGATATTCTGCAACTAACCATGAAATATTTACGTGCAACATGTACTGACGAAGTTACAATTTAATGTAGAATGATTCATCGAAGGAAAACATATTGATGCTGATTGTCGCCTTGAGATGTCACAAAAGAACTGCATAAAAGTAAATGTTTTCTAACCCACTAATGAAATTTCATATCGATAAGGAAACAAAACTAAAAATAGATTAGCACAAAAACCTCAATTGAACCTATGAGAAGTATGGGCTTCCATGTGTGCCCGTGGCCCCCGTGGCAGCAGCGACTTCCACGTGCACAAGTGTCCCCTGCGGCAGCAGTGGCTAGCGTGTCCTGGTGGCGGCGACAGATGTGTCTCCCACATCCCCAGAGGCGGTAGCCACAGTTCCCCAGTGGTTCCTTCACATTTTCAAATCGACTAATAGCCTTCGCCTCGGCAGAAGTGAGGAAACCACGAACCTATGTCAAAATATGGCAATTGTCCATAAGTAACATGGTCAAGTAAAGAAAATTTAAGCACGCTATCGTGTCAATTTAGGAACCTTCTACCGCTCATTACTTATCACATTGCATGTCATCATAAAATATTTTCTCCTTTAAGAAAAGGCTGCTTGGCAGGAGGACTGTTACGTCATAACGCATTTGCTAACTAATATTTTCTCGATAAGTGAATGCTAAATGTTTCATACAAGCTGATTCTCTCCTAGAAGCTCGGCAAAAGTGTCATTTTGTAAATCATAATCCCTTCACTTCAGCAAGTACAGGAAGAACTAAAACTAAATGAACCATGCTAACATTTGGCAAAGTTCATGGAGGATTACAAATATATATGCTTCATCTATAGAGGAAAAATGGACAAACCACACAAGGGAAAGCGTAGCATCAAACAGTCGATCTGGACCTCACCCTTGTAACTTCGAACCACAATTATAAGCACCCTCGACCACTATAATATTTGGTATTTCTCGAATTGCAGTTTCTTGCTACTCAATGTCCCCCAATTCTCCTGAAACTAAATTATTGCCTCCCATAGTGTAACAAAACATCACCAAATACACGCAACGGAGACTGGAATCGCTGGCTACCACATGGATCCATTCCGAAGGTGCGTGGTAGGGCTTGGGGAGATGGGAGGGTGGATGAATTATTACTCTGCAGCAGATGAGTAGTAGAGGACCTCGAGCGGCGACGCCACTGGTCACAAATTTTGGGCGCCGGCCCATAGGAGCACAGTTGGGCGATGGGCCTTAATAGCAGCAGCACCCTAAGAAGCAGCGGCGGCGGCGGTGCCCTGCTTCCTTGCCGGATGGGGTGGCTCCCGTGTCGTTTGAAGCGGCGATCGGTGCGGCACCCCCGGCGGGCACTCCCCGGACGTCCCCTGAAGGTGTGGGTGGTGGCGGCCATCATGTGGATCAGTTGGGGACGGGAACGAAGGAGGAACACGGGCAGGATGGCGGCAGGGTGGGGAGAATGGCGCTGGGCGGCGGGGGAGAAGGCAAGAGGCTCAGCTGCCATGCCAAATAGAGGCCGGTGGTGGTGATGGCGCTGGGTGAGATGGGATCGGGATCCAGGAGGGTGACGGACATGTCAATCTATGCGAATACTCGATTATTTCCTAATAAAACACGATCATGATTATCTTCCTAATAAAAAGCAATCGTGATTATATTCCTAATAAAACGCAATCATGATTATAGTTTCCTAATTGATCAGGCGTGGAGGAACTCCACGGTGGAGCACGGTCAGCCAATGTAAATTGTTAAGTGCACACAGAGAATATATTAGATCAAGGCCAGTCGTTAGATTAAGTTTAGTGGGTCTAATCATACGGTGATAATGAATCCGGGTATGTTTTGTGGGGTGTGTTTAAAAAAGTTCATGTTTGATTGTTTATTAGTAGTAGAGAAGTATTGAAGAGATAGAGATTTCTGCGCCAGTCTGCTTGTTGTGGCCGAACAAACATCTCTTGGGCTGCTGCTATGATGACCGACCTGGGTGCTCTGAAGTTAATAGGCCAAGATGTTGTGAACCACACGGCCCAGACCTTCACTTGTGTCTGTGTGCGCGCGTCCGATTTCCAGCGGACCAATCCATCATCTTTTCTCCTCTCTGCCACTCGGCCCCTTCCGCCCTGGGATGAAGCTTGATCAGAGGTGGCTACGGGTCCAGGAAAGATATAGATGGCTGGATCGGTGTAGTGCCGCCCCTAGGTCTAACATGTCCACGTAGTGCCGCCTACAAATCCTCCATCACCTGCTCAACCTGAGAGACCTCCAACCATCTTGAAAAATCAATAGCATGCTGCAGTTGGGACGTCGGATCGACAATGGTATGTAGAAGACTACAACAACGATAGTACAATCGACCAGCTAAACTCTATCCCAAGGTATAGGACGCTCCATCAAATTTTCAAGCAACAGTTCATCAAAGTATAAATTCATAGTTTTGGTTTTGCTAAAGCACATCTAGATGTGTTGTAAGTATTACAGATCTGCCCCTCTTGCGCTAGACAGCGCCATGCCAAAACAGTTCGCTTCACTGATGGTGTGCTAGCCTTGTCATCTTCGATCACCGCTTCGTCATGTTCTTGATGTTGCCCTAAAATTATGAGGTGGAGGACATTGTATATCCAATAGCACGCCCCACTTCCCCTGTCGTGGTGCTGGTCAAGGCAGTTCCATTCCTCCCGAACAAAACCGGGTATTATTTCATATTTCTATTTCCTTCATATTATCTTTATGTTTTATGATTCGTCGCTTACTTTCTTCCTTGATATTGCCTTCAAGTAGGGATAACACACTTGTGTCGTGATCACGACGTGCGATTAGAGACAGCCAGAACAAGAATTTTCATCTTGGTTCCTGAGACAAACCAATCAAGGTGATCACATCAGCACGGGGACAACGCTTCAACAAGTCAATGACGCAAGTTTGTTGCTACTGAGTTCGACAAATAAAGGATGCAATAAGAGTTTTCACCCCGTACATGAAGTCATGAGCTAATCTCCAACTTTATTAGTACTCCTCATTGAATCCCCGTGGTCTCCGCTAGAAAGAGTTACACCCCTCTCCCGTACGTCCTCACGAGGTAGTCGGCTAGGTGGTCCTTTAAGCATGCTTAAAGAACCACCTAGCCGACTACCTCCTGAGGCGTCGTACTTGCCGCCAAGCAACACAAGGAGAGTGGCACTAGATTAGCGGGATATTTTCTGACCCAAAAACACAACCAAGTCCCTCAGGGAGCCGCCCAACTCGCGTCATGGATCTGGCCGCTATAAGGCAAACAGTACTACACCACCAACCTCCACTTGCGTATACAATGCTTCTTATCTGTCTACACAAAACTTTATTGTTCTCATCTTATATATACCGCTTCATCTTAAACCGAATAGCTTGACCATCTCACTCTTTTCTGGCATGCTGTCAGTGTTAACTTATTTTCCATCAAATATGTGGTAGTCATCTAAATAGATCAAAGAGTTGAAAAAACATGGAAGATATGAGAACCATGGGAATAGGAGACATCGGGAGTAGTGGTGGATGTATCTTTCTTTGTAGGACGAGGCTGACACTACTAACGAAAACCCTATGTTGTGGTTAGTCTACTTCAATGCTAGTTTACCCCTCGGATGAGATTCATTTCTGTTTGATTTTCTTCTACGTTTTCCAGATGGGTTCTCTAAGTTTTCCATTTTTTTCTTTTTCCATTTCATTTTTTATTTTGAAGATGGGAGAACTTTTTTGAAATGATGATTTTTTTTTCAAAATTGAACAAGTTTTTAAAATATGTAATAAAACAAAATCGTTTTCAAAATGTATGTTTTTTTCAAATTTGTGAACTTTTATCAAATTTGATGAACTTTTTCTCAAAATCAATTACCATTTTCTCAAAATCGTGAACTTTTCTCAAAATCGATGATCTTTTTCCCAAAAAATTATGAACGTTTTTTTAAAAATCTTGATTTTATACAAAATTTTATAATCATATTCTTGAACCTTATTGCAAATCTATGAAAATTTTTGAATCCATGATTTTTTTTTGAATTTTCAAGTTTTTATTATCTTGTTTGGGCCGATTCCTTAACGAGAGCCTAGTTGAAAGCGCCCATAAAAGGAGTAAATCATGTTCGGTATGGGTATGCTGGCCCCTACGCGGGGCGGTAAGCAAGGTAGAGACCAGGGAGCAGGACCGCGAAGGGTCTTCCCATCTCTTCTTGTTATTCTCTTTGTCCGAGATGCCCGGTTCACCAAATGATAATTCAAATCAAGATTGTGTGAAGTAAGTATTGCAGATCTCCCCCTCTTCCGCTAGACGGCGCCATGCCAAAACAGTTCGCTTCGCTGATGGTGTGCCTCTTTGATAACCCCTCCGTCATGTTCTTGATGTTGCCCTAAAATTATGAGGCGGAGGACAATGTATATCCAATAGCACGGCCCACTGCCCCCGCCGCGGCGCTGGTCAAGGCAGTTCCATCCCTCCCGAACCAAACCGGATATTATTTCATATTTCTATTTCCTTGAGATTGTCTCGATGTTCCATGAGTTCCCCGCTTACTTTTTTCCTTGATATTGCCTTCAAGTAGGGATAACACACTTGTGTTGCAATCATGATGTGTGATTAGAGATGACCAGAACAAGAATTTTAATCTTGGTTCCTGAGACAAACCAATCAAGGTCATCACGTCAGCATGGGGACAATGCTTCAAGAAGTCAATGGTGCAAGTTTGTCACTACTGAGGTTCGACCAATAAAGGTTGTAACAAGAGTTTTCACCGCGTACATGAAGTCATGTCCTAATCTCCAACTTTATTAGTACTCCTCATTGAATCCCCACGGTCTCCGTCAGAAAGAGTTACACCCCTCTCCTGTACGTCCTCATAAGCATGTGTCAATGAAGCACATGTTTGAAGGATCACCTAGCCGACCACCTCGAGGCGTAGTACTTGCCGCCAAGCAACGCAAGGAGAGAGTGGCACTAGGTTAGCATGGATTTTTCTCACTCAAAAACACAACCAAGACCCTTTGGGGGAGCCACCCACCTCACGCCGCGGATTCTGGCCGCTATAAGGCAAACAGTACTACACCACCAGCCTCCACTTGCGTATACAATTCTTCTTATCTATAGTACACAAAACTTTATTGTTCTCATCTTATATATACCGCTTCATCTTAAACCGAATAGCTCGACCATCTCACTCTTTTCTGGCATGTTGTCAATGTCAACTTGTTTTCCATCAAATATGTGGTAGTCATATAAATAGATCAAAGAGAGTTGGAAAAACATGGAAGATATGAGAACCATGGGAATAGGAGACATCGGGAGTAGTGGTGGATGGATCTTTCTTTGTAGGATGAGGCAGGACAGATGGTAAAGAAGTGTTTCTATCACTTGATGTGAACTCCGCAAAGCTGGAAGGAAAAATTGTAGGTAGGAAGATTTGAGAGGCCAGGACGAGTAAGCAAAAAAAAAGGAAAATAGAATGAGTAAAATAAAAATTGTAGGTACGAAGATTTGGGAGGCCATGGTGTGTCTCCAGCAGATCTCGCGGGAATCTGTCGGTTGTTGTCTTTGGTGGTTCTACTCGGATCAGGTCTTCGTTCGTCCATACTTGTGTGTGTTCAAGTTGGATCCTTTTGATCTACACTTTCTTCAACGGCATCGGTTGTTGTTTTAATGCATTGGTCCTATGGGGACTTAGCACGAAGATTTCCTCAATATCTACTGCAACAAGTTCTGCCCTGCTCAGGCGAGGGAGGGGCGATGACGACAGTGCGTCTTCGGCTTGCTTCAATGCTTGTAGTCGTTTTTTTTGCGGGGATAATGCTTGTAGTCGTTGCTAAGTGGTCTAGGAATATGGATGTGATTTTTTTTTATCATTTCTAGTGTTTGTTGTAGTGTCATGATTGAAAAATGAATAGATCGGATGTTTTCCTGGAAAAATACAGGTGTCCCAATATTCCAGATTTATTTTTGATTTGTTGATGCCAATTCGGCTAACCATGTGCTTGCAATTGGTAAAGTTGCAATTTTCTCTACGTGGAGTTTCTTTTTCTACAAGGAATCAAACAGTCGTTTGGACTAGAAGCTGCTAACGAGCCTCGTGGGCGCACGGTAGCTCAGAAGGAAGAATTGTAGGAGAAAGGTATGTTTTCTTTTCGAATTTTTGAACTTTTTCTCAAAATCAATTACCATTTTTTCAAAATCGTGAACTTTTCTCAAAATCGAGGATCTTTTTTCAAATTTGCAAACTTTTTTCCAACAATTTCTGAACTTTTCTAAAAAATATTTATTTTATTTAAAAATTTATAAATCATATTCTTGAATTTTTTTGCAAATCTATGAAATATTTTGAATCCAAGATTTCCTTTGAATTTTAAGTTTTTTTATCATTTACGATTTCCCCAGTTTTGTTTTATTACAAAAGTCAACCGGCAATGGTTGACCTGATCTACAGAAGCGAAACGACTCCTTGGCGATCGATCGCGGGAGCGATCGATTCCGACCGCGCTCGTCGTTCCCCCTATTCCCTTTCTATTTTCTAGCCTTTTTCCTTTTCTGGAAAGCCCAGCCGTCCGCCTTTTCCTTTCCCCTTTCCATCCCCTCCCCCACTGCAGCTGCCCTGCTGCCCCCTCCTCGGCGAGGCGCCTCACGAGCGCCGCGAGGTCAGCACGGGAGCCGCGCCCGCACGAGCTCCGCGAGGGAGGTGGCCAGTACGGCGAGGCGCCGTGCCCGCATGAGCGCCGTGAGGTCAAAGTGCAGCGGCGGCCAATACGGGGAGGCGCAGCGACCGCTCGGGCTCCGCGAGGTCCAGGGGCGGAAGCAGCCAATACGGCGAGCGGTGCCTGTCCGGCGACCATACGGCCTCCGCGGCGTGCTCGACCTTGCTCCTACGCCTCCTACCCGGGCTGGACATCCCCCCGTGCGTCGTCCCCACCCGCATCACCAAGCTCCCCAACAGCGTCCGCGACTCCCCGTCGCCTCCGAGGATTTCCAGGTACTATCCACCTCTCCCTCCCCTCTTCCTTCTGATGAGTCCATGGCTGACAGCGGCCACCGTCTCCGAGCTCACGAACACCCAGATTTGACAGGGAGCAGCACAGGGATGGCGATTTTGGTAGCTCTGCTCTGATGATGCCGTCAGAGCACAGCTTGCTCGTTTTCAGCATGAGGAAGAAGATGATTTGACAGGGAGCAGCACAACTTGCTTGTTTTGTTTCTTTGTAGCAAGTTATTCTATAAATACTGAACACTATGCAAGAAAATCAGCAACTGCCATTGTTCAAGAATGTACTAATTCTCTGAACATTGTTTTGTTTTTCTGTAGCAAGTTATTTCTATAAATACTGAACACTGCAAGGAAATCAGCAGCTTTCATTGTTAAGAGAATGAGCTAATTCTTTGAAAATCTTTTTGTTTTTCTGTAGCAAAATATTGTATGAATTATGAACATTTGTGCAAAGAAATTGTTGCTCCTTTGGATCGATGCCCGGAGGCGGGACTGACTGACTCACTGATGTTTCTTCATCCACAACAATGTTCAGATTAACACCGAGGCTCCCTGCGTTCACAGCGTCTTGCCAAGTACAATACTACAACCAGGCAAGTAGCTCTTCTCGTATGTGGTGCTGAAGCAATGTCGGCTCCTTTTTTGGCCAAAACCTTCTTGCAAATGATTTAATAAATGATTTAATCCCATGGTTCATTATTCCGTTTAGTGTATGCTTACTTTTGGCACTACTAGTTCTGATGTTGCTGGTGTCCTAGATTTTTTGGTTGCAGTGATGAGTTATGTGCTCCAGCAAATCGTTGCCGTAATTCTGAATTGTAGTAGTTCCTTCTGTTGTCGTTTTACATGATGAGTATCATCACTATCAGTTAAGAAATGAATATGTGAAAGCAGTACTTTTCATATCCAAACTCCAAATACTATGTCATTTCAGTTTGTTGATAATTTAGAGGTTCCAATCCAAGTTGAAAATACCGAACTGAGCTATGCAAGGTTGATTCAATCCAAGTTGGAGTTGCTTTATTATTGATTAAGTGACGGCAATATCGTTGAATACAAGTATTCCATGCTTATACTCTGCATTTTGACCTCTGTTTTATGCCTATATGATTTAGTACAGTAATAGTTTTCCCTGGATGCATCCGAGGTGGTTGAGCTTAACTAGGAACATTCAGTCTTGTTTATCAAACCGAACTGGTCCTTGGAATCAATCAAGTGTTTCTGCAAAATCAAAGTAGTATTGAAGTGAGTGAAATTAAGTGGAGTACATGGCTGTTATCTCTTCTTCAGTATCTCCATGTAACAATCTTGTAATTGGAGTACATGGCTAGAGAGCTTGTTCAGAAGCTGAGTACTTTGTGCTGATCCTGCTGGATTTGCTGCATCATTTGCCCCCAAATGTCACAAATGTGTCGCCAACTTTGGAAAGAAAAATAATTGTTAAGAAAATCAGCAGCTTTCATTGAATGAGCTAATTATTAAGAGAATGCTGCATCATTTTGTAGCAAGTTATTTCTATAAATACTGAACACTGCAAGGAAATCAGCAGCTTTCATTGTTAAGAGAATGAGCTAATTCTCTGAAAATCTTTTTGTTTTTCTGTAGCAAATTATTGTATGAATTATGAACATTTGTGCAAAGAAACTGAGCTCTGAACATTATTCAAACAACAGAGATATAGCACAATCTGTATATACATGAGCATTAAGCTAGAAGAATTCCTAATTTACTGTGTTCCTTTTGTTTTTGGTTTTTTCTCTTCCATGTTGTAGCACAGAGTCCATAAGTTTCATTGTTGTTGATTTTTGGGCAGTTACATATTTAACTGCAACCTGTTTTCTTGTTCACGCTGATTTTTAAAGATCAAACTATTTGTCAGATAAAGACAACTCATTTTTAGCAGTTCATAATATTGTCGCTGTTTAGGGTCTAGTGTTTTCTTCCTTGCTTTTGCATCACGACGCTTCACCCATGTTTTGACTATTTAAGTTGGTGTACAACTGTACATGGTATGTAAATATAATAGTCTGTTCTAACCTATTCTCTGCTTTTTTTCAGAGCGTGGGCTCCGAACATTCAGCAAAACAGGGACATTGTGAATTTACTAGATTGCGACAAGTCTAGACAGGGAATAGGCCGAGTTTGCAATGAGCAGCTTGCAGAGCTACTATGGCCTGAGTTCTCAAAGAGGAGATGGCATGGATTTAAGTACATTAATGTCCTTGTACAGCAAGGGAAGCTCCCAAGGTATTGGAAGTGAAATACTCCCAAATTCTTCTTCTCCACCTTGACAGTACACAAAGCATTGGCAGAGGCAACGGGGCGACCAAAGAATTAGTTCATTGATTCCATACGCCATGGCAGAAAGTGGACGCCGAGACGAGCACGTGACACCACTGCCACCCTGTCTTAGGGTAACACGAGTCGAGGCGGACGTCGTCGCGGTAGCGACGACGGACGCCGAGACGAGCACGTGACACCACTGCCACCCTGCCTTAGGGTAACGCGATTCGAGGCAGACGTCGTCGCGGGAGCGACGACGGACGCCGAGACGAGCACGTGACACCACTGCCACCCTGTCTTAGGGTAACGCGATTCGAGGCGGACGTCGTCGCGGGAGCGACGACAGACGCCGAGACGAGCACGTGACACCACTGCCACCCTGTCTTAGCATAACGCGAGTCGAGGCAGACGTCGTCACGGTAGCGACGACGGACGCCGAGACAAGCACGTGACACCACTGCCACCCTGTCTTAGGGTAACACGAGTCGAGGCGGACGTCGTCGCGGTAGCGACGACGGACGCCGAGACGAGCACGTGACACCACTGCCACCCTGTCTTAGCGTAAGCGAGTCGAGGCGGACGTCGTCGCGGTAGCGACGACGGACGCCGAGACGAGCACGTGACACCACTGCCATCCTGTCTTAGCGTAACGCGAGTCGAGGCGGACGTCGTCGCGGTAGCGACGACGGACGCCGAGACGAGCACGTGACACCACTGCCACCCCGTCTTAGCGTAACGCGAGTCGAGGCGGACGTCGTCGCGGTAGCGACGACGGACGCCGAGACGAGCACGTGACACCACTGCCACCCTGTCTTAGCGTAACGCGACTCGAGGCGGACGTCGTCGCGGTAGCGACGACGGACGCCAGACGAGCACGTGACACCACTGCCTCCCTGTCTTAGCGTAACGCGAGTCGAGGCGGACGTCGTCGCGGTAGTGACGGCGGACGCCGAGACGAGCACGTGACACCACTGCCTCCATGTCTTAGCGTAACGCGAGTCGAGGTGGACGTCGTCGCAGGAGCGATGACGGACACCGAGATGAGCACGTGACACCACTGCCACCCTGTCTTAGCGTAACGCGAGTCGAGGCGGACGTCGTCGCGGTAGCGACGACGGACGCCGAGACGAGCACGTGACACCACTGCCATCCTATCTTAGCGTAACGCGAGTCGAGGCGGACGTCGTCGCGGTAGCGACGACGGACGCCGAGACGAGCACGTGACACCACTGCCACCCTGTCTTAGCGTAACGCGAGTCGAGGCGGACGTCGTTGCGGTAGCGTCGACGGACGCTGAGACGAGCACGTGACACCACTGCCTCCCTGTCTTAGCGTAACGCGACTCGAGGCGGACGTCGTCGCGGTAGCGACGACGGACGCCGAGACGAGCACGTGACACCACTGCCTCCATGTCTTAGTGTAACGCGAGTCGAGGCGGACGTCGTCGCGGTAGCGACGACGGACGCCGAGACGAGCACGTGACACCACTGCCACCCTGTCTTAGCGTAACGCGAGTCGAGGCGGACGTCGTCGCGGTAGCGACGACGGACGCCAAGACGAGCACGTGACACCACTGCCACCCTGTCTTAGCGTAACGCGACTCGAGGCGGACGTCGTCGCGGTAGCGACGATGGACGCCGAGACGAGCACGTGACACCACTGCCACCCTGTCTTAGCGTAACGCGACTCGAGGCGGACGTCGTCGGGGTAGCGACGACGGACGCCGAGACGAGCACGTGACACCACTGCCACCCTGTCTTAGCGTAACGCGACTCGAGGCGGACATCGTCGCGGGAGCGACGACGGACGCCGAGACGAGCACGTGACACCACTGCCACCCTGTCTTAGCGTAACGCGAGTCGAGGCGGACGTCGTCGCGGGAGCGACGACGGACGCCGAGACGAGCACGTGACACCACTGCCTCCCTGTCTTATCGTAACGCGAGTCGAGGCGGACGTCGTCGCGGGAGCGACGACGGACGCCGAGACGAGCACGTGACACCGCTGCCTCCCTGTCTTAGCGTAACGCGAGTCGAGGCGGACGTCGTCGCGGTAGCGACGACGGACGCCGAGACGAGCACGTGACACCACTGCCACCCTGTCTTAGCGTAACGCGAGTCGAGGCGGACGTCGTCGCGGTAGCGACGACGGACGCCGAGACGAGCACGTGACACCACTGCCACCCTGTCTTAGCGTAACATTTCGTAGTGGCAGATTTCACAACGCAAGGAGGTCTTCTCAGCATTTCGTAGTGGCAGATTTCACAACGCAACATCAGCAAAATGAGTGCGCTTGGTCTATCTTGGTCCTAATACGTACATTAGTCAATTATCAACTTTCTAGTAAAAGCAAATTATCATCTGTGTTGTGATGTAGTCAATGCTTATCCTTAGGTTAACTTTTGTGTCATAGAAGACACTGCTGGCTTGGCTACTTGACGTCAAAGCAACTGAAAGATTTCTGTAGTAGCTTCCAATGGTGCATGCATGCGCCCAGTTCTTGCAGTCAAAAACTCAGAATATATGTGGCGAAGACGATTTTAGAATTCTTTGTATTATGTGTTAGATTTGAGGACTCTTGGTATCCTATCGTTACTGCAATCCTGGTGCATCGAGTTTACTCTCACATACTCCCTCCGTAAAGAAATATAAGAGCGTTTAGATCACTAAAGAAATATATATTTCTTTATGGAGGGAGTAGCTAATTAGTGATGGGGGAGAGACATCAGCCTATAAAATGGGTTGGTCGCCTCCTCCTTGTAGCATGAGAAAAGAGAGAAACAGAGTGCCTGCTCACTCACTGACTAGTTTTCTCTCGCCGGTGTGACTGAGAACCATGGGCATGTCATTGGTGAACATTACTGTAACATGCCCCTCTCTTTCAACCATCCGTTTGAGACTTTCAGCCATCTGTAACCGTGCATGAACAGTGTCCATGTTATAGGACCGTCTCTGCTACAGTACATGTTTCTCTGCCCGACAGGCCATGGGTATGTCATTGGATCTCTGTTCCACAACGCAACACAAGCCCATGTGCCATCACATGAATCGAGCTCGAGCTAGGGCATGTAGTGGTTGACTGGAAGCTTAAATTTTTGCGTCTTGGTGACATTTGTGCTCTGGTATGCATGTCGAAACGTTAGCTCGTTCATTTCATGTTCCGTGTTTCGGGAGGGTTCTTCAACTGTATGGCAATACATACTGAACATTTTTTGAAATCCATAAGTGATCTGTTGAGCCCGGCACGCTTGGAGAAAGGTATCCAAACAAAGTAAAGTAGGGCAAGGGATGAGAAGGAGAGGTAGAGTGATGAAGTGAGGGCGAGAAAGAGAAGGGAAACGGGATCAAGACGAGGGTGACTAGGCAAGAAGATGTAAGGAAAGTTTCGCGTCTTTGCTCTCAAGATGTGCATGGTATGTAAATTTCGGAATAATTTTTAAATTTTGAGATAGAATTCTATGATGACCAATGTATCTAGTCTTTAAGTTTTCGTACAAATATTAGTTATGTTTTATATGTCTTTATTATTACAAATAACATTATCTTCTAGTTTCAACCCACTAACAGTTTTTTCTAAGCATGCAACCCTTCCAAGTCAGCAAACCATGCATGTTTGTCACGTCATTAATCTACCCACCCATTAACTATTTTTTTCATACATCCAACCCTTTTCACATCAACACATCATGCTTGGATATCAAATCATTTGCCATCACATCATAATTAATTCTTACAGTTATTCATGTTATCAGCCTAACTATCGACATGTTTTCAAGCAACCAACCCATGACAACGTGCATGCACTAGTAGAAAACAGAGTTTTAGCGCCGGTTCGTAAGGGCCTTTAGTGTCGGTTCCATAACCGGCACTAAAGGGTGGTCACTAAAGGCCCCCCCCCCCCTTAGTACTGGTTCGACACGAACCGGCGCTAAAGTGCCACCACGTGGCGTGAGCTCGTGCCCCGGTATGGGGGAACTTTAGTACCGGTTGGTGTTACCAACCAGTACTAAAGGTTTTTTTTTTGAATTTTTTTTTGAAAATTTTGGAAAAAAAATTTGAATTTTTTTTAGATTTTTAATTTTTCTGAATTATTTGATGATTTAGTCTCTAATCCCCTCTCTTAACTGCTCAAGTGTGGATCACTCATTCCAAATCATCTAACTTCCCGACCAGTCACCCATCCCTCTCACTACTCTAGCCCGAGCATGCTTTTCCGAGTCTGCACTTGTTGTTTTCCTGACAATAGTAAGATGTTAATCCTATTAACCCTCAGGAGTTTAGCTTGAGCATGAAGTCACACATTTCACCGTTGGAGTTTGAAACTATTATTCTAAAAAACAGTAATTATTTAGTAACGCTAATATTTCTTGAATAAGTTTGACCATAGTTTGACCACAGTTTGACCATAGTTTGACCAGATTTGACCAAAATTAAAAAAATTGAAATAATTATTTAGTAACACTAATATTCTTGAATAATTATGTAGTAACATTAATACTTCTTGAATAAGTAGTTTGACCAGATTTAACCAATTTTTTTTAAAAAAACTGAAATTATTTGACCATATCTTTTTTCCTTTTGGAATTTGAGGATTCTAAATAATTCCAAATAGGCCGTACACTGTCTCCATCGGATGCGGATTTTCGTGCTGAATTTTTTGATATATTATACATTTTTTTCCGACATCGTATGCAAAAGTTATAGCCGTTTTACATTTTCCCTACACTTTTAGTGCCGGTTTGTGTCACAAACCGGTACTATAGGTCAGACCCCTTTAGTACCGGTTCATGGCACGAACCCTTTAGTACCGGTTCGTGCCACGAACCGGTACTAAAGGTGATCGTGGGGCCCCGGCCTGACGCCAGCCTGCCATCACCCCTTTAGTACCGGTTCGTGCCACGAACCGGTACTAAAGGTTCAACACGAACCGGCATTAATGCAAATCCGTTCGAACCGGCACTAATGGTACCATTAGTACCGGGCCAAAATCAAACCGGCACTAATGTGCTTCACGTTTGACCCTTTTTCTACTAGTGATGTTATCTCTTCCAGTTTAGCCAAGTAATCAACATCACATAGACACAACTACCTTATGCTTTATATTTTAGTTTGGTTTATATATCAAACTTAAATCTTTCAAACGCAACCCCATGTCCTTTTCTTCTCCATCTTCTCATTGGCACACTTTAGTGTCAGTACGAGAAAAAAATAGGGTATGATTATGGGGGTGCTATTTTTATCAATAATATATAGTTTTGTAATTATCTAGTCAGTGACTAATTCTGTCTGTGTGTTTTACGTTGCGAAAAACATCAATTCAACGTGTGGAATAGCTTTAAGGCAATTTTTCTTGAAGGATCAGCCTCCCAGTCTCTGGATCCTCATATGCACATACCCATAATATTATTGAAGACTTCAAGTTAATGCAAGACATTAAAGGCCAACATCAGCAACATGCAAAGTACATGACACGGAGACCGATCAACTGCAGAATCATTACAAGATATGAAGTAAATACCTACAAATAAGATGCATTCTCTGCAAAAACACCTTCCAGAAGGGATAGCATGCTCGCGTCGCCATCTTCACGTACAGTCGGAGGAAATCAAGACAAGAATTTTCATCTTGGTTGCCCAGACCAACCACTCAAGGCCATCACATTAGCATGGAAACAATGCCTTCAAGGGGGTAACAATGCAAGTTTGTCGCTAATAAATACATCCAATAAAGGCCGAAAGAAGAGTTCTCACCCCGGACCTAAAGTCATGCGCCATCTTGATGAAGGATCTTCCGGTAGCTAGGCCAGTTAGTACTCCATGACGAATCGTCGTGGTCTCCATCAGAGAAAGTTGCTCACCTCCCTGAAGTCCTCGTAAGCATGCTTCAATGAAGCACATGCTGGAAGGGCCACATAGCCGACCACCTCCCAAGGCATAGTACTTGTCCCCATAGTTGGAGGAGACACAGGGAGTGAGTGACGTTAGATCTAGCTGCTAGCATCTTCAACAGATGATGTAAAATAGGCATGGTGCCAAAAAAACTATCTTTAGGGCATTTAGATCCAAAAACATGCTTCGGTAGATGATGTATTTCCAAATTGTGATGCACTTTTTTTGGGCAACCCCATATTTTGGCCCCAAGTTTCTGCACATTTGCGGCACTACTATTGGTTGCCGCAAAAACTAAACACAGTTGTGCGCACGCCAACTGCCACGCAGAAACTTTCAATCGCCCTACCTCCGGCTCTCCCCGCGACCACCACCGGCGGGATCTGGTTGTTGCACGCCACCGCCGTGAGTTCACCGTCAGCCTCTGGCCTAGCTGCCACTCTGCCGACCAATCCCGCCACTCCGGACGGCCGCCACCGCCTCGATTTGCATTGCTTTTGGCCACTCGCCATCCCTCCCTTGCCCTTAATGGCCGCTGCAACATCTTTCATCACTGTTGAGGTCAATTAGTGTCCGCTGCGACCACCACATGACCGCTGCCATTGAGCTGAGTCGCTGCTCCTTCGGAGCTCTCGGCTTTCCAACGACGTGGCAACGCCGACTCTTGCCGCAACCCCCAACTTCCAGGCGTCATGAAGGCGACCCCCAAAGCCATTCCTAGCCGACCCGGCCACCACCTCGGCCCCGATGAGCAGACAGCCTAAATTCTCCTCCTTGCCCACTAGTAGTTCGACGAAAAGCCTCTAGGATAAATGTTTTTTGGACTCCAGTTTTACATCATCTGCTTCTGCAAAAAAAATTTCCGGTGCCCTAAAACCTTCTCTCTCCTGTGCTAAACTTCTTTTCAGCACCAAATTTTACATCATCTGTTGGAGATGCTCTAAGGCAAATAGTACTACACCACCAACCTCCATTTGTGTATCCAATGCTTCCTTGTCCATAGTACACCGAACTTTACTTGCATGAGTATTGTTCTCATCTTATATATACCACTTCATCTTAAACCAAATAGCTCCACCATCTCACTCTATTTTGGCATGCTGGTAGTGTTAACTTATTTTTTATGAAATAGGTGGTACTCATACAAATAGATCAAAGAGAGGGCCAGAAAATGAGAACCCATGGGAATAGGAGATATCGGGATTAGTTGTGGAATGATCTTTCCACTGAGAACGAGTGTGTCACTAGTACATAGAAGTCAATTTGAGATGGCTGGGAAGCCCTATTGTATATGAGTACTCTTGCCGTCTACACACGAGAGTTCATGCTCCAAGAGAAGTTCGAAGTGAAATGGAGAACCTCAACAAAAATTGACGAGGATAATCATATTGCAAGGCTGTCCAGAATGGAAAAGTGTCTGCAACGTTAACTTGATCTTTTGTCCGGCTTTAAATACAATATATAGAGTCGTCCGTAATTAGCCTAGTTACAACAGAGCAGGACCTATTTTCTCTTTTATCTTGGCCTCACAGGAGCCTTTACATCCACCGCAGCCCGCAGGCGCAGGGCTCCTAAACTTGGTGCAAGAGGTAAAACTGGGCCAGCTAAACAGTCCGATTTGTTGACTCGGCGCTCCAAATATGCTGGCTAAACATTCTTAATCGATCGCTCATCCCACTCCAAATATAACAACTTAAAATAAACCAACTCCAGCAATACAGATGTTACAAATTAAGAAAAAACAAAGAATGTGTTGATGACACATGTTTACGACATCTGTGTAGAAAGACCAAAGATATAAATATAGCACACTCTCGTTAGTAATGCATAGAAACCTTATTTTGAAGTATACAAGTCAACACAATGTTTACAGAAATTTCAGTCAGACCTTGTAAGTTCACAAGAAAACCGTAAATGCTGGCTGTGCAGTTGTTACAAGCAACATAACAAATGAAAAAGAACAGGTACATGAAGCAAAGTTTGCAGGAGTGCCTCTTCCATCACGGTCACATTTTGTAGTGAAGATGTGCCAAAATGAAAAGACATATATTACTCTGAAAATAAATAATGGTCAGATATTAAACACACAATATGCATGACAATAATGATGAGACTGTCACCTTTTGTATACAATCCAAATTCTCCTGATATAGAAATAATTGTAATTTAAATGACCTTGCAAATAATTACTACATTCTGGTTATAATCAAAATTTCCTAAGCATCTATGTCGCAACATGATAATATCATCAGAATTTCGACCTGGTAAAATAAACCAGGGGAAGGGGTAAAACTTCAAGGATGGGTGAACTCTTTGAAGCAGCAGCAGCTGCTACTGCTTAGTAGCCATTAAAAGAGTTCAAACTGTCAACATGCAATGCCTTAGATTTTCAAAATTGCAAGTGAACATGCAAGATGTGATTAATTACCAGAATATAAAATGCATCAAGAGTATAAGATCTATATTTTCTTCCGAGACATCGATAGAGGGAGAGAAAAGCGGAAGACTGTAGCTATAGAATAGCTGTAAGAGGCACACCAAGGTTTCTAAACTCTTCAATTTGGAAAATTAATGCGTGCAGACAACATTTTTTATTTAGATGAAAAGAACAGAAAAATGAAACTACAAACTGGGAAGTAATTAATTCATCCTACCTTAGCATCCAGTTGATACAGGACTATAAATACACAGACAACAAGCTACTACATTTTGCACATCAGCAACACCACATGCTAGATGCTACTCATGGCTTAACGATGATTTCAAATGATAAATTAGCTTCCGCTAGTTGCTTCTGTAACCAACTGCCATGGATGCATTTTATTTGCATTACAAAATAGCATGCAAACTCAATAGTCAAGATAGAGTCGAGCTGAGGTACAATTATGCGACATGCAAGAGATATAAATGATCTTTAGAAGTGCATAAAGATAGAAGAGTAAAGTAACAGTGAAGTAATACTTATACAAAAGCAATGAAGTCATACTTCCGCACAGGTGTATTTCAAATAGAAGGGCCTTCAGAGAATGCGGTGCTTGCAGTTTGGGTCTTCCTTCAATTCTAAGTTCCTGCAATATAACTAAATTTCCTGAATTTGCAGACTTCAAGAATGGGGAAATATTTTTGAATGGATGAATGAGCAAAAAATGATGAAAGGAGCTAAACATGAGCTTAACCAGATTCTTGAAATAAATGCATCACATTACATACAGATAAAAGGCAATCTCAGCACAGGTTAACACATGCATGAGCAGCAAATTAAATGAGAATAGCTGAACACCGTGGATGAGAAAACTTAATTGGCTGAATGTCCGAATGAAAGGATAATGAGCGAATATGATCAAGTAAAACTTAGCCTAGAAGAAAAGAGAAGCTCTGAGTAAGTACATCATTAAAAATGAGAACTGAAAATGTTCAATGTAAACTTTAATTGAATTAAACATAAACTTCAGCAAGAGAGAGAAGATGGCATAGATTCATATAACCATCTACTAAATGCACACAGAAAAGGGGATATTCTGCAACTAACCATGAAATATTTACGTGCAACATGTACTGACGAAGTTACAATTTAATGTAGAATGATTCATCGAAGGAAAACATATTGATGCTGATTGTCGCCTTGAGATGTCACAAAAGAACTGCATAAAAGTAAATGTTTTCTAACCCACTAATGAAATTTCATATCGATAAGGAAACAAAACTAAAAATAGATTAGCACAAAAACCTCAATTGAACCTATGAGAAGTATGGGCTTCCATGTGTGCCCGTGGCCCCCGTGGCAGCAGCGACTTCCACGTGCACAAGTGTCCCCTGCGGCAGCAGTGGCTAGCGTGTCCTGGTGGCGGCGACAGATGTGTCTCCCACATCCCCAGAGGCGGTAGCCACAGTTCCCCAGTGGTTCCTTCACATTTTCAAATCGACTAATAGCCTTCGCCTCGGCAGAAGTGAGGAAACCACGAACCTATGTCAAAATATGGCAATTGTCCATAAGTAACATGGTCAAGTAAAGAAAATTTAAGCACGCTATCGTGTCAATTTAGGAACCTTCTACCGCTCATTACTTATCACATTGCATGTCATCATAAAATATTTTCTCCTTTAAGAAAAGGCTGCTTGGCAGGAGGACTGTTACGTCATAACGCATTTGCTAACTAATATTTTCTCGATAAGTGAATGCTAAATGTTTCATACAAGCTGATTCTCTCCTAGAAGCTCGGCAAAAGTGTCATTTTGTAAATCATAATCCCTTCACTTCAGCAAGTACAGGAAGAACTAAAACTAAATGAACCATGCTAACATTTGGCAAAGTTCATGGAGGATTACAAATATATATGCTTCATCTATAGAGGAAAAATGGACAAACCACACAAGGGAAAGCGTAGCATCAAACAGTCGATCTGGACCTCACCCTTGTAACTTCGAACCACAATTATAAGCACCCTCGACCACTATAATATTTGGTATTTCTCGAATTGCAGTTTCTTGCTACTCAATGTCCCCCAATTCTCCTGAAACTAAATTATTGCCTCCCATAGTGTAACAAAACATCACCAAATACACGCAACGGAGACTGGAATCGCTGGCTACCACATGGATCCATTCCGAAGGTGCGTGGTAGGGCTTGGGGAGATGGGAGGGTGGATGAATTATTACTCTGCAGCAGATGAGTAGTAGAGGACCTCGAGCGGCGACGCCACTGGTCACAAATTTTGGGCGCCGGCCCATAGGAGCACAGTTGGGCGATGGGCCTTAATAGCAGCAGCACCCTAAGAAGCAGCGGCGGCGGCGGTGCCCTGCTTCCTTGCCGGATGGGGTGGCTCCCGTGTCGTTTGAAGCGGCGATCGGTGCGGCACCCCCGGCGGGCACTCCCCGGACGTCCCCTGAAGGTGTGGGTGGTGGCGGCCATCATGTGGATCAGTTGGGGACGGGAACGAAGGAGGAACACGGGCAGGATGGCGGCAGGGTGGGGAGAATGGCGCTGGGCGGCGGGGGAGAAGGCAAGAGGCTCAGCTGCCATGCCAAATAGAGGCCGGTGGTGGTGATGGCGCTGGGTGAGATGGGATCGGGATCCAGGAGGGTGACGGACATGTCAATCTATGCGAATACTCGATTATTTCCTAATAAAACACGATCATGATTATCTTCCTAATAAAAAGCAATCGTGATTATATTCCTAATAAAACGCAATCATGATTATAGTTTCCTAATTGATCAGGCGTGGAGGAACTCCACGGTGGAGCACGGTCAGCCAATGTAAATTGTTAAGTGCACACAGAGAATATATTAGATCAAGGCCAGTCGTTAGATTAAGTTTAGTGGGTCTAATCATACGGTGATAATGAATCCGGGTATGTTTTGTGGGGTGTGTTTAAAAAAGTTCATGTTTGATTGTTTATTAGTAGTAGAGAAGTATTGAAGAGATAGAGATTTCTGCGCCAGTCTGCTTGTTGTGGCCGAACAAACATCTCTTGGGCTGCTGCTATGATGACCGACCTGGGTGCTCTGAAGTTAATAGGCCAAGATGTTGTGAACCACACGGCCCAGACCTTCACTTGTGTCTGTGTGCGCGCGTCCGATTTCCAGCGGACCAATCCATCATCTTTTCTCCTCTCTGCCACTCGGCCCCTTCCGCCCTGGGATGAAGCTTGATCAGAGGTGGCTACGGGTCCAGGAAAGATATAGATGGCTGGATCGGTGTAGTGCCGCCCCTAGGTCTAACATGTCCACGTAGTGCCGCCTACAAATCCTCCATCACCTGCTCAACCTGAGAGACCTCCAACCATCTTGAAAAATCAATAGCATGCTGCAGTTGGGACGTCGGATCGACAATGGTATGTAGAAGACTACAACAACGATAGTACAATCGACCAGCTAAACTCTATCCCAAGGTATAGGACGCTCCATCAAATTTTCAAGCAACAGTTCATCAAAGTATAAATTCATAGTTTTGGTTTTGCTAAAGCACATCTAGATGTGTTGTAAGTATTACAGATCTGCCCCTCTTGCGCTAGACAGCGCCATGCCAAAACAGTTCGCTTCACTGATGGTGTGCTAGCCTTGTCATCTTCGATCACCGCTTCGTCATGTTCTTGATGTTGCCCTAAAATTATGAGGTGGAGGACATTGTATATCCAATAGCACGCCCCACTTCCCCTGTCGTGGTGCTGGTCAAGGCAGTTCCATTCCTCCCGAACAAAACCGGGTATTATTTCATATTTCTATTTCCTTCATATTATCTTTATGTTTTATGATTCGTCGCTTACTTTCTTCCTTGATATTGCCTTCAAGTAGGGATAACACACTTGTGTCGTGATCACGACGTGCGATTAGAGACAGCCAGAACAAGAATTTTCATCTTGGTTCCTGAGACAAACCAATCAAGGTGATCACATCAGCACGGGGACAACGCTTCAACAAGTCAATGACGCAAGTTTGTTGCTACTGAGTTCGACAAATAAAGGATGCAATAAGAGTTTTCACCCCGTACATGAAGTCATGAGCTAATCTCCAACTTTATTAGTACTCCTCATTGAATCCCCGTGGTCTCCGCTAGAAAGAGTTACACCCCTCTCCCGTACGTCCTCACGAGGTAGTCGGCTAGGTGGTCCTTTAAGCATGCTTAAAGAACCACCTAGCCGACTACCTCCTGAGGCGTCGTACTTGCCGCCAAGCAACACAAGGAGAGTGGCACTAGATTAGCGGGATATTTTCTGACCCAAAAACACAACCAAGTCCCTCAGGGAGCCGCCCAACTCGCGTCATGGATCTGGCCGCTATAAGGCAAACAGTACTACACCACCAACCTCCACTTGCGTATACAATGCTTCTTATCTGTCTACACAAAACTTTATTGTTCTCATCTTATATATACCGCTTCATCTTAAACCGAATAGCTTGACCATCTCACTCTTTTCTGGCATGCTGTCAGTGTTAACTTATTTTCCATCAAATATGTGGTAGTCATCTAAATAGATCAAAGAGTTGAAAAAACATGGAAGATATGAGAACCATGGGAATAGGAGACATCGGGAGTAGTGGTGGATGTATCTTTCTTTGTAGGACGAGGCTGACACTACTAACGAAAACCCTATGTTGTGGTTAGTCTACTTCAATGCTAGTTTACCCCTCGGATGAGATTCATTTCTGTTTGATTTTCTTCTACGTTTTCCAGATGGGTTCTCTAAGTTTTCCATTTTTTTCTTTTTCCATTTCATTTTTTATTTTGAAGATGGGAGAACTTTTTTGAAATGATGATTTTTTTTTCAAAATTGAACAAGTTTTTAAAATATGTAATAAAACAAAATCGTTTTCAAAATGTATGTTTTTTTCAAATTTGTGAACTTTTATCAAATTTGATGAACTTTTTCTCAAAATCAATTACCATTTTCTCAAAATCGTGAACTTTTCTCAAAATCGATGATCTTTTTCCCAAAAAATTATGAACGTTTTTTTAAAAATCTTGATTTTATACAAAATTTTATAATCATATTCTTGAACCTTATTGCAAATCTATGAAAATTTTTGAATCCATGATTTTTTTTTTGAATTTTCAAGTTTTTATTATCTTGTTTGGGCCGATTCCTTAACGAGAGCCTAGTTGAAAGCGCCCATAAAAGGAGTAAATCATGTTCGGTATGGGTATGCTGGCCCCTACGCGGGGCGGTAAGCAAGGTAGAGACCAGGGAGCAGGACCGCGAAGGGTCTTCCCATCTCTTCTTGTTATTCTCTTTGTCCGAGATGCCCGGTTCACCAAATGATAATTCAAATCAAGATTGTGTGAAGTAAGTATTGCAGATCTCCCCCTCTTCCGCTAGACGGCGCCATGCCAAAACAGTTCGCTTCGCTGATGGTGTGCCTCTTTGATAACCCCTCCGTCATGTTCTTGATGTTGCCCTAAAATTATGAGGCGGAGGACAATGTATATCCAATAGCACGGCCCACTGCCCCCGCCGCGGCGCTGGTCAAGGCAGTTCCATCCCTCCCGAACCAAACCGGATATTATTTCATATTTCTATTTCCTTGAGATTGTCTCGATGTTCCATGAGTTCCCCGCTTACTTTTTTCCTTGATATTGCCTTCAAGTAGGGATAACACACTTGTGTTGCAATCATGATGTGTGATTAGAGATGACCAGAACAAGAATTTTAATCTTGGTTCCTGAGACAAACCAATCAAGGTCATCACGTCAGCATGGGGACAATGCTTCAAGAAGTCAATGGTGCAAGTTTGTCACTACTGAGGTTCGACCAATAAAGGTTGTAACAAGAGTTTTCACCGCGTACATGAAGTCATGTCCTAATCTCCAACTTTATTAGTACTCCTCATTGAATCCCCACGGTCTCCGTCAGAAAGAGTTACACCCCTCTCCTGTACGTCCTCATAAGCATGTGTCAATGAAGCACATGTTTGAAGGATCACCTAGCCGACCACCTCGAGGCGTAGTACTTGCCGCCAAGCAACGCAAGGAGAGAGTGGCACTAGGTTAGCATGGATTTTTCTCACTCAAAAACACAACCAAGACCCTTTGGGGGAGCCACCCACCTCACGCCGCGGATTCTGGCCGCTATAAGGCAACAGTACTACACCACCAGCCTCCACTTGCGTATACAATTCTTCTTATCTATAGTACACAAAACTTTATTGTTCTCATCTTATATATACCGCTTCATCTTAAACCGAATAGCTCGACCATCTCACTCTTTTCTGGCATGTTGTCAATGTCAACTTGTTTTCCATCAAATATGTGGTAGTCATATAAATAGATCAAAGAGAGTTGGAAAAACATGGAAGATATGAGAACCATGGGAATAGGAGACATCGGGAGTAGTGGTGGATGGATCTTTCTTTGTAGGATGAGGCAGGACAGATGGTAAAGAAGTGTTTCTATCACTTGATGTGAACTCCGCAAAGCTGGAAGGAAAAATTGTAGGTAGGAAGATTTGAGAGGCCAGGACGAGTAAGCAAAAAAAAAGGAAAATAGAATGAGTAAAATAAAAATTGTAGGTACGAAGATTTGGGAGGCCATGGTGTGTCTCCAGCAGATCTCGCGGGAATCTGTCGGTTGTTGTCTTTGGTGGTTCTACTCGGATCAGGTCTTCGTTCGTCCATACTTGTGTGTGTTCAAGTTGGATCCTTTTGATCTACACTTTCTTCAACGGCATCGGTTGTTGTTTTAATGCATTGGTCCTATGGGGACTTAGCACGAAGATTTCCTCAATATCTACTGCAACAAGTTCTGCCCTGCTCAGGCGAGGGAGGGGCGATGACGACAGTGCGTCTTCGGCTTGCTTCAATGCTTGTAGTCGTTTTTTTGCGGGGATAATGCTTGTAGTCGTTGCTAAGTGGTCTAGGAATATGGATGTGATTTTTTTTATCATTTCTAGTGTTTGTTGTAGTGTCATGATTGAAAAATGAATAGATCGGATGTTTTCCTGGAAAAATACAGGTGTCCCAATATTCCAGATTTATTTTTGATTTGTTGATGCCAATTCGGCTAACCATGTGCTTGCAATTGGTAAAGTTGCAATTTTCTCTACGTGGAGTTTCTTTTTCTACAAGGAATCAAACAGTCGTTTGGACTAGAAGCTGCTAACGAGCCTCGTGGGCGCACGGTAGCTCAGAAGGAAGAATTGTAGGAGAAAGGTATGTTTTCTTTTCGAATTTTTGAACTTTTTCTCAAAATCAATTACCATTTTTTCAAAATCGTGAACTTTTCTCAAAATCGAGGATCTTTTTTCAAATTTGCAAACTTTTTTCCAACAATTTCTGAACTTTTCTAAAAAATATTTATTTTATTTAAAAATTTATAAATCATATTCTTGAATTTTTTTGCAAATCTATGAAATATTTTGAATCCAAGATTTCCTTTGAATTTTAAGTTTTTTTATCATTTACGATTTCCCCAGTTTTGTTTTATTACAAAAGTCAACCGGCAATGGTTGACCTGATCTACAGAAGCGAAACGACTCCTTGGCGATCGATCGCGGGAGCGATCGATTCCGACCGCGCTCGTCGTTCCCCCTATTCCCTTTCTATTTTCTAGCCTTTTTCCTTTTCTGGAAAGCCCAGCCGTCCGCCTTTTCCCTTTCCCCTTTCCATCCCCTCCCCCACTGCAGCTGCCCTGCTGCCCCCTCCTCGGCGAGGCGCCTCACGAGCGCCGCGAGGTCAGCACGGGAGCCGCGCCCGCACGAGCTCCGCGAGGGAGGTGGCCAGTACGGCGAGGCGCCGTGCCCGCATGAGCGCCGTGAGGTCAAAGTGCAGCGGCGGCCAATACGGGGAGGCGCAGCGACCGCTCGGGCTCCGCGAGGTCCAGGGGCGGAAGCAGCCAATACGGCGAGCGGTGCCTGTCCGGCGACCATACGGCCTCCGCGGCGTGCTCGACCTTGCTCCTACGCCTCCTACCCGGGCTGGACATCCCCCCGTGCGTCGTCCCCACCCGCATCACCAAGCTCCCCAACGGCGTCCGCGACTCCCCGTCGCCTCCGAGGATTTCCAGGTACTACCACCTCTCCCTCCCCTCTTCCTTCTGATGAGTCCATGGCTGACAGCGGCCACCGTCTCCGAGCTCACGAACACCCAGATTTGACAGGGAGCAGCACAGGGATGGCGATTTTGGTAGCTCTGCTCTGATGATGCCGTCAGAGCACAGCTTGCTCGTTTTCAGCATGAGGAAGAAGATGATTTGACAGGGAGCAGCACAACTTGCTTGTTTTGTTTCTCTGTAGCAAGTTATTCTATAAATACTGAACACTATGCAAGGAAATCAGCAGCTGCCATTGTTCAAGAATGTACTAATTCTCTGAACATTGTTTTGTTTTTCTGTAGCAAGTTATTTCTATAAATACTGAACACTGCAAGGAAATCAGCAGCTTTCATTGTTAAGAGAATGAGCTAATTCTCTGAAAATCTTTTTGTTTTTCTGTAGCAAAATATTGTATGAATTATGAACATTTGTGCAAAGAAATTGTTGCTCCTTTGGATCGATGCCCGGAGGCGGGACTGACTGACTCACTGATGTTTCTTCATCCACAACAATGTTCAGATTAACACCGAGGCTCCCTGCCGTTCACAGCGTCTTGCCAAGTACAATACTACAACCAGGCAAGTAGCTCTTCTCGTATGTGGTGCTGAAGCAATGCCGGCTCCTTTTTTCGCCAAAACCTTCTTGCAAATGATTTAATAAATTATTTAATCCCATGGTTCATTATTCCGTTTAGTGTATGCTTACTTTTGGCACTACTAGTTCTGATGTTGCTGGTGTCCTAGATTTTTTGGTTGCAGTGATGAGTTATGTGCTCCAGCAAATCGTTGCCGTAATTCTGAATTGTAGTAGTTCCTTCTGTTGTCGTTTTACATGATGTGTATCATCACTATCAGTTAAGAAATGAATATGTGAAAGCAGTACTTTTCATATCCAAACTCCAAATACTATGTCATTTCAGTTTGTTGATAATTTAGAGGTTCCAATCCAAGTTGAAAATACCGAACTGAGCTATGCAAGGTTGATTCAATCCAAGTTGGAGTTGCTTTATTATTGATTAAGTGACGGCAATATCGTTGAATACAAGTATTCCATGCTTATACTCTGCATTTTGACCTCTGTTTTATGCCTATATGATTTAGTACAGTAATAGTTTTCCCTGGATGCATCCGAGGTGGTTGAGCTTAACTAGGAACATTCAGTCTTGTTTATCAAACCGAACTGGTCCTTGGAATCAATCAAGTGTTTCTGCAAAATCAAAGTAGTATTGAAGTGAGTGAAATTAAGTGGAGTACATGGCTGTTATCTCTTCTTCAGTATCTCCATGTAACAATCTTGTAATTGGAGTACATGGCTAGAGAGCTTGTTCAGAAGCTGAGTACTTTGTGCTGATCCTGCTGGATTTGCTGCATCATTTGCCCCCAAATGTCACAAATGTGTCGCCAACTTTGGAAAGAAAAATAATTGTTAAGAAAATCAGCAGCTTTCATTGAATGAGCTAATTATTAAGAGAATGCTGCATCATTTTGTAGCAAGTTATTTCTATAAATACTGAACACTGCAAGGAAATCAGCAGCTTTCATTGTTAAGAGAATGAGCTAATTCTCTGAAAATCTTTTTGTTTTTCTGTAGCAAATTATTGTATGAATTATGAACATTTGTGCAAAGAAACTGAGCTCTGAACATTATTCAAACAACAGAGATATAGCACAATCTGTATATACATGAGCATTAAGCTAGAAGAATTCCTAATTTACTGTGTTCCTTTTGTTTTTGGTTTTTTCTCTTCCATGCTGTAGCACAGAGTCCATAAGTTTCATTGTTGTTGATTTTTGGGCAGTTACATATTTAACTGCAACCTGTTTTCTTGTTCACGCTGATTTTCAAAGATCAAACTATTTGTCAGATAAAGACAACTCATTTTTAGCAGTTCATAATATTGTCGCTGTTTAGGGTCTAGTGTTTTCTTCCTTGCTTTTGCATCACGACGCTTCACCCATGTTTTGACTATTTAAGTTGGTGTACAACTGTACATGGTATGTAAATATAATAGTCTGTTCTAACCTATTCTCTGCTTTTTTTTCAGAGCGTGGGCTCCGAACATTCAGCAAAACAGGGACATTGTGAATTTACTAGATTGCGACAAGTCTAGACAGGGAATAGGCCGAGTTTGCAATGAGCAGCTTGCAGAGCTACTATGGCCTGAGTTCTCAAAGAGGAGATGGCATGGATTTAAGTACATTAATGTCCTTGTACAGCAAGGGAAGCTCCCAAGGTATTGGAAGTGAAATACTCCCAAATTCTTCTTCTCCACCTTGACAGTACACAAAGCATTGGCAGAGGCAACGGGGCGACCAAAGAATTAGTTCATTGGTTCCATACGCCATGGCAGAAAGTGGAGGCCGATCCCCGGGATGACCCTTTCTGCCGAAAGATGATCAAAAGTTTTTTGCCGAGGCCTATTTTCCGGTATGCGTTTGAATTTGGACACAGACTCAAAGAACGCTGGGATCTTCATGTGGTGGAGCTCCAAGTGGACCTTCAACCATGAGTCCTTCACCTGTCCGTTGCTCGACGGTCTGCCCAAACCTGTGCCGGGTCGTACGATGAAAGCTGCTTTGACTGAGTTCTAGTCAATGTAGCGGCACAATAGGAGTTATTTTTGTATTACCACTCTGCTATTGCAAGCTTCATCTGTGATCTGTTATGTCATTCATATGAGCTAAGTTGAGAGGGAAATGGAAGAGGAGGCTTAGTTCGACACCACTGCCTCCCTGTCTTAGCGTAACGCGACTCGAGGCGGACATCGTCGCGGTAGCGACGACGGACGCCGAGACGAGCACGTGACATCACTGCATCCCTGTCTTAGCGTAACGCGAGTCGAGGCGGACGTCGTCGCGGTAGCGACGACGGACGCCGAGACGAGCACGTGACACCACGGCCTCCCTGTCTTAGCGTAACGCGAGTCGAGGCGGACGTCGTCGCGGTAGCGACGATGGACGCCGAGACGAGCACGAGACACCACTGCCACCCTGTCTTAGCGTAACGCGAGTCGAGGCGGACGTCCTCGCGATAGCGACGACGGACGCCTAGACGACCACGTGACACCACTGCCACCCTGTCTTAGTGTAACGCGAGTCGAGGCAGTCGTCGTCGCGGTAGCGACGACGGACGCCGAGACGAGCACGTGACACCACTGCCCCCTGTCTTAGCGTAACGCGAGTCGAGGCGGACGTCGTCGCGGTAGCGACGACGGACGCCGAGAAGAGCACTGACACCACTGCCTCCCTGTCTTAGCGTAACGCGAGTCGAGGCGGACGTCGTCGCGGTAGCGACGACGGACGCCGAGACGAGCACGTGACACCACTGCCTCCCTGTCTTAGCGTAACGCGAGTCGAGGCGGACGTCATCGCGGTAGCGACGACGGACGCCGAGACGAGCACGTGACACCACTGCCTCCCTGTCTTAGCGTAACGCGAGTCGAGGCGGACGTCGTCGCGGTAGCGACGACGGACGCCGAGACGAGCACGTGACACCACTGCCACCCTGTCTTAGCGTAACGCGAGTCGAGGCGGACGTCGTCGCGGTAGCGACGACGGACGCCGAGACGAGCACGTGACACCACTGCCTCCTGTCTTAGCGTAACGCGAGTCGAGGCGGACGTCGTCGCGGTAGCGACGACGGACGCCGAGACGAGCACGTGACACCACTGCCACCCTGTCTTAGCGTAACGCGAGTCGAGGCGGACGTCGTCGCGGTAGCGACGACGGACGCCGAGACGAGCACGTGACACCACTGCCACCCTGTCTTAGCGTAACGCGAGTCGAGGCGGACGTCGTCGCGGTAGCGACGACGGACGCCGAGACGAGCACGTGACACCACTGCCACCCTGTCTTAGCGTAACGCGAGTCGAGGCGGACGTCGTCGCGGTAGCGACGACGGACGCCGAGACGAGCACGTGACACCACTGCCACCTGTCTTAGCGTAACGCGATCGAGGCGGACGTCGTCGCGGTAGCGACGACGGACGCCGAGACGAGCACGTGACACCACTGCCACCCTGTCTTAGCGTAACGCGAGTCGAGGCGGACGTCGTCGCGGTAGCGACGACGGACGCCGAGACGAGCACGTGACACCACTGCCTCCCTGTCTTAGCGTAACGCGAGTCGAGGCGGACGTCGTCGCGGGAGCGACGACGGACGCCGAGACGAGCACGTGACACCACTGTCTCCTGTCTTAGCGTAACGCAAGTCGAGGCGGACGTCGTCGCGGTAGCGACGACGGACGCCGAGACGAGCACGTGACACCACTGCCTCCCTGTCTTAGCGTAACGCGAGTCGAGGCGAACGTCGTCGCGGTAGCGACGACGGACGCCGAGACGAGCACGTGACGCCAATGCCTCCCTGTCTTAGCGTAACGCGAGTCGAGGCGGACGTCGTCGCGGTAGCGACGACGGACGCCGAGACGAGCACGTGACACCACTGCCACCCTGTCTTAGCGTAACGCGAGTCGAGGCGGACGTCGTCGCGGTAGCGACGACGGACGCCGAGACGAGCACGTGACACCACTGCCACCCTGTCTTAGCGTAACGCGAGTCGAGGCGGACGTCGTCGCGGTAGCGACGACGGACGCCGAGACGAGCACGTGACACCACTGCCACCCTGTCTTAGCGTAACGCGAGTCGAGGCGGACGTCGTCGCGGTAGCGACGACGGACGCCGAGACGAGCACGTGACACCACTGCCACCCTGTCTTAGCGTAACGCGAGTCGAGGCGGACGTCGTCGCGGTAGCGACGACGGACGCCGAGACGAGCACGTGACACCACTGCCACCCTGTCTTAGCGTAACGCGAGTCGAGGCGGACGTCGTCGCGGTAGCGACGACGGACGCCGAGACGAGCACGTGACACCACTGCCACCCTGTCTTAGCGTAACGCGAGTCGAGGCGGACGTCGTCGCGGTAGCGACGACGGACGCCGAGACGAGCACGTGACACCACTGCCACCCTGTCTTAGCGTAACGCGAGTCGAGGCGGACGTCGTCGCGGTAGCGACGACGGACGCCGAGACGAGCACGTGACACCACTGCCACCCTGTCTTAGCGTAACGCGAGTCGAGGCGGACGTCGTCGCGGTAGCGACGACGGACGCCGAGACGAGCACGTGACACCACTGCCACCCTGTCTTAGCGTAACGCGAGTCGAGGCGGACGTCGTCGCGGTAGCGACGACGGACGCCGAGACGAGCACGTGACACCACTGCCACCCTGTCTTAGCGTAACGCGAGTCGAGGCGGACGTCGTCGCGGTAGCGACGACGGACGCCGAGACGAGCACGTGACACCACTGCCACCCTGTCTTAGCGTAACGCGAGTCGAGGCGGACGTCGTCGCGGTAGCGACGACGGACGCCGAGACGAGCACGTGACACCACTGCCACCCTGTCTTAGCGTAACGCGAGTCGAGGCGGACGTCGTCGCGGTAGCGACGACGGACGCCGAGACGAGCACGTGACACCACTGCCACCCTGTCTTAGCGTAACGCGAGTCGAGGCGGACGTCGTCGCGGTAGCGACGACGGACGCCGAGACGAGCACGTGACACCACTGCCACCCTGTCTTAGCGTAACGCGAGTCGAGGCGGACGTCGTCGCGGTAGCGACGACGGACGCCGAGACGAGCACGTGACACCACTGCCACCCTGTCTTAGCGTAACGCGAGTCGAGGCGGACGTCGTCGCGGTAGCGACGACGGACGCCGAGACGAGCACGTGACACCACTGCCACCCTGTCTTAGCGTAACGCGAGTCGAGGCGGACGTCGTCGCGGTAGCGACGACGGACGCCGAGACGAGCACGTGACACCACTGCCACCCTGTCTTAGCGTAACGCGAGTCGAGGCGGACGTCGTCGCGGTAGCGACGACGGACGCCGAGACGAGCACGTGACACCACTGCCACCCTGTCTTAGCGTAACGCGAGTCGAGGCGGACGTCGTCGCGGTAGCGACGACGGACGCCGAGACGAGCACGTGACACCACTGCCACCCTGTCTTAGCGTAACGCGAGTCGAGGCGGACGTCGTCGCGGTAGCGACGACGGACGCCGAGACGAGCACGTGACACCACTGCCACCCTGTCTTAGCGTAACGCGAGTCGAGGCGGACGTCGTCGCGGTAGCGACGACGGACGCCGAGACGAGCACGTGACACCACTGCCACCCTGTCTTAGCGTAACGCGAGTCGAGGCGGACGTCGTCGCGGTAGCGACGACGGACGCCGAGACGAGCACGTGACACCACTGCCACCCTGTCTTAGCGTAACGCGAGTCGAGGCGGACGTCGTCGCGGTAGCGACGACGGACGCCGAGACGAGCACGTGACACCACTGCCACCCTGTCTTAGCGTAACGCGAGTCGAGGCGGACGTCGTCGCGGTAGCGACGACGGACGCCGAGACGAGCACGTGACACCACTGCCACCCTGTCTTAGCGTAACGCGAGTCGAGGCGGACGTCGTCGCGGTAGCGACGACGGACGCCGAGACGAGCACGTGACACCACTGCCACCCTGTCTTAGCGTAACGCGAGTCGAGGCGGACGTCGTCGCGGTAGCGACGACGGACGCCGAGACGAGCACGTGACACCACTGCCACCCTGTCTTAGCGTAACGCGAGTCGAGGCGGACGTCGTCGCGGTAGCGACGACGGACGCCGAGACGAGCACGTGACACCACTGCCACCCTGTCTTAGCGTAACGCGAGTCGAGGCGGACGTCGTCGCGGTAGCGACGACGGACGCCGAGACGAGCACGTGACACCACTGCCACCCTGTCTTAGCGTAACGCGAGTCGAGGCGGACGTCGTCGCGGTAGCGACGACGGACGCCGAGACGAGCACGTGACACCACTGCCACCCTGTCTTAGCGTAACGCGAGTCGAGGCGGACGTCGTCGCGGTAGCGACGACGGACGCCGAGACGAGCACGTGACACCACTGCCACCCTGTCTTAGCGTAACGCGAGTCGAGGCGGACGTCGTCGCGGTAGCGACGACGGACGCCGAGACGAGCACGTGACACCACTGCCACCCTGTCTTAGCGTAACGCGAGTCGAGGCGGACGTCGTCGCGGTAGCGACGACGGACGCCGAGACGAGCACGTGACACCACTGCCACCCTGTCTTAGCGTAACGCGAGTCGAGGCGGACGTCGTCGCGGTAGCGACGACGGACGCCGAGACGAGCACGTGACACCACTGCCACCCTGTCTTAGCGTAACGCGAGTCGAGGCGGACGTCGTCGCCGGTAGCGACGACGGACGCCGAGACGAGCACGTGACACCACTGCCACCCTGTCTTAGCGTAACGCGAGTCGAGGCGGACGTCGTCGCGGTAGCGACGACGGACGCCGAGACGAGCACGTGACACCACTGCCACCCTGTCTTAGCGTAACGCGAGTCGAGGCGGACGTCGTCGCGGTAGCGACGACGGACGCCGAGACGAGCACGTGACACCACTGCCACCCTGTCTTAGCGTAACGCGAGTCGAGGCGGACGTCGTCGCGGTAGCGACGACGGACGCCGAGACGAGCACGTGACACCACTGCCTCACTGTCTTAGCGTAACGCGAGTCGAGGCGGACGTCGTCGCTGGTAGTGACGACGGACGCCGAGACGAGCACGTGACACCACTGCCTCCCTGTCTTAGCGTAACGCGAGTCGAGGCGGACGTCGTCGCGGTAGCGACGACGGACGCCGAGACGAGCACGTGACACCACTGCCACCCTGTCTTAGCGTAACGCGAGTCGAGGCGGACGTCGTCGCGGTAGCGACGACGGACGCCGAGACGAGCACGTGACGCCGAGACGAGCACGGACACCGAGACGAGCACGTGACACCACTCGGAGGTGTCGTAGTTTCGGTGCTTGATCGGTTGGATCATGAAGACGTACGACTACATCAACCAAACGATTCCATTGTCAATCTACTAGGTATTTAGATCGCACTCTCCCCTCGTTGCTATGCATCACATGATCTTGCGTGTGCGTAGGAATTTGTTTGAAATTACTACGAAACCCAACACCCCTCCCCCCCCCCCGCTCTAGGGTTCCTCCCTCCCGCCCCCCTCCGCCGCCGGCCTCCCTAGGCCCGCCACCACCGCCGACCATCGGCCGGCCCTGCCCCCCTCTCCCCATCTTCCTTCCCCCGGATCCGCTCTGTGCCGCCTCCCCGGGAGGTGGCCGGGGCGGCGCGAGCCCCGCCCCCCTTTCGGCCGTCCCTGTCTCCCCTTCCCTCCCTGCCACTGCCAACGAGCGGCCCCGAGGCTGGCCGGATGGTGTTGGCGGCGGCGGGGCCTGTCTGTCCCCGCGCGCGGGGCTCCCTGCCCGGGGTATGGGGGTGGCGGAGGTACTCCTCGGCTTGATGATGGCCCGGTGTCCCGGCAGCGGTGGTCGGCGGCTCGCGCGGTGGTGGTGCGGCTCCTTGGCGGCGCGACGGCGTCATGGCGCAGGTTGGCCGGTGGCGCGCCCCCGGCCCAGATCTGGGCCTGCGGGCCCCATCTGGGTCCTAGCGGGCCGGCCCCGGCGTGGCTTCATTGTTGTCTGTGTGGTGAGGTGGTGGAGCAGCTCGGACGGGGGGCAGCAACGCCGACGGCGTGTCAGCAGCGGCGTGGAGGCGGGAGCTGTCCGGGCCTCTGAGGGCCCGGCCGGGCCTGTGGGTCCACGGGCCCGGTAGGCTCCTGCTTTGGGGTCCGGTCGACTACCGTCGTGGACGGTGGAGGTGGGGCCCTCCAGTATGTTGACGGTGTTGTTGCCCTAATCCCGACTCCCCTTCTTCGTTGTGCAGGCCATCTTCACGGTGCCGTGGTGAGAGAGCGTGGGAAGCTTCGTGTCCGTGTTGGCGAAGGGTGGTGTTTGGTTTGGTGGCGAGCTCCGGAGTGCCAGAGGTGGAGGATGGGATCGGGAGAAATCCCTATTGGCTTGGCCGACACCGACGCGGTGGCGCCTGAGGGTACCACCGGACCTTCCTGAAGGGCGTCGGGGCTACCCTTCCCCTCCCCTCACCGCGTACCGGGGGAAACCCTTGGCAGCAGCGTCGTCATCGTGGCGTCCCTTCTTGGAGGTGTTGATTGGTACCGGTTCTTCGGAGTCTCGGAGCTTGGGGGACGATTTCCGGTAGACGCAGCGGTCGCGAGGCTTCGTCGTTTTTGTCGATCCGCCGTTATCGACATTTGTTTCTTTTCTTTTTTTCTCTTTCTTTTCTTTTAGGCGTGTTTGTGCTGCTTCCGCCCCACCACCTATTGTTGGTTGTATCGGATGGTTGCTTTATAAAACAAAGGGGGGGGGGGGGGCGGAAAATGCGAACAGAGGCCGCGCTGCAGGGCCGTGGGGATCAGCGCTGTAGGAGTATAAGTCATGTATTGGATTTATTTTTGCTCTGTATTGAACTAGGCAGGCCCCACGCACATGCAAACGCATCTAGGCCTCCGACGTTCACCTGACATGTATGTCCTTCCTCGTGCAGACCTGTACATTGTGTGCATGCCGTTGAGCAACGTTGGCCAGCGTAGACCACCAGTTTGTCAAGTGCGAACGTGTATCATTTGCGGCCAGCGAACATGCAAGTTAGTTCACATTAACTATCATGTTCATTAAGCAAGTTTAATCTGTCTCATGTAAACTTGTCTGTCCGTTTGGACCAGCTAATGCAACACGGGTAAGCTGTCTTTGTGTTTAAAAACCATTACCACTAACCTGGCACCTTAGTTTTATCTGTTCCACACGCTAGAAAATCGGAACAGATTAGCCACATGCGCTTTGTCTAACATGGAAAAAAGTTTAGTCCTCCCTAATCTTAGTTAAAATTAGCGAGTTCACTAGACGTCTTGTGCATCAGCTTTGCGTCGCGCAGTGTGGTTCACTCTCCACCGTCTCCTATCTGCATTAAATTCGACTGTTCCTGTCCATGGCGGACTACCCGTCCTCATTTACTGCGGCGCCTGCCCCAAGCATGCTAAGCGCAGTGTTGTCAACTCACTAGCTGTAGCTACAGCGTGCACTGCTAGGCATGGGCACTCACACTTCTCTCCACCATGAACCAATTTGCTAATCGAAGACCAACCCAAAACCTTGGCAGGATGACAACCCGGCAAAGAACCACGTATGATGTCTGGTAGACAGACTGATGAACGGTACCGCACGAGCACCCCTCTCCCACAAAGGAATGCAGTATTAACATCACAATTCGGTACATGAACAAATGCAGAGCCAAAATTAAAAAAAATGCAAATGGTAAATTCAATTGAAACATAACAATCCGCCTCACAACAATGGCACTCAGCAAACACAAATTTTCACCCAACTAACAATCTTCAACAAAATGGTCCATGTCCAATAGTAAAGTCGCATTACACAGTTTGCGATTACATGAAACGGCACATAAATAAGGATTTCCTGAGTTGGAAACTCTTTGGCTAACAACAACAACCATCCAATGAAAGTTAGCTTCAAATGGTCCAGTGTCCTTACCACACACAATTCAGAACACCACATTCAAACATTTTGGCAATTTCCTTGGCTCCTTCCGAAAATCTCCTCTATCAAGACATGTTGTGCTTTTGCACTCCACAAATCTTGCAAACGCGGACCTCTTCAAATGTTGCTCACAAGGCAGTTTATCCTAACCCTGTATCGTTTTTTGAACAAACAGGCAAACGAATCAAAGGTGGGGCCAAAACTTGTTGTCAACTGAACAAAATGACAGCCTAATCATAAAAAGAGACTCGGTCTACATCAGGGTCTAGTATTCAGGCCACATCATTTCTAGTCTGATAATCAACAGAACAAAAATAAATGGCCTGAATCCTAAACCCTAATGTATGTTCATGGGTGTTCCAATCATCATCATCTACTGAGAAAATGAAAAAAAATATACTATGGCTAATCACAAAAAAAAATTACTAGGACAGAAGATACCCGCCAAAAAAAAACTAGAACACAAGATAAAAATGAGGCGACTAAAAACAGACTAAGCTAAAAGAAAGCTTCATTTTTTTTACTCTGATGATGTGCCGAACAAAAAGAAACGGCCTGCACACTAAAATATATTGTGCGTTCATTTATTTTCCATTCATCGTAGGCTAGCGATGGAGGAAAAAGGGTTCATCCTAAACACTGCCTTTTTCCGATTAAGATAAATCTAACGTTTTTTAGTTCCAAATACACAACCAACTACCCATGATTAATTCAACAATGATAGGGTGGACGGAACAATAGATCAAATTTCTCTAGATATACTACACATGACCGGTGAATCCAAGTCGGTCGGATCTAAGGCATAAGAAAGTGTTTCTAACACAAAGCAATTAAATACAGTCATGATCAAGGCATAAGAAAGTGTTTCTAACACAACCACAATGCATCATGCCTAATGACAAACTAGCTTGAGATCCACTTCAGGTGTTCAAGACCACTCTAAAATCAGTGCGCCACCGACCATTTCATCGTACATCATGTACAAAATAAAACAAAATCTAGCATGCAATACCTCTCATAAAACATATGACCTAGATAAGGATCTCCTTTTTCCATGAACAATAAATAATAGCTACAAAGGAAAAAAAACAAGAACAACACTGATTTCGGTGATCCCAAAATAGTGCTATGTCACAAATATCCTTCCATATCACAAGTGGTACACAAAATTCCATCAAAAACAACAGAGCATGGAGCAGCGCTAAGACAATGGTAACCAATATGAATGATTAGCCCCTGAACTTACTGAAGCATGCCACGCTGTTATGACTATGGAGTTATCTATATCATGCTACACCGACCGTACCCGATGAGATCATGAGAAGTAATAGCATTGCAGTTTTCGGCAAAAAAAACCAACTGTTGTATTCCTGAATTTACTATGAACAGTGCCTAGGGTCGATGAACTTGCAGTAGCTCGTTCAAAATCCAGGATTAGGGGGTAAATAGCAGAACGGTACAGGATGAGAGCAATCGATCGGACGAAGACACGACAAGGCTATAAATTCTGCATTTTTTTTTTCTGCAGACATGCCAAAAACTGAATCGCGTGGTAAAGCAAGAATCAACCCACCAAGAATAAAAAATCCGCAATTATTGGTTTTGGCCAAGAAACGTTTGTGTCTCAGAAAAAGGAACGTCTAGCATTATCCTGGAAAGAAAACTACATCATATTTTTTTTCGATGATCAAACTACATAATATGTACATGTGAGAGTTTTAGATTCGCAATTACCTTATGGTCCAACCGCTGGTGGCCTCTGAGCAAACATCAAAGCCGACGTCTCTGCACAGCTGTGTGCCCTCGCCGTCGCGGCCCAACTGGAATCGGCGATGATGATGAAATCCCGCGACGGAAGACATCAGAAATCGGCCTTGCCATCCCAACACGGATCCTGCTGAAAAGGGGTGGTGAGGCAAAAAAACTCAAATCAATAGAATGGGACGCAGATCTAAGCCCGGCGGGCGGTCAATAAGAAGACGCACGCATGGCACTCAACACGAATGGAGCACATCTCGCTGGTGATGAACAATAACTAGAAGAAAAGCAAAGTACAGGATGTGATCCAGCCTCACCGACGGAAACAATGGAGAAAATGATTTCCCTCGGCCAGATCCATGGACGAGGACCGCGTCCTCTGCAGATCCGGTGTTGCGCAGGCTCGAGGTGATCTGGCCGCCGGAGTGGAAGATGACGCGGGATCCGGGTGGTTTGGCCGCCGGAATGGAAGAGGACGAGTGCTCCGGCCATCGCTTCGGTCGCACGCGCATTGTTGGAGCTGAGGTAGGGTGTGGCGGAGCCATGAGCAGACGAGAGGTAGCTGGCGACGGGAATAATGGAAGAGACAGAGGAGAGCGGGGCGACGGGAATAATGGAAGAGAGAGAGGAGAGCGGGTACACAGGATGTAGCAGCCTTCACGTGTGCGACGCCGCAGCGAAGACTAGAAGAGGTACAGGAGCAGGCCATGGGCCAAACATGTACGCTACTAGGTGTATCCCGGACCGTATATTCGTGACTAGCCTGACAGTGGTCTGCCAGCAGCATGACAGATTTTAGATCCCAACGCACATTTCAATGGCCCAGATTCCGGCCTGCCTCATGCTCGGCCTCTGAAAGCCCGCACTCGGGGGGGGGGGGGGGGGGGGGGGGGGGCTTTTTCTCAAATATATTGGTGTTGTATAGATGGCCCTTTTCATATTTATATTTATGTTCCAAGATCACATTTATATCAAACAGGCTATATCTTGCTTAAGATTAATTGTTTGCTATTTCTCCACACCCTGCAGTTAGTCACAATTTCTTGAAGTGAAGGAGATGATTCTTTTTTTAAAATCAGCTCATATATTGATTTTCATATATAACAAGTGAAGGAAAAAAGTTCTTTATTCTAGCCCATGTTGATGTGTATGGCTCTGTGTGTTTTTACATTTCCTTACTGATGTAGTGTGAGTACCATACCGGTTGAAGAGCACCTAATTTAGTTACTTTGCGAGTCTGCGGGCCAATGGAGCCAATTTCCACTATAGAGTCTTCTCATCATGATTTCAGATTAATTATTTTCAGTGGCTATTCATTCATTTCATCGAATGTTTCTGTTACTAATTACATCATGTCTTGGATTGACTCAAGACAAATACTCAGCAATGCATGCCAAGATTCTAATAGGAATAAATTCAGTCCACTTCATATTTTCTGCATTTCATGCTTTTTGGACAACAGTATGGCAAGCAGCTAATCGGGCATGGAAGGGATGTTCTTGGCTTATTTTTGAGTTCTCTGCCCTGTTAACATTCATGGATAAATCTCACTAAATTATTTTTAAGATCATCGAACGAAATAGAACCTCAACATGCACGTCCTTAGGTTGAGACATAACAAGCCATCTGTAGGCCGCATGCAACAATTTGCTAAGGCTTTGTATATACCACTTCATCACAGACATCAATCTTGCAAGAGGCTCCACTACAATGTTTTAAGCCAAAAATGAATATGATGCGCTCAATCTTATTAGAAAAGTGCCAACTCATCCCTCCTAATATGCACCACACATGGTGACAATAAATGTATCATTTCTGATTTGCTTCTATGCATGACTTCTTTTTTTTATGACAACCTAAATCACATATGTCGCTTACTTTAAATTAAGATTCATTGTATACAAACAAAGACACCACGAATATATGTACATAACGTATTGACTAGGCCTATAAGAAGAGGCTCACCTCCGTCCCAGCGGCAGTGTACGTTGGCCACGGTATCGACTAGGCCTATAAGAAGAGGCTCATCTCCGTCCCAGCGGCAGTGTACGTTGGCCACGGTAGTCATCTACACGCCCTGAACGGCCCGGCGCAGCGGCTTGAGGACACCTCTAAGCTCCCGTCGTCGCTGCAGCGGTTCGGCCCCAAGACCTGGTCCTAGGTGATAAGAGATTGTGTTGCAATCGCCGGCTGAAGGACACCTTTTGGGCTGGCGCCCTACCGTTCATCAGTATGTATCATGCATGGCTGCAATAAATGTACCCGTTTTCCACCTTTTATTACTGGACTCATCGCATATACTCTTTCTGAGTTCTAGCTATGAAAGATTCTATCGTTACAACTACAACAGTGCCCTTTACGATCCACATAAATACAAAGTACTAAACGGCGCGGCGTGTCGCCGCGCGGGCTATGCTAGTCTTACAACTACAAGTACACGCCGCCCCTATTGCTAGCCTGAAAGCTTACACTCGAATCTGGTGGGCATGTCAAGATCAAAGAACGATTCAGCCTTGCGAAGCAAGAAAATAGCAAAACATCACATCCGTCCAGTAGTTTTGAAGATCGAGACGCAGAGCGACAACATAAGAAATATTCAAATATTACATACTGCAAAGCTAGTTCATATTAGAGCAAGAGACAATATTGCTTCCTAGTAGCGCCATCTTCATTCTTCTTCCTGAATCTCAGCCAAGGTCCTCAGAGTCATGCGCACTTCACGAAGGGTTACATCTTTATGACCATCGACTGGACTGTCCCGGAGAATCTTGAAGACATTCAGAGCCGTAGCATCGGCATCCTTGACACGAAGTTTGGGGAATTTCCTGGCAGCCTTGAGATGCTCAGGATCAATGTCGGGGAATTCCTTGGCAGCCTTGAGCTCGTAAATGCCCTGCAACAGAAACCGTAACATAAGTAAGACTAGCATGGAACAATTAAAGGATGACAAGCTAGCAACCAATTGAGCTGGCATTATCCAAATTTTGAAGATGAAAGTGTCTCAATTGAGCTGGCTTTACTCATACTTTTATCTCCTGTTTGTAGCCACTCTAGACAATTTGCAAGGCCCTAACAACCACATGCCAATTACACTGTACCATTAAGTTCAATTTTTTTACTGTACCATTTAGTTGGTTAGCGCCTTTCCTTCCTACTAGTACTTGGTAGGAATCACACCACAAACAACAGGCAGTAGTGCAGTACAAGCCTGTGTCTTGCTCGGGAAACCTTATATAGGAGGGGAAATTCGACTCTTTTTTCCTTACCGTTAACTACGTATGACTATCAAGGTCAACACTACTACTCCCTCCCTCCGAAAAAGCTTGTCCTTCGAATGGATGTATCTAGCACCAAGTTAGTGCTAGATACGTCCATTTGAGGAACAAGTTTGGGACAAGCTTTTCAGGATGGAGGGAGAATATATCATGATAAAGCTTATCAAAGTTGAGAGCAAGCGTCGTATGCTGGAAGAAATTAATTTTTTTACGTTATCACGTTATTACGTACATACATCCTCAGAATCAATGTTTCATATGGCGCCTAATCTCCAACAATCGATCGCCGGATCTGAAGAGCAGATCAATGTCTAGAAGTGGCTCCTAACCGCAAGTAATCGAGAATTTTTGCCCCCAACTCGTACAAGATTTAAGATATGCGCAAGGTTTTTGGCCCCAACTCGGACAACAAAACGGCAAAGGATGGAGGAATCGGCAGCAATGGGCAACCCTAGATCTGGCTCCCACGCCGGAAACAAAGCCAGCACCGCTAGAGAGGGAGAGGAGTCGGAGGTAGGAGAGGAGAAGTACCGCTGATCTCCCGAGCACACGGTCACAAAGCTTCCTCACCGCTAGCCTGAGCGCCGCCATTGCCCTCGCCAACTCGATCCGCTTCCTCTTCTTCGACCGACGGGTGGGGGGCTCCGGTGTATTTGGCCCGGCCCGACCTTTCTTTTTTCTTTTTAGACTTGGTGTGTGATCGGTTTGCTTGCCTTGCCAAGGAAGAAAGAAAACTCCACAGCCGGCCCGCTCTTTGCTTCTGCCCCCTTGCCACGGCGAAATTCTTCTGGTTTTTTCTTCAAGAGATCTTTTTTTAACACAGCATAAATGCACATACTCATTCCTATGAACGCACACACGATCCCACCCAGCCTAGTATGCCGGCGCCGCCTCTTCGCGATTGCCATACGCTTGTAGTATGTTTGCATCATCTACCTTTTTACCGGTTCCGCTAGATACCGGTACGAAATCCAGCGTCCATCCGCACATCAAGATTAGCGAGGATGCCACTTAGGAATCACCTATTTCTACCATACCAAATCTAATATCAACGCAATACAAAGGTGGGACCCATATAACCAACTAAATATCCTGCACGGTTCCACCATTCTCTCTCACGCGAGTTTTATCTCTCTCCCCCCTTTCACCTTTTTCGGGTGAGATCAGTAACGGAGCCAGTCAGGGGCGAGTCGGGGCCATGGTTCCCCCATGGTAATCTATTTTCTGAAACAACCTTAGATTGCTAGTTCAGAGCGCTCTAAATTTCCTAGCATTTTATCTTTTCCATTGGCCCACTTTTAGTATGATTCCTGGCTCCGTCCCTGCGTGAGATCCAACAATAACTGAACGGGAGTGAGGCCGGATCACGCCGGCCGACAATGGATCCAGGTTGGGCAAGCGTGAGCCCTCGCCGGCCGTGCCTTAGCGGCCAGATCAGGCGAGATCGGCCGCTGAGTGCCTGACCACCAAGCCTCTCGTGTCTTGTCGACAGTGCAACCACTCCGTCAAACCTCGTTGAGAGCCCAAGGTGGTGATGCACTAGGAGGCGAGCCCAAGGTGGCTTGACGATGGCGATCTGTCGTCCTCGATTATCGATGGTTTCCTTGTCGGCGGTGGACCAGGGAGTTGTCGACCACGTGGTTTACCCAACTTTGGTAAGATCCTCTCCTACTCCGTCGCTCTCTTGGTCCATGTCAAATCTCATGGGAATAGAAACCACGACGCCACTTTGCTACCGATCAGATCTATGATGGCGCCACAAGCCCCATGTCGTGGATATAATCTTGACAATACTGGGGGGGTAGGAATGTAGAGGCAGTCATAACTACCGGATGGTGCAATTGGGAGTACGCTCAAGGATTTATACAGGTTCAAGCACCCTCTGTGGTGGAGGCAATACCCTACTCCTGTGATGGTCTTAACTCTTGGCGTAAGGTATGATGTGTGGATGTTCGACCTTTAGCCCAGAGCTTACCTCCAGCATATATAGAGTGCGTCAGGAGGGGGTACATAATGGGCTGATATTAATGTTGTTCATGGCCTCAGGTATGGCTGACTACCTCATGGCATTTACTATTGGTAACTGTTGTATTGAAGTAGATTATGCCGCCATTGAGTAACTACCTTCATTAAGACATCGTGGGCGAGATGTATCATAGGTAGTCACCGACTCATGATCTAGCTGACTGCTCCCTTCATTTCCAGCCGACTACTAGCGCTCGGCTGTCGGCTGACTCAGTCTAGGGACTTAGCGCGGTCCTGAGCCACCCTCCTTATATTTGATGGGCTGATGAAGAAGCCCCTTGGCCCATGGTCTCCTGGGCCATATCCTAGATGGATCATGGACCTCTGATGGGCCATCCATATACTTGGGCCAACCCCGTATTTATAACCCTGACAGTAGCCCCCGAGTCAGTCGAGGTCTTATTGAAGAGAATGGTTGTCTGCTTCCCCTTGGTGAGGTGTCCGTTTGTGGGTGAGCTTGAGGTTCGACTGAGAGACCCTGGGGACTCAGTTTGTTCATGCCCTCGGAGGGCAAAGAGACGAGCAATCGGGATAAAGACTTGGTGATACCCATCTTTCAATCTCTTATGGAGAGGACGGCTTGTGGCCCGACCGTGGGCATATCATAAAATTTCGAGCGGCGGTCTGGGGCATCTGGGCTTGATCGAATCAAGCGTTGCCAGCAGTATCCTTTATCAGGAACGCCTGCCGGACGCCTTTCAGCGAAACCAAGTCTGCACAACCAGATATTTGGTTCCCAGAGAGAATGTGACTCGTGCCACAAAAGATATCGTGGGATCCCCTTGCTCCTACACACAGAGGATCTGCGACGAGTGCCAGCCCACTCGGTTTTCTTTGAGGCGCGCGCGCGCGCGTCCTAGAAGGCGCGCTCGATTTCGGACCAGATAGATCCGACAGCAAACGACAAGTTAGCGATCACCCTTCCCTCGTTCTATTCCCTTTCGCGATCTGTCCCAGCCTTGAGCGCTCCAGTTTCGTGAGTTTGGCCCAGCCTTGGCCCAATACCGCACCTAGGCTCTATTCCCTTTCTTCGTTTTTTTGCCTGTACTACCTATTCAGCCCATTCCCTTTCCGGGCCCGCGGTTTTTCAGGGACAGTAATGAGCGGGAAATCTCACTTTTAATTGAAATGAACTAGCACTTTCAACCCCCCAAAAAACAAAAACGAATAGCTACATTTACACACACAAAAATTAGCCTATCCCTCTATTCCCTTTCGACTAAAACTATCCAGAAACATAATTTAGTTAAACAAAAAATAGCGTACTGAAGTAAATTGATCTACTGCTTTTCGGTTGAATTGACATTAAATTGATCTACTACGAACAAGTTTTAAATTAATAAGAAAATATAAAAAGCAAGAACATATTTATAGAAATGAACAACTTTTGAATTTGTGAATTTTTTAGGAAAACAAGAACATTTTTTAAAACACGAACATTTTTTGAAATGAACAACATTTTCTGAAATTTCTGCCAAATTTTTAAAAAACGATCATTTTTTGAGTGAATTTGGCGTGACAAGGTCGACGATGTCCGCCTCGAGGCAGTGGTGTCACGTGGTTGTCTCGGCGTCCATCGTCGCTACCACGACGACGTCCGCCTCGACTCGTCTGACCCTAAGATAGACAGGGTGGCAGTGGTGTCACGTGTTCGTCTCGGCGTCCGTCGTCGCTACCGCGACGACGTCCGCCTCGACTCGCGTTACGCTAAGACAGGGTGGCAGTGGTGTCACGTGCTCGTCTCGGCGTCCGTCGTCGCTACCGCGACGACGTCCGCCTCGACTCGCGTTACGCTAAGACAGGGTGGCAGTGGTGTCACGTGCTCGTCTCGGCGTCCGTCGTCGATAACCGCGACGACATCCGCCTCGACTCGCGTTACGCTAAGACAGGATGGCAGTGGTGTCACGTGCTCGTCTCGGCGTCCGTCGTCGCTACCGCGACGACGTCCGCCTCGACTCGCGTTACGCTAAGACAGGGAGGCAGTGGTGTCACGTGCTCGTCTCGGCGTCCGTCGTCGCTACCGCGACGACGTCCGCCTCGACTCGCGTTACGCTAAGACAGGGTGGCAGTGGTGTCACGTGCTCGTCTCGGCGTCCGTCGTCGCTACCGCGACGACGTCCGCCTCGACTCGCGTTACGCTAAGACAGGGTGGCAGTGGTGTCACGTGCTCGTCTCGGCGTCCGTCGTCGCTACCGCGACGACGTCCGCCTCGACTCGCGTTACGCTAAGACAGGGTGGCAGTGGTGTCACGTGCTCGTCTCGGCGTCCGTCGTCGCTACCGCGACGACGTCCGCCTCGACTCGCGTTACGCTAAGACAGGGTGGCAGTGGTGTCACGTGCTCGTCTCGGCGTCCGTCGTCGCTACCGCGACGACGTCCGCCTCGACTCGCGTTACGCTAAGACAGGGTGGCAGTGGTGTCACGTGCTCGTCTCGGCGTCCGTCGTCGCTACCGCGACGACGTCCGCCTCGACTCGCGTTACGCTAAGACAGGGAGGCAGTGGTGTCACGTGCTCGTCTCAGCGTCCGTCGTCGCTACCGCGACGACGTCCGCCTCGACTCGCGTTATGCTAAGTTAGGGAGGCAGTGGTGTCACGTGCTCGTCTCGGCGTTCGTCGTCGCTCCCGCGACGACGTCCGCCTCGACTCGCGTTACGCTAAGACAGGGAGGCAGTGGTGTCATGTGCTCGTCTCGGTGTCCGTCGTTGCTCCCGCGATGACGTTCGCCTCGACTCGTGTTACGCTAAGACAGGGAGGCAGTGGTGTCACGTGCTCGTCTCGGCGTCCGTCGTCGCTACCGCGACGACGTCCGCCTCGACTCGCGTTACGCTAAGACAGGGAGGCAGTGGTGTCACGTGCTCGTCTCGGCGTCCGTCGTCGCTCCCGCGATGACGTCCGCCTCGAATCGCGTTACCCTAAGACAGGGTGGCAGTGGTGTCACGTGCTCGTCTCGGCGTCCGTCGTCGCTCCCGCGACGACGTCCGCCTCGAATCGCGTTACGCTAAGACAGGGTGGCAGTGTTGTCACGTGCTCGTCTCGGCGTCCGTCGTCGCTACCGCGACGACGTCCGCCTCGACTCGCGTTACGCTAAGACAGGGAGGCAGTGGTGTCACGTGCTCGTCTCGGCGTCCGTCGTCGCTACCGCGACGACGTCCGCCTCGACTCGCGTTACGCTAAGACAGGGAGGCAGTGGTGTCACGTGCTCGTCTCGGCGTCCGTCGTCGCTCCGCGATGACGTCCGCCTCGACTCGCGTTACCCTAAGACAGGGTGGCAGTGGTGTCACGTGCTCGTCTCGGCGTCCGTCGTCGCTCCCGCGATGACGTCCGCCTCGACTCGCGTTACGCTAAGACAGGGTGGCAGTGGTGTCACGTGCTCGTCTCGGCGTCCGTCGTCGCTACCGCGACGACGTCCGCCTCGACTCGCGTTACGCTAAGACAGGGAGGCATTGGTGTCACGTGCTCGTCTCGGCGTCCGGCGTCGCTCCCGCGACGACGTCCGCCTCGACTCGCGTTACGCTAAGACAGGGAGGCAGTGGTGTCACGTGCTCGTCTCGGCGTCCGTCGTCGCTCCCGCGACGACGTCCGCCTCGACTCGCGTTACGCTAAGACAGGGTGGCAGTGGTGTCACGTGCTCGTCTCGGCGTCCGTCGTCGCTCCCGCGATGACGTCCGCCTCGAATCGCGTTACGCTAAGACAGGGTGGCAGTGGTGTCACGTGCTCGTCTCGGCGTCCGTCGTCGCTCCCGCGACGACGTCCGCCTCGACTCGCGTTACCCTAAGACAGGGTGGCAGTGGTGTCACGTGCTCGTCTCGGCGTCCGTCGTCGCTACCGCGACGACGTCCGCCTCGACTCGCGTTACGCTAAGACACGGAGGCAGTGGTGTCACGTGCTCGTCTCGGCGTCCGTCGTCGCTACCGCGACGACGTCCGCCTCGACTCGCGTTACGCTAAGACAGGGAGGCAGTGGTGTCACGTGCTCGTCTCGGCGTCCGTCGTCGCTACCGCGACGACGTCCGCCTCGACTCGCGTTACGCTAAGACAGGGTGGCAGTGGTGTCACGTGCTCGTCTCGGCGTCCGTCGTCGCTACCGCGACGACGTCCGCCTCGACTCGCGTTACGCTAAGACAGGGTGGCAGTGGTGTCACGTGCTCGTCTCGGCGTCCGTCGTCGCTACCGCGACGACGTCCGCCTCGACTCGCGTTACGCTAAGACAGGGTGGCAGTGGTGTCACGTGCTCGTCTCGGCGTCCGTCGTCGCTACCGCGACGACGTCCGCCTCGACTCGCGTTACGCTAAGACAGGGTGGCAGTGGTGTCACGTGCTCGTCTCGGCGTCCGTCGTCGCTACCGCGACGACGTCCGCCTCGACTCGCGTTACGCTAAGACAGGGTGGCAGTGGTGTCACGTGCTCGTCTCGGCGTCCGTCGTCGCTACCGCGACGACGTCCGCCTCGACTCGCGTTACGCTAAGACAGGGTGGCAGTGGTGTCACGTGCTCGTCTCGGCGTCCGTCGTCGCTACCGCGACGACGTCCGCCTCGACTCGCGTTACGCTAAGACAGGGTGGCAGTGGTGTCACGTGCTCGTCTCGGCGTCCGTCGTCGCTACCGCGACGACGTCCGCCTCGACTCGCGTTACGCTAAGACAGGGTGGCAGTGGTGTCACGTGCTCGTCTCGGCGTCCGTCGTCGCTACCGCGACGACGTCCGCCTCGACTCGCGTTACGCTAAGACAGGGTGGCAGTGGTGTCACGTGCTCGTCTCGGCGTCCGTCGTCGCTACCGCGACGACGTCCGCCTCGACTCGCGTTACGCTAAGACAGGGTGGCAGTGGTGTCACGTGCTCGTCTCGGCGTCCGTCGTCGCTACCGCGACGACGTCCGCCTCGACTCGCGTTACGCTAAGACAGGGTGGCAGTGGTGTCACGTGCTCGTCTCGGCGTCCGTCGTCGCTACCGCGACGACGTCCGCCTCGACTCGCGTTACGCTAAGACAGGGTGGCAGTGGTGTCACATGCTCGTCTCGGCGTCCGTCGTCGCTACCGCGACGACGTCCGCCTCGACTCGCGTTACGCTAAGACAGGGTGGCAGTGGTGTCACGTGCTCGTCTCGGCGTCCGTCGTCGCTACCGCGACGACGTCCGCCTCGACTCGCGTTACGCTAAGACAGGGAGGCAGTGGTGTCACGTGCTCGTCTCGGCGTCCGTCGTCGCTACCGCGACGACGTCCGCCTCGTTAGGGAGGCAGTGGTGTCACGTGCTCGTCTCGGCGTCCGTCGTCGCTCCCGCGACGACGTCCGCCTCGACTCGCGTTACGCTAAGACAGGGAGGCAGTGGTGTCACGTGCTCGTCTCGGCGTCCGTCGTCGCTCCCGCGACGACGTCCGCCTCGACTCACGTTACGCTAAGACAGGGAGGCAGTGGTGTCACGTGCTCGTCTCGGCGTCCGTCGTCGCTACCGCGACGACGTCCGCCTCGACTCGCGTTACGCTAAGACAGGGAGGCATTGGTGTCACGTGCTCGTCTCGGCGTCCGTCGTCGCTCCCGCGATGACGTCCGCCTCGAATCGCGTTACCCTAAGACAGGGTGGCAGTGGTGTCACGTGCTCGTCTCGGCGTCCGTCGTCGCTCCCGCGACGACGTCCGCCTCGAATCGCGTTACCCTAAGACAGGGTGGCAGTGTTGTCACGTGCTCGTCTCGGCGTCCGTCGTCGCTACCGCGACGACGTCCGCCTCGACTCGCGTTACGCTAAGACAGGGAGGCAGTGGTGTCACGTGCTCGTCTCGGCGTCCATCTTTGCTCCCGCGACGACGTCCGCCTCGACTCGCGTTACCCTAAGACAGGGTGGCAGTGGTGTCACGTGCTCGTCTCGGCGTCCGTCGTCGCTCCCGCGACGACGTCCGCCTCGAATCGCGTTACCCTAAGACAGGGTGGCAGTGGTGTCACGTGCTCGTCTCGGCGTCCGCCGTCGCTACCGCGACGACGTCCGCCTCGACTCGCGTTACCCTAAGACAGGGTGGCAGTGGTGTCACGTGCTCGTCTCGGCGTCCGTCGTCGCTACCGCGACGACGTCCGCCTCGACTCGCGTTACGCTAAGACAGGGTGGCAGTGGTGTCACGTGCTCGTCTCGGCGTCCGTCGTCGCTAACCGCGACGACGTCCGCCTCGACTCGCGTTACGCTAAGACAGGGAGGCAGTGGTGTCACGTGCTCGTCTCGGCGTCCGTCGTCGCTACCGCGACGACGTCCGCCTCGACTCGCGTTACGCTAAGACAGGGTGGCAGTGGTGTCACGTGCTCGTCTCGGCGTCCGTCGTCGCTACCGCGACGACGTCCGCCTCGACTCGCGTTACGCTAAGACAGGGTGGCAGTGGTGTCACGTGCTCGTCTCGGCGTCCGTCGTCGCTACCGCGTAACGCGAGTCTTAGCGTAACGCGAGTCGAGGCGGACGTCGTCGCGGGTAGCGACGACGGACGCCGAGACGAGCACGTGACACCACTACCTCCCTGTCTTAGCGTAACGCGAGTCGAGGCGGACGTCGTCGCGGTAGCGACGACGGACGCCGAGACGAGCACGTGACACCACTGCCTCCCTGTCTTAGCGTAACGTGAGTCGGGGCGGACGTCGTCGCGGGAGCGACGACGGACGCCGAGACGAGCACGTGACACCACTGCCTCGTTGTCTTAGCGTAACGCGAGTCGAGGCGGACGTCATCGCGGGAGCGACGACGGACGCCGAGACGAGCACGTGACACCACTGCCTCCCTGTCTTAGCGTAACGCGAGTCGAGGCGGACGTCGTCGCGGTAGCGACGACGGACGCCGAGACGAGCACGTGACACCACTGCCACCCTGTCTTAGCGTAACGCGAGTCGAGGCGGACGTCGTCGCGGTAGCGACGACGGACGCCGAGACGAGCACGTGACACCACTGCCACCCTGTCTTAGCGTAACGCGAGTCGAGGCGGACGTCGTCGCGGTAGCGACGACGAACGCCGAGACGAGCACGTGACACCACTGCCACCCTGTCTTAGCGTAACGCGAGTCGAGGCGGACGTCGTCGCGGTAGCGACGACGGACGCCGAGACGAGCACGTGACACCACTGCCACCCTGTCTATCTTAGGGTCAGACGAGTCGAGGCGGACGTCGTCGCGGTAGCGACGATGGACGCCGAGACAACCACGTGACACCACTGCCTCGAGGCGGACATCGTCGACCTTGTCACGCCAAATTCACTCAAAAAATGATCTTTTTTAAAAAATTTGGCAGAAATTTCAGAAAATGTTGTTCATTTCAAAAAATGTTCGTGTTTTAAAAAATGTTCTTGTTTTCCTAAAAAATTCACAAATTCAAAAGTTGTTCATTTCTATAAATATGTTCTTGCTTTTTATATTTTCTTATTAATTTAAAACTTGTTGGTAGTAGATCAATTTAATGTCAATTCAACCGAAAAGCAGTAGATCAATTTACTTCAGTACGCTATTTTTTGTTTAACTAAATTATGTTTCTGGATAGTTTTAGTCGAAGGGGAATAGAGGGATAGGCTAATTTTTGTGTGTGTAAATGTAGCTATTCGTTTTTGTTTTTTGGGGGGTTGAAAGTGCTAGTTCATTTCAATTAAAAGTGAGATTTCCCGCTCATTACTGTCCCTGAAAAACCGCGGGCCCGGAAAGGGAATGGGCTGAATAGGTAGTACAGGCAAAAAAAACGAAGAAAGGGAATAGAGCCTAGGTGCGGTATTGGGCCATGGCTGGGCCAAACTCACGAAACTGGAGCGCTCAAGGCTGGGACAGATCGCGAAAGGGAATAGAACGAGGGAAGGGTGATCGCTAACTTGTCGTTTGCTGTCGGATCTATCTGGTCCGAAATCGAGCGCGCCTTCTAGGACGCGCGCGCGCGCCTCAAAGAAAACCGAGTGGGCTGGCACTCGTCGCAGATCCTCTGTGTGTAGGAGCAAGGGGCTCCCACGATATCTTTTGTGGCACGAGTCACATTCTCTCTGGGAACCAAATATCTGGTTGTGCAGACTTGGTTTCGCTGAAAGGCGTCCGGCAGGCGTTCCTGATAAAGGATACTGCTGGCAACGCTTGATTCGATCAAGCCCAGATGCCCCAGACCGCCGCTCGAAATTTTATGATATGCCCACAGTCGGGCCACAAGCCGTCCTCTCCATAAGAGATTGAAAGATGGGTATCACCAAGTCTTTATCCCGATTGCTCGTCTCTTTGCCCTCCGAGGGCATGAACAAACTGAGTCCCCAGGGTCTCTCAGTCGAACCTCAAGCTCACCCACAAACGGACACCTCACCAAGGGGAAGCAGACAACCATTCTCTTCAATAAGACCTCGACTGACTCGGGGGCTACTGTCAGGGTTATAAATACGGGGTTGGCCCAAGTATATGGATGGCCCATCAGAGGTCCATGATCCATCTAGGATATGGCCCAGGAGACCATGGGCCAAGGGGCTTCTTCATCAGCCCATCAAATATAAGGAGGGTGGCTCAGGACCGCGCTAAGTCCCTAGACTGAGTCAGCCGACAGCCGAGCGCTAGTAGTCGGCTGGAAATGAAGGGAGCAGTCAGCTAGACCATGAGTCGGTGACTACCTATGATACATCTCGCCCACGATGTCTTAATGAAGGTAGTTACTCAATGGCAGCATAATCTACTTCAATACAACAGTTACCAATAGTAAATGCCATGAGGTAGTCAGCCATACCTGAGGCCATGAACAACATTAATATCAGCCCATTATGTACCCCCTCCTGACGCACTCTATATATGCTGGAGGGAAGCTCTGGGCTAAAGGTCGAACATCCACACATCATACCTTACGCCAAGAGTTAAGACCACCACAGGAGTAGGGTATTGCCTCCACCACAGAGGGTGCTCGAACCTGTATAAATCCTTGAGCGTACTCCCAATTGCACCATTCGGTAGTTATGACTGTCTCTACATTCCTACCCCCCCCCCCCAGTATTGTCAAGATTATATCCACGACATGGGGCTTGTGGCGCCATCATAGATCTGATCGGTAGCAAAGTGGCGTCGTGGTTTCTATTCCCATGAGATTTGACATGGACCAAGAGAGCGACGGAGTAGGAGAGGATCTTACCAAAGTTGGGTAAACCACGTGGTCGACAACTCCCTGGTCCACCGACGACAAGGAAACCATCGATAATCGAGGACGACAGATCGCCATCGTCAAGCCACCTTGGGCTCGCCTCCTAGTGCATCACCACCTTGGGCTCTCAACGAGGTTTGACGGAGTGGTTGCACTGTCGACAAGACACGAGAGGCTTGGTGGTCAGGCACTCAGCGGCCGATCTCGCCTGATCTGGCCGCTAAGGCACGGCCGGCGAGGGCTCACGCTTGCCCAACCTGGATCCATTGTCGGCCGGCGTGATCCGGCCTCACTCCCGTTCAGTTATTGTTGGATCTCACGCAGGGACGGAGCCAGGAATCATACTAAAAGTGGGCCAATGGAAAAGATAAAATGCTAGGAAATTTAGAGCGCTCTGAACTAGCAATCTAAGGTTGTTTTCAGAAAATAGATTACCATGGGGGAACCATGGCCCCGACTCGCCCCTGACTGGCTCCGTTACTGATCTCACCCGAAAAAGGTGAAAGGGGGGAGAGAGATAAAACTCGCGTGAGAGAGAATGGTGGAACCGTGCAGGATATTTAGTTGGTTATATGGGTCCCACCTTTGTATTGCGTTGATATTAGATTTGGTATGGTAGAAATAGGTGATTCCTAAGTGGCATCCTCGCTAATCTTGATGTGCGGATGGACGCTGGATTTCGTACCGGTATCTAGCGGAACCGGTAAAAAGGTAGATGATGCAAACATACTACAAGCGTATGGCAATCGCGAAGAGGCGGCGCCGGCATACTAGGCTGGGTGGGATCGTGTGTGCGTTCATAGGAATGAGTATGTGCATTTATGCTGTGTTAAAAAAAGATCTCTTGAAGAAAAAACCAGAAGAATTTCGCCGTGGCAAGGGGGCAGAAGCAAAGAGCGGGCCGGCTGTGGAGTTTTCTTTCTTCCTTGGCAAGGCAAGCAAACCGATCACACACCAAGTCTAAAAAGAAAAAAGAAAGGTCGGGCCGGGCCAAATACACCGGAGCCCCCACCCGTCGGTCGAAGAAGAGGAAGCGGATCGAGTTGGCGAGGGCAATGGCGGCGCTCAGGCTAGCGGTGAGGAAGCTTTGTGACCGTGTGCTCGGGAGATCAGCGGTACTTCTCCTCTCCTACCTCCGACTCCTCTCCCTCTCTAGCGGTGCTGGCTTTGTTTCCGGCGTGGGAGCCAGATCTAGGGTTGCCCATTGCTGCCGATTCCTCCATCCTTTGCCGTTTTGTTGTCCGAGTTGGGGCCAAAAACCTTGCGCATATCTTAAATCTTGTACGAGTTGGGGGCAAAAATTCTCGATTACTTGCGGTTAGGAGCCACTTCTAGACATTGATCTGCTCTTCAGATCCGGCGATCGATTGTTGGAGATTAGGCGCCATATGAAACATTGATTCTGAGGATGTATGTACGTAATAACGTGATAACGTAAAAAAATTAATTTCTTCCAGCATACGACGCTTGCTCTCAACTTTGATAAGCTTTATCATGATATATTCTCCCTCCATCCTGAAAAGCTTGTCCCAAACTTGTTCCTCAAATGGACGTATCTAGCACTAACTTGGTGCTAGATACATCAATTCGAAGGACAAGCTTTTTCGGAGGAAGGGAGTAGTAGTGTTGACCTTGATAGTCATACGTAGTTAACGGTAAGGAAAAAAGAGTCGAATTTCCCCTCCTATATAAGGTTTCCCGAGCAAGACACAGGCTTGTACTGCACTACTGCCTGTTGTTTGTGGTGTGATTCCTACCAAGTACTAGTAGGAAGGAAAGGCGCTAACCAACTAAATGGTACAGTAAAAAAATTGAACTTAATGGTACAGTGTAATTGGCATGTGGTTGTTAGGGCCTTGCAAATTGTCTAGAGTGGCTACAAACAGGAGATAAAAGTATGAGTAAAGCCAGCTCAATTGAGACACTTTCATCTTCAAAATTTGGATAATGCCAGCTCAATTGGTTGCTAGCTTGTCATCCTTTAATTGTTCCATGCTAGTCTTACTTATGTTACGGTTTCTGTTGCAGGGCATTTACGAGATCAAGGCTGCCAAGGAATTCCCCGACATTGATCCTGAGCATCTCAAGGCTGCCAGGAAATTCCCCAAACTTCGTGTCAAGGATGCCGATGCTACGGCTCTGAATGTCTTCAAGATTCTCCGGGACAGTCCAGTCGATGGTCATAAAGATGTAACCCTACGTGAAGTGCGCATGACTCTGAGGACCTTGGCTGAGATTCAGGAAGAAGAATGAAGATGGCGCTACTAGGAAGCAATATTGTCTCTTGCTCTAATATGAACTAGCTTTGCAGTATGTAATATTTGAATATTTCTTATGTTGTCGCTCTGCATCTTGATCTTCAAAACTACTGGACGGATGTGATGTTTTGCTATTTTCTTGCTTCGCAAGGTTGAATCGTTCTTTGATCTTGACATGCCCACCAGATTCGAGTGTAAGCTTTCGGGCTAGCAATAGGGGCGGCGTGTACTTGTAGTTGTAAGACTAGCATAGCCCGCGCGGCGACACGCCGCGCCGTTTAGTACTTTGTATTTATGTGGATCGTAAAGGGCACTGTTGTAGTTGTAACGATAGAATCTTTCATAGCTAGAACTCAGAAAGAGTATATGCGATGAGTCCAGTAATAAAAGGTGGAAAACGGGTACATTTATTGCAGCCATGCATGATACATACTGATGAACGGTAGGGCGCCAGCCCAAAAGGTGTCCTTCAGCCGGCGATTGCAACACAATCTCTTATCACCTAGGACCAGGTCTTGGGGCCGAACCGCTGCAGCGACGACGGGAGCTTAGAGGTGTCCTCAAGCCGCTGCGCCGGGCCGTTCAGGGCGTGTAGATGACTACCGTGGCCAACGTACACTGCCGCTGGGACGGAGATGAGCCTCTTCTTATAGGCCTAGTCGATACCGTGGCCAACGTACACTGCCGCTGGGACGGAGGTGAGCCTCTTCTTATAGGCCTAGTCAATACGTTATGTACATATATTCGTGGTGTCTTTGTTTGTATACAATGAATCTTAATTTAAAGTAAGCGACATATGTGATTTAGGTTGTCATAAAAAAAGAAGTCATGCATAGAAGCAAATCAGAAATGATACATTTATTGTCACCATGTGTGGTGCATATTAGGAGGGATGAGTTGGCACTTTTCTAATAAGATTGAGCGCATCATATTCATTTTTGGCTTAAAACATTGTAGTGGAGCCTCTTGCAAGATTGATGTCTGTGATGAAGTGGTATATACAAAGCCTTAGCAAATTGTTGCATGCGGCCTACAGATGGCTTGTTATGTCTCAACCTAAGGACGTGCATGTTGAGGTTCTATTTCGTTCGATGATCTTAAAAATAATTTAGTGAGATTTATCCATGAATGTTAACAGGGCAGAGAACTCAAAAATAAGCCAAGAACATCCCTTCCATGCCCGATTAGCTGCTTGCCATACTGTTGTCCAAAAAGCATGAAATGCAGAAAATATGAAGTGGACTGAATTTATTCCTATTAGAATCTTGGCATGCATTGCTGAGTATTTGTCTTGAGTCAATCCAAGACATGATGTAATTAGTAACAGAAACATTCGATGAAATGAATGAATAGCCACTGAAAATAATTAATCTGAAATCATGATGAGAAGACTCTATAGTGGAAATTGGCTCCATTGGCCCGCAGACTCGCAAAGTAACTAAATTAGGTGCTCTTCAGCCGGTATGGTACTCACACTACATCAGTAAGGAAATGTAAAAACACACAGAGCCATACACATCAACATGGGCTAGAATAAAGAACTTTTTTCCTTCACTTTTTATATATGAAAATCAATATATGAGCTGATTTTAAAAAAAGAATCATCTCCTTCACTTCAAGAAATTGTGACTAACTGCAGGGTGTGGAGAAATAGCAAACAATTAATCTTAAGCAAGATATAGCCTGTTTGATATAAATGTGATCTTGGAACATAAATATAAATATGAAAAGGGCCATCTATACAACACCAATATATTTGAGAAAAAGGGCCCCCCCCCCGCTTTGTATTATAAAGCAACCATCCGATACAACCAACAATAGGTGGTGGGGCGGAAGCAGCACAAACACGCCCAAAAGAAAGGAAAGAGAAAAAATAAAAGAAACAAATGTCGATAATGGCGGATCGACAAAAACGACGAAGCCTCGCGACCGCTGCGTCTACCGGAAATCGTCCCCCAAGCTCCGAGACTCCGAAGCACCGGTACCAATCAACACCTCCAAGAAGGGACGCCACGATGACGACGCTGCTGCCAAGGGTTTCCCCCGGTACGCGGTGAGGGGAGGGGAAGGGTAGCCCCGACGCCCTTCAGGAAGGTCCGGTGGTACCCTCAGGCGCCACCGCGTCGGTGTCGGCCAAGCCAATAGGGATTTCTCCCGATCCCATCCTCCACCTCTGGCACTCCGGAGCTCGCCACCAAACCAAACACCACCCTTCGCCAACACGGACACGAAGCTTCCCACGCTCTCTCACCACGGCACCGTGAAGATGGCCTGCACAACGAAGAAGGGGAGTCGGGACTAGGGCAACAACACCGTCAACATACTGGAGGGCCCCACCTCCACCGTCCACGACGGTAGTCGACCGGACCCCAAAGCAGGAGCCTACCGGGCCCGTGGACCCACAGGCCCGGCCGGGCCCTCAGAGGCCCGGACAGCTCCCGCCTCCACGCCGCTGCTGACACGCCGTCGGCGTTGCTGCCCCCCGTCCGAGCTGCTCCACCACCTCACCACACAGACAACAATGAAGCCACGCCGGGGCCGGCCCGCTAGGACCCAGATGGGGCCCGCGGGCCCAGATCTGGGCCGGGGGCGCGCCACCGGCCAACCTGCGCCACGACGCCGTCGCGCCGCCAAGAAGCCGCACCACCACCGCGCGAGCCGCCGACCACCGCTGCCGGGACACCGGGCCATCATCAAGCCGAGGAGTACCTCCGCCACCCCCATACCCCGGGCAGGGAGCCCCCGCGCGGGGACAAACAGGCCCCGCCGCCGCCAACACCATCCGGCCAGCATTGGGGGCGCCCGTTGGCAGCGGCAGGGAGGGAAGGGGAGACGGGGACGGCCGAAGGGGGGGCGGGGCTCGCGCCGCCCCGGCCACCTCCCGGGGAGGCGGCACAGAGCGGATCCGGGGGAAGGGAGATGGGGAGAGGGGGCAGGGCCGGCCGATGGTCGGCGGTGGTGGCGGGGCCTAGGGAGGCTGGCGGCGGAGGGGGGCGGGAGGGAGGAACCCTAGAGCGGGGGGGAGGGGTGTTGGGTTTCGTAGTAATTTCAAAAAAATTCGTACGCACACGCAAGATCATGTGATGCATAGCAACGAGGGGAGAGTGTGATCTACATACCTAGTAGATTGACAATGGAAGCGTTTGGTTGATGTAGTCGTACGTCTTCACGATCCAACCGATCAAGCACCGAAACTATGGCACCTCCGAGTTCAAGCACACGTGCAGCTCGATGACGATCCCCAGACTCCGATCCAGCAAAGTGTCGGGGAAGAGTTCCGTCAGCACGACGGCGTGGTGACGATCTTGATGCACTACAGCAGCAGGGCTTCGCCTAAACTCCGCTACAGTATTATCGAGGACTATGGTGGCTGGGGGCGCCGCACACGGCTAAGGAATAGATCACGTGGATCAACTTGTGTGTTTCTGGGGTGCCCCTGCCTCCGTATATAAAGGATTAGAGGGGGGAGGCTGGCCGGCCAAGGGTGGCGCGCCAGGAGAGTCCTACTCCCTCTGGGAGTAGGATCCCCCCCCCCAATCCTAGTTGGAATAGGATTCGCGGAGGGGGAAAGAGAGAGGGGGGGCCGGCCACCTCTCCTTGTCCTAATAGGACTAGGGGAGGGAGGGAGGCGCGCAGCCCATCTTGGGCAGCCCCTTCTCTTTTCCACTAAGGCCCACTAAGGCCCATATAGCTCCCGGGGGGGTTCCGGTAACCTCCCGGTACTCCGGTAAAATCCCGATTTCACCCGGAACACTTCCGATATCCAAACATAGGCTTCCAATATATCAATCTTTATGTCTCGACCATTTAGAGACTCCTCGTCATGTCCGTGATCACATCCGGGACTCCGAACAACCTTCGGTACATCAAAATGCATAAACTCATAATATAACTGTCATCGTAACCTTAAGCGTGCGGACCCTATGGGTTCGAGAACAATGTAGACATGACCGAGATACGTCTCCGGTCAATAACCAATAGCGGGACCTGGATGCCCATATTGGCTCCTACATATTCTACGAAGATCTTCGGTCAGACCGGATAACAAAATACGTTGTTCCCTTTGTCATCGGTATGTTACTTGCCCGAGATTCGATCGTCGGTATTCCAATACCTAGTTCAATCTCGTTACCGGCAAGTCTCTTTACTTGTTCTGTAATACATCATCCCGCAAATAACTCATTTAGTTGCAATGCTTGCAAGGCTTAAGTGATGTGCATTACTGAGAGGGCCTAGAGATACCTCTCCGATAATCGGAGTGACAAAACCTAATCTCGAAATACGCTAACCCAACATGTACCTTTGGAGACACCTGTAGTACTCCTTTATAATCACCCAGTTACGTTGTGACGTTTGGTAGTACCCAAAGTGTTCCTCCGGTAAACGGGAGTTGCATAATCTCATAGTTATAGGAACATGTATAAGTCATGAAGAAAGCAATAGCAACATACTAAACGATCGGGTGCTAAGCTAATGGAATGGGTCATGTCAATCAGATCATTCACTTAATGATGTGATCCCGTTAATCAAATAACAACTCATTGTTCATGGTTAGGAAACATAACCATCTTTGATTAACGAGCTAGTCAAGTAGAGGCATACTAGTGACACTTTGTTTGTCTATGTATTCACACATGTATTATGTTTACGGTTAATACAATTCTAGCATGAATAATAAACATTTATCATGATTATAAGGAAATAAATAATAACTTTATTATTGCCTCTAGGGCATATTTCCTTCAGTCTCCCACTTGCACTAGAGTCAATAATCTAGTTTACATCGCCATGTGATTTAACAGCAATAGTTCACATCACCATGTGATTAACACCCATAGTTCACATCGATATGTGATAAACACCCAAAGGGTTTACTAGAGTCAATAATCTAGTTCACATCGCTATGTGATTAACATCCAAAGAGTACTAAGGTGTGATCATGTTTTGCTTGTGAGATAATTTTAGTCAACAGGTCTGTCACATTCAGATCCGTAAGTATTTTGCGAATTTCTATGTCAACAATGCTCTGCACGGAGCTACTCTAGCTTATTGCTCCCACTTTCAATATGTATCTAGATCGAGACTTAGAGTCATCTAGATCTGTGTCAAAACTTGCATCGACGTAACTTTTTACGACGAACCTTTTTGTCACCTCCATAATTGAGAAATATTTCCTTATTCCACTAAGGATAATTTTGACTGTTGTCCAGTGATCTACTCTTAGATCACTATTGTACTCCCTTGCTTAACACAGTGTAGGGTATACAATAGATTTGGTACACAGCATGGCATACTTTATAGAACCTATGGCTGAGGCATAGGGAATGACTTTCATTCTCTTTCTATCTTCAGCCGTGGTCGTGTTATGAGTCTTACTCAACTTCACACCTTGTAACACAGGCAAGAAACTTTTTCTTTGACTGTTCCATTTTGAACTACTTCAAAATCTTGTCAAGGTATGTACTCATTGAAAAACTTATCAAGCGTCTTGATCTATCTCTATAGATCTTGATACTCCATATGTAAGCAGCTTTACTGAGGCCTTTCTTTGAAAAACTCCTTTCAAACACTCCTTTATGCTTTGCAAAATAATTCTACATTATTTCCGATCTACAATATGTCATACACATATACTTATCAGAAATGACGTAGTGCTCCCACTCACTTTCTTGTAAATACAGGCTTCTCCAAAAGTCTGTATAAAACCAAATGCTTTGATCACACTATCAAAACGTTTATTCCAACTCCGAGAGGCTTGCACCAGTCCATAAATGGATCGCTGGAGCTTGCACACTTTGTTAGTTCCCTTTGGATCCACAAAACCTTCTGGTTGCATCATATACAACTCTTCTTCCAGAAATCCATTCAGGAATGCAGTTTTGACATCCATCTGCCAAATTTCATAATCATAAAATGCGGCAATTGCTAACATGATTCGGACAGACTTAAGCATCGCTACGGGTGAGAAGGTCTCATCGTAGTCAATCCCTTGAACTTGCCGAAAACCTTTTGCGACAAGTCAAGCTTTGTAGACAGTAACATTACCGTCAGCGTCAGTCTTCTTCTTGAAGATCCATTTATTCTCAATTGCTTGCCGATCATCGGGCAAGTCAACCAAAGTCCACACTTTGTTCTCATACATGGATCCCATCTCAGATTTCATGGCTTCAAGCCACTTTGCGGAATCTGGGCTCACCATTGCTTCTTCATAGTTCGTAGGTTCATCATGATCTAGCATCATGACTTCCAGAATAGGATTACCGTGCCACTCTGGTGTGGATCTCACTCTGATTTACCTACGAGATTTGGTAGTAACTTGATCTGAAGTTACATGATCATCATCATTAGCTTCCTCACTAATTGGTGTAGTAGTCACAGGAACAGATTTTTGTGATGAACTACTTTCCAATAAGGGAGCAGGTACAGTTACCTCATCAAGTTCTACTTTCCTCCCACTCACTTCTTTCGAGAGAAACTCCTTCTCTAGAAAAACTCCGAATTTAGCAACAAAAGTCTTGCCTTCGGATCTGTGATAGAAGGTGTATCCAATAGTTTCCTTTGGATATCCTATGAAGATTTACTTCTCCGATTTGGGTTCGAGCTTATCATGTTGAAACCTTTTCATATAAGCATCGCAGTCCCAAACTTTAAGAAACGACAACTTTGGTTTCTTGCCAAACCACAGTTCAGATTGTGTCGTCTCAACGGACTTAGATGGTGCCCTTTAAAACGTGAATGCAGCTGTCTTTAATGCATAACCCCAACACGATAGTGGTAGATCGGTATGAGACATCATAGATCACACCATATCTAATAAAGTACAGTTATGATGTTCGGACACACCATTATGATGTGGTGTTCTAGGTGGCGTGAGTAGTGAAACTATTTCACATTGTTTTAACTGAAGACCAAACTCGTAACTCAAATATTTGTCTCCGCGATCAGATCGTAGAAACTTTATTTTCTTGTCACGATGATTTTCCACTTCACTCTGAAATTCTTTGAACTTTTCAAATGTTTCAGACTTATGCTTCATCAAGTAGATATACCCATATCTGCTCAAATCATCTGTGAAGTTCAGAAAATAACGATACTTCCCGTGAGCCTTAACACTCATCGGACCGCATACATCAGTATGTATTATTTCCAGTAAGTCAGTTGCTCGCTCCGGAGAACGGAGTCTTAGTCATCTTGCCCATGAGGCATGGTTCGCAAGCATCAAGTGATTCATAATCAAGTGATTCCAAAATTCCATCAGTATGGAGTTTCTTCATGCGCTTTACACCAATATGACCTAAACGGCAGTGCCACAAATAAGTTGCACTATCATTATTAACTTTGCATCTTTTGGTTTCAATATTATGATTATGTGTATCACTACGATCGAGATCCAACAAACTATTTTCATTGGGTGTGTAACCATATAAGGTTTTATTCATGTAAACGGAACAACAATTTATTCTCTTACTTAAATGAATAACCGTATTACAATAAACATGATCAAATCATATTCATGCTCAACGCAAAACACCAAATAACACTTATTTAGGTTCAACACTAATCCCGAAAGTATAGGGAGTGTGCGATGATGATCATATCAATCTTGGAACCACTTCCAACACACATCGTCACTTCACCCTTAACTAGTCTCTGTTTATTCTGCAACTCCCGTTTCGAGTTACTAATCTTAGCAACTGAACTAGTATCAAATACTGAGGGGTTGCTATAAACACTAGTAAAGTACACATCAATAACATGTATATCAAATATACTTATGTTCACTTTGCCATCCTTCTTATCTGCCAATCACTTGGGGTAGTTCCGCTTCCAGTGACCAGTTCCTTTGCAGTAGAAACACTTAGTCTCAGGCTTAGGACCAGACTTGGGCTTCTTCACTTGAGCAGCAACTTGCTTGCTGTTCTTCTTGAAGTTCCCCTTCTTCCCTCTGCCCTTTTCTTGAAACTAGTGGTCTTGTCTACCATCAACACTTGATGTTTTTCTCGATTTCTACCTTCGTCAATTTCCGCATTACGAAGAGCTTGGGAATCATTTCCGTTATCCCTTGCATATCATAGTTCATCACGAAGTTCTACTAACTTGGTGATGGTGACTAGAGAATTCTGTCAATCACTATCTTATCTGGAAAATTAACTCCCACTTGATTCAAGCAATTGTAGTACTCAGACAATCTGAGCACATGCTCACTAGTTGAGCGATTCTCCTCCATCTTTTAGCTATAGAACTTGTTGGAGACTTCATATCTCTCAACTCGGGTATTCGCATGAAATATTAACTTCAACTCCTGGAACATCTCATATGCTCCATGACGTTCAAAACGTCTTTGAAGTCCCGATTCTAAGCCATTAAGCATGGTGCACTAAACTATCAAGTAGTCATCATATTGAGCTAGCCAAACGTTAAAAGCGTCTGCATCTGATCCTGCAATAGGTCTGTCACCTAGCGGTGCATCAAGGACATAATTCTTCTGTGCAGCAATGAGGATAAACCCCAGATCACGGATCCAATCCGCATCATTGCTACTAACATCTTTCAACACAATTTTCTCTAGGAACATATCAAAATAAACACAGGGAAGCTACAACGCGAGCTATTGATCTACAACATAATTTGCAAAATACTACCAGGACTAAGTTCATGATAAATTTAAGTTCAATTAATCATATTACTTAAGAACTTCCACTTAGACATCCCTCTAATCCTCTAAGTGATCACGTGATCCAAATCAACTAAACCATGTCCGATCATCACGTGAGATGGAGTAGTTTCATTGGTGAACATCACTATGTTGATCATATCTACTGTATGATTCACGCTCGACCTTTCGGTCTCCGTGTTCCGAGGCCATATCTGTATATGCTTGGCTCGTCAAGTATAACCTGAGTATTCCGCGTGTGCAACTGTTTTGCACCCGTTGTATTTGAACGTAGAACCTATCACACCCAATCATCACGTGGTGTCTCAGCACGAAGAACTTTCGCAACGGTGCATACTCAGGGAGAACACTTCTTGATAATTAGTGAGAGATCATCTTATAATGCTACCATCAATCAAAGCAAGATAAGATGCATAAAAGATAAACATCACATGCAATCAATATAAGTGATATGATATGGCCATCATCATCTTGTGCTTGTGATCTCCATCTCCGAAGCACCGTCGTGATCACCGTCGTCACCAGCGTGACACCTTGATCTCCATCGTAGCATCGTTGTTGTCTCGCCAAGCTTGTGCTTCTACGACTATCGCTACCGCTTAGTGATAAAGTAAAGCATTACATCGTGATTGCATTGCATACAATAAAGCGACAACCATATGGCTCCTGCCGGTTGCCGATAACTCGGTTACAAAAAATGATCATCTCATACAATAAAATTCAGCATCATGTCTTGACCATATCACATCACAACATGCCCTGCAAAAACAAGTTAGACATCCTCTACTTTGTTGTTGCATGTTTTACGTGGATGCTACGGGCTTAAGCAAGAACTAATCTTACCTACGCATCAAAACCACAATGATAGTTTGTCAATTTGACTCCGTTTTAACCTTCGCAAGGACCGGGCGTAGCCACACTTGGTTCAACTAAAGTTGGAGAGACAGTTGCCCGCAAGCCACCTATGTGCAAAGCATGTTGGGAGAACCGGTCTCGCGTAAGCATACGCGTAATGTTGGTCCGGGTCGTCTCGTCCAACAATACCGCCGAACCAAAGTATGACATGCTGGTAGGCAGTATGACTTGTATCGCCCACAACTCACTTGTGTTCTACTCGTGCATATAACATCAACATATAAAACCTAGGCTCGGATGCCACTGTTGGGTTTTGTAGTAATTTCCAAAAATTTCCTATGCATACGCAAGATCATGTGATGCATAGCAACGAGGGGAGAGTGCGATCTACATACCTAGTAGATTGACAACGGAAGCGTTTGGTTGATGTAGTCGTACGTCTTCACGATCCAACCGATCAAGCACCAAAACTACGGCACCTCCGAGTTCGAGCACACGTGCAGCTCGATGACGATCCCCGGACTCCGATCCAGCAAAGTGTCGGGGAAGAGTTCCGTCAGCACGACGGCGTGGTGACGATCTTGATGCACTACAGCAGCAGGGCTTCGCCTAAACTCCGCTAAAGTATTATCGAGGACTATGGTGGCTGGGGGCGCCGCACACGGCTAAGGAATAGATCACGTGGATCAGCTTGTGTGTTTCTGGGGTGCCCCTGCCTCCGTATATAAAGGATTAGAGGGGGGAGGCTGGCCGGCCAAGGGTGGCGCGCCAGGAGAGTCCTACTCCCTCTGGGAGTAGGATCCCCCCCCAATCCTAGTTGGAATAGGATTCGCGGAGGGGGAAAGAGAGAGGGGGGGCGGCCACCTCTCCTTGTCCTAATAGGACTAGGGGAGGGAGGGAGGCGCGCAGCCCATCTTGGGCAGCCCCTTCTCTTTTCCACTAAGGCCCACTAAGGCCCATATAGCTCCCGGGGGGGTTCCGGTAACCTCCCGGTACTCCGGTAAAATCCCGATTTCACCCGGAACACTTCCGATATCCAAACATAGGCTTCCAATATATCAATCTTTATGTCTCGACCATTTCGAGACTCCTCGTCATGTCCGTGATCACATACGGGACTCCGAACAATCTTCGGTACATCAAAATGCATAAACTCATAATATAACTGTCATCGTAACCTTAAGCGTGCGGACCCTACGGGTTCGAGAACAATGTAGACATGACCGAGATACGTCTCCGGTTAATAACCAATAGCGGGACCTGGATGCCCATATTGGCTCCTACATATTCTACGAAGATCTTTATCGGTCAGACCGCATAACAACATACGTTGTTCCCTTTGTCATCGGTATGGTACTTGCCCGAGATTCGATCGTCGGTATTCCAATACCTAGTTCAATCTCGTTACCAGCAAGTCTCTTTACTTGTTCTATAATACATCATCCCGCAACTAACTCATTTAGTTGCAATGCTTGCAAGGCTTAAGTGATGTGCATTACCGAGAGGGCCCAGAGATACCTCTCCGATAATCTGAGTGACAAAACCTAATCTTGAAATACGCCAACCCAACATGTACCTTTGGAGACACCTATAGTACTCCTTTATAATCACCCAGTTACGTTTGACGTTTGGTAGTACCCAAAGTGTTCCTCCGGTATACGGGAGTTGCATAATCTCATTGTTATAGGAACATGTATAAGTCATGAAGAAAGCAATAGCAACATACTAAACGATCGGGTGCTAAGCTAATGGAATGGGTCATGTCAATCAGATCATTCACTTAATGATGTGATCCCTTTAATCAAATAACAACTCATTGTTCATGGTTAGGAAACATAACCATCTTTGATTAACGAGCTAGTCAAGTAGAGGCATACTAGTGACACTTTGTTTGTCTATGTATTCACACATGTATTATGTTTCCGGTTAATACAATTCTAGCATGAATAATAAACATTTATCATGATTATAAGGAAATAAATAATAACTTTATTATTGCCTCTAGGGCATATTTCCTTCAAGGGGGAGCGGTGCCGTCTGTAACACCAATATATTTTTATGTACGAAATTCATGGGTATAAAACTATGAATGCACATGAGGCAGACTTGCTCAAAACTGATTCCATGCTTGGGCTGAATAAACTATGAACCAATGAGCTATGAATGCACTTGAGGCAGATTTGTTCAAAACTGATTCCATGCGTGGGCCGAAAACAACGAGCATCCGGTTCCTCACCTTCTACAAATGATGGAATCAAGAAATGATGCAAATGATATGTGAAACATTTTTTCTTCTACACCACAAATGTGATAGCCTTTCTTTTAAGGAAGCCCAAGTGGGATAGTTAATTGGAACACAAATGAGATTCAGGTTCACCGCCCAGATGCTTCTATTTTTCGAGCCATCCGACAACGAAGCCCTCCCGGCGGTCGAGTGGCTGTGGTGGCCGGCATCGATGCGTGCGGCTTTCAATGGGTGACGCGAGTCAACAGCGAAGACATGCATGTCGTGCTGGGCATGCGAGTGGTAGAGCTCTGGTGGTTGTTCCTGCGTCGGCCCGGCAGCTGCAGCTCTAGCGAGCCACAGCGAGGACGCGTGGTGTTGATGGCCAGTCACAGGCACCACTACCAGAAAAACTGGGGTTGCCGACGGCCAAATCTATGCCGACGGCCCCCGTCGGCATCTATGGACCTATGCCGACGGCCAAGGATAGGTCGTAGGCGTAGAAAAGCCGTCGGCATACATCCATCTATGCCAACGGGGCCGTCGGCATAGACGAGGCCGTCGGGACTGCCCGAGATACGCCTACGGGGCCCGTCGACATAGGACCGGCCGTTGGCATAGCCCGGGCCCACCTGCCCGGTCAGCGCTGACCATTTGACGGCGTTGAACCTACGCCGACGGGAGGTAACGGTGGCCGTCGGCATATCTGTGGCAGAGGTATGCCTACGGCGTAGCCGTCGGCATAGGCCCCTCTGTCACGTCATCGATCTGTGTGCCACGCCACATCATCGATCTGTGGGACAACCTCCGTGTGTGCACAGATATGCCGATGGCCTTGCCGTCGTCATACGTTTATTTTACTTTATTTTTCTATTTTTACTTTGGTTATCTGTGGCAGAGGTATGCCTACGGCACAGCCGTCGGCATAGGCCCCTTTGCCACGTCATCGATCCGTGTGCCACGCCACGTCATTGATCCGTGGGACAACCTCCGTGTGTGCACAGGTATGCCGACGGCCTTGCCGTCGGCATACATGTATTTTACTTTATTTTTTTATTTTTACTTTGTTTTGTTATTTTTACTTTATTTTAGTTTTTGTTTTTTCATAAGATAATTATGCCTTATCTAAAAAAACATACCCGATGCTATATCGATTGCCCCCGTTACGAACGTCGCTATCGCCGTGTCACGGAGGGGGGAAACGGTTGACACGGAAGGAATTCTGGTTGGTGGGGGGATTCGGGGTGTAGCTATGTCACCGAAACATCGCATGGGTCCCGATGCATATGTGAAAGTGTTCATGCATGCGTAGACGCCTGTCTTGGAGCTCTGGGGTTTGGCCACAGTGTCCGGGGTGTGCCCCCCTCACGGACGGCACCGCCGCCGCACCTGGAGGGGGGAAACGGACGCGTCGGGTCTACACGGAGGGGATCTTGCTGTGGGTCTGGCCTGGATGTTGCTCCAAAGTGTTCCTATGGGCTGACCTAACACAACCGGGTGGGGAGGTCCACTGGTCAAAGCCCGCCCGTGCAAAGTCAAAGGGCTAGATCCAGTGGTCAAACGCTACAGGGTTAGGCGGGACGGGGGCCCAGGGGGGAGGGGAGCAATGCCACCGGAGTATCGCACCGGGCCCTCATACATGCGGGGTGGTGTGGTGGCATGTCCGAAGAGGCGGGACGGGTATCCGGGGCGTGGCCCCCCCTCACGAACGGCGATGACACGGTAGTAGACGTTCTGCGGTAATGATGCGGCGTCAATATTACTAAATACTCAGAGCGCGATAAATTCAAGAACGTGTATTTGAAAATATTTAATATGTACGTACAAATATTTTATATGTATACGAAACTTTTCAACACGTATGAAAATAATATACACTAAAAATATATTTGAATACAGTTAATAATATATTTGAAAAATGTTAAACATGTATAAAAATTGTTGCTAATAAAAAAATTATATGCCTACGGCTAAGCCGTCGGCATAGGTGCCACGTGGCGCCTTCCCCTATGCCGACGGCTTAGCCGTCGGCATATATCACCTTAACCATCCCGTGGGGCGCCCCCTCCACTCGTTCTCCTCATCTCTCCCCGACCACCCGCGCCTCCCAACCCACATCGCCGCCGCCGCGCGCCTAGACCTCCACCCGCCCACGCCGCCGCCTCCTCACAACCCGCGCCGCCGCCGCCGAACCCCGCGCCGCCTCGCCTCCACCCCGGTCCAGCCCCGCCCCTGCCTCTCCAACCCCCCGCCGCCTCGCCTCCACCCCGGCCCAGCCCCGCCCCTGCCTCTCCAACCCCCCGCCGCCTCAGACCCCGCCCCGACCTGCCCTCTCCAACCCCGTGCCCCGACCACCCCTGCCTCTCCAATGCCCCGCTGCCCCGACCACACCGCCTCCTCCTCGACCCTATGCGGCGCCGGCGGCGGTCCCGAGCACGGCTGGCCGCGGCTCTCGCCGGCCCGCGCCCCTGCTGTGTTGGTCGGGCTTCTCCGGCCGGCCCAGGCCCGCCCTGGCCCTCCCGTCACCTCCGCCGCCGGCCCCTGCCTCCAACGCCACCACCGCGACGCCTCTCTGCCCGGTGAGCTAACACTCCTTTTTTCATTTTTTTTTGCATTATGTAGCTACTGTTGGATGTATGAATGGATGCATGGATGGATGTTGGATGTTGTTAGGTTGCTAGGTGGATGAATGTTGTATGTGTCTTAGATGGATGGAGGAATCTCGGCAAAACGAAATATTTTGCTACGGTTAGGTTGCTAGATGGATGAATTATCATAGTTAAAAAAGCAACTTGAGTCACTTAGTTTATAAAATTGTTAACGAAGATTTTATTTTCAGTTTGTGATGTTGTTGAGTAGCTATGTGAGATGTGCTTCAAATTTGGAATATGATAAGTGGTTATTTCATCATGATGATCTTGGTAAAAAAAATTGATGTGTCAATGCTTAATGTGAGGTGATGACCTAAATTGCATATGATAAGTTCTTCCAAATTTGACAGTTGACAAAATATGATTTTTCTTTATAGTTTAAAGTGTCAATGCTTAATGTGAGGTGATGACCTAATTTTTTTCACTCGGTGTAATTAACAGGATTTGTGGTGTTCCATCTTCGTGGAGTGATTGTCGACATTGGAGGTGTTGGTCCACGATCGTCCCTCTCCTTTGATCGACTACATCGGAGGGTGAGCAACAATTCCATGACCTCGTCCACTTTTTTTTCCATGTCACTAGATTAAATTTTGACATCAAGTCGCGTAACCTAGGTCTCCCGTCCGAAAGGGTTGCATCGATAAATATGCATTCAATTGCATATTTATCACCGCAGCTCTTTCGGATTGTCTAGCGCTTTCCACGGACAGCCCAAGGATGTGTAGATTGGGTACGTTGTTCATGCTCTACCCCGTTCCGAGATAGGATTTCGGCGGCGCCTCCCTGTTGTTCTCCAGATGCACATTCTCTCGGCATTTTGCCGAGACGTGTATTTGGAGAACAGCGGGGAGGTGCTACCGAAATTTTGTCTAGGAATGGGGTAGAGCATGGACAACGTACTCAATCTACACATTCTCGGGTGGGATTAGGACCCATCTTTACCTATTAGAGATGTAGGTGGATTAAACGCGGTAGAAACTGAAAATTTGATGTGATTAATTTAAGTGAATCCTTAATTATGTTGTGCGGCTTGCAAAAAAGCAGAGGATGGCAGATAATCAATGGATGTAGAGTGGTTTTATCCGTCGGAATCGAGTAACATCAGAGTGGATCGCAAAAACGGATGTGTATTTGAAGGAGATATTCCGTCGTCCAATGAGAATTATCCCACCATGCCCCTGTGCGAGATGTGCCAGACGTCACCGTAGAAATCAGACGGACATGAGTGAGCTCCTTCGCACGCACGGATATATGCCAAACTTTGACATGCCGCCGATAAATATAGCCGAGCAGGACCGTGGTAGAGAGGAGGTGATGCGACAACGCATCGATGGATATGAGGACGACAGGGTCAGGGACATGCTAGATGATGTCATTGTTGCAGAAACGGCAAATGCGACACCTTCAGAGAATGAACCGGAGGAGCCGGAGGCAACCACAAAGGCCTTCTTGGATGTCTTGGCCTCGTCGAAGAAACCTCTTTATGCGGGTGCGAAATTATCTCATCTAGATGCCATCTCGCAACTGATTGCAGTCAAGGCTGAGTACGGCTGTAGCCAGAAATGCTTCGAAGCATTCCTGGGATTATGGGCTAACAGCCTCCCTGAGGGTCATGAACTGCCGAAAAGCATGTACGATACAAAGAAAATCATGAAGGCACTCTCTATGGATTATGAGAAAATAGATGTTTGCCCAAAGAATTGCCTTTTGTTTAGGCACGAGTATGCGGATGACAAGTACTGTAGGAAGTGCAGTTCGTCTTGGTACATTGAGGTGGTCGGTGAGGATGGTGAGAAAAAGCAGCTAACCATCCCCGTTAAGGTTCTTCGGTATCTTGATTTTATAAAAAGATTATAGTGCCTTTTCATCACGAAGGAGTCTGCCAAAATGATGAAGTGGCACAAGGAAGGTATAAGGTACAATCCAAAAAAATCGTACATCCATCGGGAGGGGAAGCATGGAAGTCTTTCGATGAACAATACCACGAGGAAGCAGCCGAGGCTGGGAATGTCAGAATAGCCATATCAGGTGATGGGTTGAATCCATATGGTATGTCGTCCAATCCATACAGCTGCTGGCATGTGTTTGTAATTCCGCTCAATCTTCCTCCCGGTGCCCTAATGCAACGGAAGACCATGTTCTTGTCGCTCACCATTCCGGGGCCTGAATACCCAAGGAAGCAATTGGGTGTGTTTATGCAGCCGCTTGTGGATGCTTTGCACCATTCTTGGTACTTTCCGAGGTTGACATACGACCGGGATCTGCAGAGAAATTTCTTGATGAAAGTTTGGTTGCACTATTGCATGCATGACTTTCCGGCTATGCTCTATTCTGCGGATGGTGTACAAGTGGGAAGATGCCATGCCCAGTGTGCATGCAGGCTCTGCGAATGATTTGGCTGAGTAAGGGTGGCAAGTATGTAGTCTTTGACCTGCATCGACAGTTCCTCCCTCCAGACCATCCAGACAGGGAAGACAAGAAGAACTTCACGAAAGGTCGGGTTGTTCATGAAGTAACCGAGATTCCAACATTTTTGGGGGCAGATGTTCTTGCTCAGCTAAAAGCTCTCAAGCCTAAAGTCAAAGGCAAAGGCAAAGGCAAAGCCAAAGGCTTCGAGGGATATGGTGAGACGCACAACTGGACTCACATTACCCCCTTCTCGCAGCTTCCTTATTTCAAGGACCTCAAACTTCCTTACAATATTGATGTGATGCACACCGAAAAGAATGTGGCAGAGTCCCTTTTCCACACGATCCTCAACATTCCTGATAAGACGAAGAATAACGTTAAAGCTAGAGCCAATCAACAGAGAATTTGTGATAGACCACGGCTGAACATGAAGCCTCCCACAGGCGGTCGAAAAAACTGGTTCAAGCCAGATACTGACTTTGTCCTTAAACCACCAGAAAAAAAGAAGTACTTATCTGGCTGAAACAAATTTTGAAGTTCACCGATGGTTATGCATCGAATATAAGTAAGGGAGTCGATCTTTCAACGGGAAAAGTGACCGGCCTGAAGAGTCATGACTACCATGTATGGATTGAGCGGATAATGCCGGTGATGGTTCAAGGCTATGTCCCCGAGCATGTCTGGAGAGTGCTTGCCGAGCTTAGCCATTTCTTCCGCACGCTCTGTGCTAAAGAAGTAAGTAAAGAGGTGATTGAAGAATTGCATAAGAAGGCATCGAAGTTGATAGTCAAGCTAGAGAAGATCTTTCTGCCAGGCTTCTTTACTCCGATGACACATCTCATTCTGCACCTCGCGAACGAGGTATTGTTGGGGGGCCCTGTGCAGAATCGCTAGCAGTACGGCCCTGAGAGGCAGAACAAGCATCTTCGATGGAAATGTGGAAACAAAGCTAAGATTGAAGCTTCCATAGCTGAGCAGTTATCCTAGAGGAGGTGTCAGACCTCAGGACATCATACTATCCAGACCACGTTCCCCATCTGCATAACAAGGTGCCTCAATACAATATAGAAGAGCCCAAGTATCAACCCAGGCTCGATCTATTCAACGCGCAAGGTGGGAGGGCTGGGGCCTCGAAATCTTATAACATGCCACGACAAGAGTGGGAGGACCTCATGTTCTATATCTTGCACAACATCAAGGAAGTTGAGGAAGTGTGGATGAGGTAATACCACTACACCATTCCTTTATGTCTTCCACATCATCATGTTTCATGTTCACTTAGTCCCGGTCTAACACCGCTTATCTTCTTTTAGTGATTTCGTTCAAGAGGAATGGACGGGAGTGAATCCTCCTACTGAGGCGGAGGCACTTACTCTTCTCCGTCATGGAAACCCTGGACGTAAAAAATTTGTTGCTTTGTTCATGGAGAAAGTAATTTTCCACACTCCCCTATTAAATATCTACTTCAACATTTATTAGTTAACCGAACTAATGCACGCAACAATTTCCATTATACTTGTAGGGAAAAGATCCGAACATATCTATGGATGATGAATTGAGATGGGTTTCCATGGGTTTTGACCCTACCGCCATGACATGTAAAAAGTATGGTGTGAATGGGTATCGCTTCCATACAGAGGAGCACCAAAACAGCCGCCTCGATCCCAAAACTATAGATACTGGAGTGTACACCCCCGGTCAAAATTCAGTAGACTACTACGGAAGGGTACAAAATATATACGAGGTTAAATTCCGCCAGGGGCGTGAGACCCTAAGTTTGCCTGTGTTCAAATGTCGATGGTTCGATCCGCGGGAGGGGATAAAACATACGCCTTCCATTGGTTTGGTCGAAGTTAAACCATCAACCGTCTATGCCGGAGCCGATCTCTTCATTGCGGCTACACAAGTATATTATCTGCCTTACCCATGCCAGAAAGTGTATCTAAAGGGTTGGGAAGTTGTGTTCAAGGTGTCGCCACATGGTAAGCTACCAGACCCGAATGAAGACGATTACTACAACATTAACCCCATGACATACGAGGGAGTGTTCTATCAAGAGCAACCTGATGATGATGATGATGATGATGTGGTTAGAAACGATGACGCTAGACCATTGGGTGATGATGATGTGGACCCAAACGTCGACGATGCACGGAATGATGGTGAGACCATTGTCAATGAAAATGACATACTTATGCTAGAAAAGTTAAACGAAGACGCTGACGACGAGGAAGAGCCTCCACCTCTGTCGGACAACGAAGATGATATGATTGATAGTGATGATGAGACGGACCGAGAAAGAGGTTACAACAGTGATGATTCATATGGGTTCTAGCTGATGTACGTTTCAAGTCTTTTTTTCTATAGTTTAGGAATATGCCTTTTTATGCATTTTTATTAATGTGTTTATTTTCATGCCTTTTCCTTCATTTCATTAATTTACTAATTGCTCTTTCTCTTTTGAATGCAGGTTCGTGGAACATGGGCAAGGGGAAGGCTGACGGCGTGGGTTTCCTACGCAAGGTCGTCGGCCTGCCTAGTCGGAGTGGTTGAGCACGTAATCCTCCCCCTCGGCTACTTCACGATGACTCCTCACAGGGAGGTCGAGGGAGAGGTGCCCCTAGAGAAGGAGGAGGGGGCGGGGGGAGAGCCTCTAGAGGACGAGGTGCTGGGGGAGAGCCACTACAGGGGGTCGCGGCTAGAAAGAGCGCACCCTCACCGACTTATGGGTGTTGTCTTCGAGGCCCTCCTCTAGTGAGGTACACTCTAGGGAGGAGGAGGAGGAGGAGGAGGTGGTGGAGGAGGAGGCAGGCGAGGAGGAGGAGGAGGAGGAGGAGGAGGTTGGGGAGGAGGTTGGGAAGGGGGAGGCAGGCGAGGAGGAGGGTGGTGGCGGGGATGATGATGGTGACGGGAAGGGGGTTGACAACAAGGGGTGGCTGCGTGGTAACGCAAAGTTACCAAAGCAGGTTCCTGGTACTGAGGAGCAGAAGTGGCTCATTGAGCCCATGGGAAAAGAGTAAGTGGTTCATTATTTTGCTTGTCACATGCTTATTCCGGTTGTTATTTATTTTGCTTGTCACATGCTAATAGTTCATTTTTTTGCAGCAACTGGATATATTCTAAAGGGGTCCATATTCCCAACGGCCTCATCACCGTCTTGCTGAAGTTATACTGGCCGGGGTTGTACTGTCCGGATCCAGTCAGGCAACCGGATTGTCGGGTTTTGGCCACGAGCTGGGACCACTGGGAAGCGGCCCGCCACGCGGACCATGAGACCCATGCCAAGGCCGTGATCACTACTTTCTGGGTGAGTTCTCTTCAGAAGCACAAGTCCATTCTAGTTTCATGAATGATTTAACTCATGGCTTCTTCCATTCTTGTTTCATGCATGATTGTAGAAATTTTATCGAGTTCTTTCGGAGCACAGGGCTAGAGCGGACCAGATCGTGTTGCGCCAATGCAAGAAGAAGGCCCGCCAGTTGCAGTACGAGGTGCGCTATGTGGCCATCTCCACATACTACCACGACGTTCTTGGTGTGAAGATGACCAAGGAAGAAGCGCGGAGGATGGGCATTACCTTGGAGAGGCCCGAGTTCTTGGCGGTAAGTATAAAAGATTTTTCATTATGCTTTCATATATTATGCTTTCATTACCTTGTGGTACATTATGCTTTATGCTTTATGCTTCCATAACACCAATTTGGACACACCTACATGCCATTATGCTTTTATTATGTAGGTGTGTCCAAATTGGTGTTATGGAAAAGACGAGTCCTGGGCAGCATTGGTGGATCTTTGGTGTGATGAGGCTGGAGCCTGGGCGGCTATGAGAACCAAAAATAAGGCTAACCGAGGGACGGAGGGAGTACATGCTCAGGGAAACCGAAACCACTATCTCCACAAGGCAGTTAATGTATGACTAACCCCATTAAACATTCTTCTTCTATTTACCATCACTTTCTTATGTATGACTAACCTCTGTTTGGTGGTGCAGGAGGAGAAACTGAAGCGGCCGCTCTCAGACATGCAGGCGTGGGAGATCGCCCATACGCGGAAGGACTCCAAGCCTGGCGAGCCCGAGTACTACGGCAAGAAGACCGCGGGGAGGAAGAAGGCCTACTCCGCAGCGTATATGAAGTTACATCCTGACACACCTGACCCCATTGCGGCGTCTCTGGATGAGAGGGCGGTGGTGAGCATGGGGCCCAAGGAGCACGGTCGGGAGGCGGTTCTCGATGATGTGATCACTCCTAGTATCTCCTACACACAGCTTCGTCGGATCGACCCGAGCCTGAGCCAGCGCACGAGCCAGCCAATGACCAGTGCACGGTCCCTCTTTCAGGAGCAACAATCTGTAAGTATTTTCCCTCTTATCTTCATTGCTCACTTTATTTTCCGCATTTAGTAGTTTTATGAGTTCCATCATGTCATACCGTAGGCCTACCTGGAGTACACACGTCAGGAGACCATGGCGTGGCATCAGAGGCTTTATGAACACCAAGTGCAGAGGGATAGCTAGATGCAGCAGGCTTTTCAGGAAATGGCGGCCGGCAGGTGTCCTCAGTTCCCTCCAGCACAATGCCCTCCAGCATAACCAGTGCTGCTGAGCTTTGAGGAGTTTGTGGCACAGAACGCTAGCCCCTCGCTGGTTAGTTCATCCTCAATCTATTCACCCAAAGCATGTCATGCCTTTCAACACAGTCATATATCCCGTTAATATGTCTTTTCAACATCTAGGGAACAGGTGGATCTACCGTTGGCGGTGGTCTTCGCAGCACTCCGGAGACACGGAGCCCGACCACTCCGATCCACGGAGGCGGAGGCGGAGGTGGAGGCGGTAGCGCTGCCGCTAGTAGTGACGACCTGGGCTTCGGCGCTCTTGGTGGTGACGACCTCCGCGGTGCTCGACGTCCTGGCGCTTAAGCCTTTGGGTCACATTGTGGCGGGTCTTGGTGGTGATGATACTTATATGCTAGTGATGTTTCTTACTGTTGTTTGTGAGATTCTTATATGCTTTGGTGGTGATGATGCCTATATGTTTATGCTTTGCGATGCTTCTTATGATGTGTGATGATGAATTTGTTGTGTGATGCTGCTCCTTATTGTTATGTGATGCATATATTGCTATATGATCCTTATATATGTTGTATATATTCAAATGAATTGAGCTGAAACAAAATAGATAAAAGAAAAAAAAACAGGCAGAACTAGCCGTCGGCATAGAGCTGCCGTGAGCTCCCAGTTGCTGCCACGTGTTAGGTCTATGCCGACGGCCGTCGGCATAGTTTCAAACTAAGCCGACGGCTAGGCCGTCGGCATAGACCTGCCCCCAGGAGAGCCCAGTTGCTGCCACGTGTTAGGTCTATGCCGACGGCCAGGCCGTCGGCATAGACCTGCCCCAGGGGTGACGCTTGCTCGCCATGTGGCTCGTCTACGCCGACGGCCTAGCCGTCGGCATAGGTTCAAACTAAGCCGACGACCAGGCCGTCAGCATAGACCTGACACATGGCGAGCAGGCGTTGGTCAGGACTTGACGGCGGCCGTCGTTTGGAGGTAACGTTGCCGACGGCCAGGGCCGTCGGCATAGATGTACGGACACCGTCGGGATAGGACCTATGCCGACGGCCTTTCTATGCCGACGGCCTCCCAGGCTACGCCGACGGATATGTTGCCGACGGCCCTATGCCGACGAGGGCCGTCGGTATAGGCCTGTCCCGACGGCTAGTCAGGGTTATACCGACGGCCAGGGCCATCGGCATAGGGTGCAATTCCGGTAGTGCACCGCTAGACAGCACACAACCTGATGGTCGCGGCTTCACACGTTGGAGGCGTCCGAGCGTTGGGACGGCACGGCGAGGCGCATGTATCACCAAAGGATTTGCTGGTTGCCTCCATGCATGACAGCAATCACCGCATAGCCTTGCCATTGTGCGCACCAGCACGACCTCCTCCAGTCGGTGGTCCTGTCCATGTCACCGCACCTTTGCATGTGCTCTGGCCGTCGCATCCCTCTATCAGCGACCGACAACTGTACACACCAGTCGTGGTGACGCCGCCGTTAGTCGAATCGCCATGGAAGGCCATGGATACTACGATCCTTCGACTGCATGAACCGAAGCACGAACATCACACACAGATGGCACAAAAGCAGGCGACACACCGCGAGCTCCGCATGGCCGCGCAACGCCGGAATCACATGTGAGCTGTGCCGACGCCCACCACCCACGGGTCATGTGCACCGCTGCGAGACACTGTGTGAGCCCCTCCGTGGCCTCATGCTCGCCGCCACCGTGTCGCCCATGCGGCCGTGCCTCTTGCTGGTCGTCGCCCGTGGAGCGCGAGCTCTGGTGCCACGCCGCGCGCCACTACCGCGAGCTCACCGGCCGCTGTCCGCCGGCGCCACCACTTCCGACCACACAGGCCGGAGGCTTCCCGCAACTGCAGCCTCCATTCGTTGTTGCGTCTGAGTGGCTAGCGACGTGCCTCCTGTCCAGATCGACACCCAATCAGAGAAGAAGACGCGCACAATAGGAAGAAGGGAAGAGGGCCTCGCCGACGAAACTCACCCGCATAGACCTCCGCTCCGAAGGCATCGCCAGTGAGCCATGAGCCACAGAACCACTACGCCTGGAGCGGCCGCTCGCACCTCTGCGAGAACTCCCCGTAGGTCGTATCGCCTCTCCTTCCTGCAGCACCTCACGCACAGAGGCCAGACGGGGATGGGAACCAGCGGGGACTCCGCCCAGGCCAGTGGGATCAGTTGGTCGATGCAGTGGTATGTCTCGGCAAGCAGCGAGGTCGCGAGGCATTCTTATATCCATTAACGGCGGTGAGGCGGTGGGACGGTAGAGTTCCAGATGAATACACATCCTTCTAGATAGCAACACGTTGGAGAAGAAATCTTCAAAACGACGACATGCATGCAGATCCCAACCACCACGACCACCCCATGCGATTTGCAAATACGATGCAATTGAAAAAAATTAGAAAACCTACACGTTGTCATGCAACGTGGTCACATCAACCCATGCTCTGCATGCATGTAGCCAAGTAATGCTCGAAAAATCACGCCGAGCCGGTGCATGCACCTACAAAAGACGAAACCATACATGCAGCAAGCCACGCAAGAGTACCCATACAATTTGGTCAACGGGACATGTGCTGGCCCACACGCACCCAACCTGGCCATATCTAAAATAGCTACACCCACACGTAAAGGCAGTCAGCCGGTTCAAAAAATTTACATGCAGCCGGTAGAGTCACAACCAAATCTACCCTGTAGGGTCCCAAAGAAATACACGCGTCAATATTCCATAGGCACTCAAAATCTATCCTACCAAATGGGTAAACGTGGTGACGAAACCTTCCCTGGATATAGTGTTCTGGTTATTTGCTGGATGCTGTTTCTCAGTTTCCTTACATTATAAAATATAAGGTAATGGAATGGGTCATTTGGAAAGAAAGAAAGAATGCCTATTGGCAGATTGATGATCATATTTGTCAGTTTTCATTTTTCTTGGACAACGCTAACGCCCACATGTGTGGTGGGAGCCAAACCCGCCACACGCCCTATAGCACACAGACTACATCATGTCACCGCATGCATGCATATGGAAATCTTTTTGAATTTTCTGTTTTTAAAATGTTTCATCTTTTAAATGAAAAATCCGACTGAAGATCCCTTTTCATCATTAAATCCCTCGCGACGAGATCTTCGAAACTAGATCTCATATCAATATATTTCGACGAAATTTTTTTTGGTTAAAAGTTGCCGTGTCTATTGCACATGAATTACCATGATGTTTACCCTGAAGTTGCCATGATTTGTTTCAGCTATTTTCTTCTACATTGAAAAGTAAATTTTGACATATTATAAAACGGGGAATTAAGAAACTAGACTTGTCATGCACCATAAATTAAAATTTCCATGATACATGCACTTTAAATTGCCATGGTTCATACAAAAAATATTTTCATGGTCAAAGTCCTGGAATTGCCATCATCGAAAAACTAAAATTGCCATGATCTACAAACTAAAATTGCCACATGGCAACTTTAGTTTAAGCACTATGGCAACTACAGTATAAACATCATGACAACTTTTGGGCAAAAAAAATTTCGTCAAAACATATCAACATGGGGTCTAGTTTTGAAGAGCTCGTCGAGACGGATTTAATGGTGAAACGGATTTTTAATTCGCTTTTTTAATTAGGAGATAAAACATTTTTAAGCCAAAAACCAAAAAGATTTCTGCTGATGTCATCTGTTCATACGTGACAAAATAAGTGGTGATTGAGGCGTGTGGGCGATGTGCAAACGCCCACACGTGTGGGCCTTAGTTTTTCTGTTTTTCTTTTTTTCTATGGGAGTCTCCTTACTTCCTCGTGCATTTTTGTGTGAGATGGCAAACTCTGGTGCCTTTTCTAGCCAGATGAACAAATTTTGCGAGGCATCTTTGTGTGAGAAGGCAAACTCTGATGCCTTCTCTAGCCAGATGAACAAATTTTGCAAGGAGGTATCCTCCATTCAGTTCCCTTGATCTTCTTCGGCTCTGGGTGAAAAAACATTGTGACCGCACATAAGTTGCTGGATGCAAAACATAATGTCCAAGCATGGAATCCTGCTGAAACAAGTTCTGCGGATGAGTCTTGGTTAAACCATTGGCTGTTCAATCAAACCACATGAATCACGAGAACAAGCATAGGTTGCAAAAAAAGATACTGAAATAAAACACACAACCACTACACCAAGAAATTTCCTTGAGAATTGCACTAGAGTGAGGTGTAACTTTAGTTCATATTTCTTGGTGCTGGACACATCCCCAAGCAAGTAAGCATTTTATGAAGCTACTAATATCGTCGAAGAAAAGCATAATTTTAACAATTGCTATCAAAAGTACAAACTTCACATTTATAATCAGTGCTTCCTTTTTTGAAAATAAATAAATGGTAATAACACCAACAACAGCTAGAGGCCTAAACCAAATGGGAAATTAAGCAAACCAGGGCATTCCTTCATTCATAGACGCCTAGATGGCCAAGGGAAGCCGAAGGATAATTCGACTAGCTTTAGAAATCTAGAAACTTAACCTTTATGAACGTTAGTGCCTATATATTTGACTAGCTAATTACTAGTATGATGATATTTTGATCTTTGCGGTTAAGAGTATCGTGTTTGGATATTTTCTTCCTTTATAAGGTCAAATGGTTCTCTATCTTCAAAACTAAGGTGTGGACATGCCTATCTGATTGGAACGGTGACCCAAGTCACTGTAAATAGTAGTTTACATGGTGTTAGCACATAGAAAACATAAAATCTAGTTGTTGTCTAGGTAATTGGCCTTTAGGTAAATTTGCCATGTCTATATACGGAAACACGGCAGAAACAAAGTGCAAGGGCCATTTCTGGAGTTTTATTTCTTCCCTGGTAAATCAACTCCATCATCGACGTCGACCAACTAGAGTTAATCACCAGGAGAAGCTTCTCTGAGACCTTCATCTATGCCGCCGAGGTTTTTTGGTGCTGCTACAAAAGGAACGCCCCCATGCTAGTCCCCAAGCTCAACTTTGCCAAGGCCTTCGACTCTGTCGACTGGCATAGCTTGTGAAGGATCTGTGGGTTTCCCGACCGGTGGTGCGACTGGATGGACTCCATCTTCCAGTCCTCCATGTTAGCGGCCATCCTCAACGGGGTACCCAGCTGGAGGATTCGGTGCAAGTGGGGCCTACGGTAGGGGATTCCATGTCGCCACACCTCTTCCTGTTGGTCGCCGATGTCCCCCAATAGATGATCAGGCAGGACTGCGTCCTCTCTGACCGTATGGTTTGCAAAATGCCACCCTCGATCCTTCAGTACCCTGATGAGACTCTCATCATCGTGCGTGCGGACCTTCGGCTTGTGGAGCACCTAAAGCGGCTCCTCGACGACTGTGATCAACTTCCACAAGAGCACGGCCGCCCCATGAGTGTCTTGGAAGATGATCTCCTGACCATGACTATTGTGCTCGGCTGCTGCGTGGAGTCCATCCCCAGGTGTACTTGCAGCTGCTGCTTTCCTCCCATAAACTGACAATTGAAAATTTTCAACCACAGATTGCCAAGGCTAGCTAAGTGCTACCTCTGGAGATGGTGCATGTAGCTGTTGTGTTTTCGTGGCCGCTTCGTCGTGCTAAATGTTGTTTTGGACGCCCTACACATATATGCCATGGTAGCTATGGAGCTTCCACCATCGGTGGTCTAGTCAATTAACGCTCTGCGTCGCTCCTTCTTGCGGTCCATGGACAACAAGGCCTCGGGGGATCGATGTCTCGTTTCCTGGGAGAGGGTGTGTTGCTCCAAACATGAAGGAAGGCTCGGTGTTCGGTCTAAGTGTTGAACAACTATCTATGGATGAAGATGTTGTACCGTCTGCACGCCAAGCTCGACTCCCCCTTGAGCTTCTCTAGGTTTTCACATTCCTCGCGGGGCGCATGCTCTCCCCCTCGACCCTGGCGGCCTCTGGCCTCTCTGACCCTCACTGGTTGTCCCTGGTCGGATTGACGTCACTCTAGTGAGGCATCTCAACGGCTACAATGATGGACGAGGCGAGGACTGATGACTCCCTTCTAGCTCGACTCTTGGCTGTTGGACGGTGTTGGGGAACGTAGTAATTTCAAAATTTTCCTACGCACACGCAAGATCATGGTGATGCATAGCAACGAGAGGGGAGAGTGATGTCTACGTACCCTCGTAGACCGAAGCGGAAGCGTTGACACAACATGGAGGAAGTAGTCGTACGTCTTCCCGATCCGACCGATCCAAGCACCATTACTCCGGCACCTCCGAGTTCTTAGCACACGTTCAGCTCGATGACACACCCCGAGCTCCGATCCAGCAAAGCTTCGGGGAGGAGTTCCGTCAGCACGACGGGGTGGTGACGATGATGATGTTCTACCGGCACAGGGCTTCGCCTAAGCACTGTAACGATATGACCGAGGTGGAATATGGTGGAGGGGGGCACAGCACACGGCTAAGGAACGATCACGAAGATCAACTTGTGTGTTCTAGGGTGCCCCCCTGCCCCCGTATATAAAGGAGCAGGGGGGAGGCCGGCCGGCCCTATGGGGCGCGCCAAAGGGAGGGGGGAGTCCTCCTCCTAGTGGGAGTAGGACTCCCCTTTCCTAGTCCAACTAGGAAGAGAGAGGAGGAAGGAAAGAGAGGGAGAGGGAGAGGAAAAGGGGGGCCGCGCCCCCCCTCCTAGTCCAATTCGGACTCCCCATGGGGGGGGCGCCACCTCCTGGGCTGCAGCCCTCTCTCTCCCCTCAGGCCCACTAAGGCCCAATACTTCCCCGGGGGGTTCCGGTAACCCCTCCAGCACTCCGGTTTTCTCCGAAATCACCCAAAACAATTCCGGTGTTCGAATATAGCCGTCCAATATATCAATCTTTATGTCTCGACCATTTCGAGACTCCTCGTCATGTCCGTGATCACATCCGGGACTCCGAACAAACTTCGGTACATCAAAATGCATAAACTCATAATAACTGTCATCGTAACTTTAAGCGTGCGGACCCTACGGTTCGAGAACAATGTAGACATGACCGAGACCTGGATTCCCATATTGGCTCCTACATATTCTACGAAGATCTTTATCGGTCAGACCGCATAACAACATACGTTGTTCCCTTTGTCATCGGTATGTTACTTGCCCGAGATTCGATCGTCGGTATCCAATACCTAGTTCAATCTCGTTACCGGCAAGTCTCTTTACTCGTTCCGTAATACATCATCTCACAACTAACATATTAGTTGTAATGCTTGCAAGGCTTATGTGATGTGCATTACCGAGAGGGCCCAGAGATACCTCTCCGACGATCGGAGTGACAAATCCTAATCTCGAAATACATCAACCCAACATGTACCTTTGGAGACACCTGTAGAGCACCTTTATAATCACCCAGTTACGTTGTGACGTTTGGTAGCACACAAAGTGTTCCTCCGGCACACGGGAGTTACATAATCTCATAGTCATAGGAACATGTATAAGTCATGAAGAAAGCAATAGCAACATACTAAACGATCGGGTGCTAAGCTAATGGAATGGATCATGTCAATCAGATCATTCAACTAATGATGTGATCCCGTTAATCAAATGACAACTCTTTGTCCATGGTTAGGAAACATAACCATCTTTGATTAATGAGCTAGTCAAGTAGAGGCATACTAGTGACACTCTGTTTGTCTATGTATTCACACATGTATTATGTTTCCGATTAATACAATTCTAGCATGAATAATAAACATTTATCATGATATAAGGAAATAAATAATAACTTTATTATTGCCTCTAGGGCATATTTCCTTCAGTCTCCCACTTGCACTAGAGTCAATAATCTAGATTACATAGTAATGATTCTAACACCCATGGAGCCTTGGTGCTGATCATGTTTTGCTCGTGGAAGAGGCTTAGTCAACGGGTCTGCTACATTCAGATCCGTATGTATCTTGCAAATCTCTATGTCTCCCACCTGGACTAGATCCTGGATGGAATTGAAGTGTCTCTTGATGTGCTTGGTTCTTTTGTGAAATCTGGATTCCTTTGCCAAGGCAATTGCACCAGTATTGTCACAAAAGATTTTCATTGGACCCGATGCACTTGGTATGACACCTAGATCGGATATGAACTCCTTCATCCAGACTCCTTCATTTGCTACTTCCGAAGCAGCTATGTATTCCGCTTCACATGTAGATCCCGCTACGACGCTTTGTTTAGAACTGCACCAACTAACAGCTCCACCGTTTAATGTAAACACGTATCCGGTTTGCGATTTAGAATCGTCCGGATCAGTGTCAAAGCTTGCATCAATGTAACCTTTTACGATGAGCTCTTTGTCACCTCCATATATGAGAAACATATCCTTAGTCCTTTTCAGGTATTTCAGGATGTTCTTGACCGATGTCCAGTGATCCACTCCTGGATCACTTTGGTACCTCCCTGCTAGACTTATGGCAAGGCACATATCAGGTCTGGTACACAGCATTGCATACATGATAGAGCCTATGGGTGAAGCATAGGGAACATCTTTCATTTTCTCTCTATCTTCTGCAGTGGTCGGGCATTGAGTCTTACTCAACTTCACACCTTGTAACACAGGCAAGAACCCTTTCTTTGCTTGATCCATTTTGAACTTCTTCAAAACTTTGTCAAGGTATGTGCTTTGTGAAAGTCCAATTAAGCGTCTTGATCTATCTCTATAGATCTTAATGCCTAATATGTAAGCAGCTTCACCGAGGTCTTTCATTGAAAAACTCTTATTCAAGTATCCCTTTATGCTATCCAGAAATTCTATATCATTTCCAATTAGTAATATGTCATCCACATATAATATCAGAAATGCTACAGAGCTCCCACTCACTTTCTTGTAAATACAGGCTTCTCCAAAAGTCTGTATAAAACCAAATGCTTTGATCACACTATCAAAGCGTTTATTCCAACCCCGAGAGGCTTGCACCAGTCCATAAATGGATCGCTGGAGCTTGCACACTTTGTTAGCTCCCTTTGGATCGACAAAACCTTCTGGTTGCATCATATACAACTCTTCTTCCAGAAATCCATTCAGGAATGCAGTTTTGACATTCATTTGCCAAATTTCATAATCATAAAATACGGCAATTGCTAACATGATTCGGACAGACTTAAGCATCGCTACGGGTGAGAAGGTCTCATCGTAGTCAATCCCTTGAACTTGCCGAAAACCTTTTGCGACAAATCGAGCTTTGTAGACAGTAATATTACTGTCAGCGTCAGTCTTCTTCTTGAAGATCCATTTATTCTCAATTGCTTGCCGATCATTGGGCAAGTCAACCAAAGTCCATACTTTGTTCTCATACATGGATCCCATCTCAGATTTCATGGCTTCAAGCCATTTTGCGGAATCTGAGCTCACCATCGCTTCTTCATAGTTCGTAGGTTCATCATGATCTAGTAGCATGACTTCCAGAACAGTATTACCGTACCACTCTGGCGCGGATCTTACTCTGGTTGATCTACGAGGTTCGGTAGTATCTTGTTCTGAAGTTTCATGATCATCATCATTAGCTTCCTCACTAACTGGTGTAGGTGTCACTGAAACAGTTTTCTGTGATGCACTACTTTCCAATAAGGGAGCAGGTACAGTTACCTCGTCAAGTTCTACTTTTCTCCCACTCACTTCTTTCGAGAGAAACTCCTTCTCTAGAAAGGATCCATTCTTAGCAACGAATGTCTTGCCTTCGGATCTGTGATAGAAGGTGTACCCAACAGTCTCCTTTGGGTATCCTATGAAGACACATTTCTCCGATTTGGGTTCGAGCTTATCAGGTTGAAGTCTTTTTACATAAGCGTCGCAGCCCCAAACTTTAAGAAACGACAACTTTGGTTTCTTGCCAAACCATAGTTCATAAGGCATCGTCTCAACGGACTTCGATGGCCCTATTTAACGTGAATGCGACCGTCTCTAAAGCATAACCCCAAAATGATAGCGGTAAATCAGTAAGAGACATCATAGATCGCACCATATCTAGTAAAGTACGATTACGACGTTCGGACACACCATTACGCTGTGGTGTTCCGGGTGGCGTGAGTTGCGAAACTATTCCGCATTGTTTCAAATGTACACCGAACTCGTAACTCAAATATTCTCCTCCACGATCAGATCGTAGAAACTTTATTTTCTTGTTACGATGATTTTCAACTTCACTCTGAAATTCTTTGAACTTTTCAAATATTTCAGACTTATATTTCATTAAGTAGATATACCCATATCTGCTTAAGTCATCTGTGAAGGTGAGAAAATAACGATATCCGCCACGAGCCTCAATATTCATCGGACCACATACATCTGTATGTATGATTTCCAACAAATCTGTTGCTCTCTCCATAGTGCCGGAGAACGGTGTTTTAGTCATCTTGCCCATGAGGCACGGTTCGCAAGTACCAAGTGATTCATAATCAAGTGGTTCCAAAAGCCCATCAGTATGGAGTTTCTTCATGCGCTTTATACCGATATGACCTAAACGGCAGTGCCACAAATAAGTTGCACTATCATTATCAACTCTGCATCTTTTGGCTTCAACATTATGAATATGTGTGTTACCACTATCGAGATTCATCAAAAATAGACCACTCTTCAAAGGTGCATGACCATAAAAGATATTACTCATATAAATAGAACAACCATTATTCTCTGATTTAAATGAATAACCGTCTCGCATCAAACAATATCCAGATATAATGTTCATGCTCAACGGTGGCACCAAATAACAACTATTTAGGTCTAATACTAATCCCGAAGGTAGATGTAGAGGTAGCGTGCCGACCGCGATCACATCGACTTTGGAACCATTTCCCACGCGCATCGTCACCTCGTCCTTTCCCAGTGTTCGCTTAATCCGTAGTCCCTGTTTCGAGTTGCAAATATTAGCAACAGAACCAGTATCAAATACCCAGGTGCTACTGCGAGCTCTAGTAAGGTACACATCAATAACATGTATATCACATATACCTTTGTTCACCTTGCCATCCTTCTTATCCGCCAAATACCTGGGGCAGTTCCGCTTCCAGTGACCAGTCTGCTTGCAGTAGAAGCACTCAGTTTCAGGCTTAGGTCTAGACTTGGATTTCTTCTCTTGAGCAGCAACTTGCTTGCTGTTCTTCTTGAAGTTCCCCTTCTTCTTCCCTTTGCCCTTTTTCTTGAAACTAGTGGTCTTGTTGACCATCAACACTTGATGCTCCTTTTTAATTTCTACCTCCACAGCTTTCAGCATTGCGAAGAGCTCAGGAATAGTCTTATTCATCCCTTGCATATTATAGTTCATCACGAAGCTCTTGTAGCTTGGTGGCAGTGATTGGAGAATTCTGTCTATGACGCAATCATCTGGAAGATTAACTCCCAATTGAATCAAGTGATTATTATACCCAGACATTTTGAGTATATGCTCACTGACAGAACTGTTTTCCTCCATCTTGCAGCTATAGAACTTATTGGAGACTTCATATCTCTCAATCCGGGCATTTGCTTGAAATATTAACTTCAACTCCTGGAACATCTCATATGCTCCATGACGTTCAAAACGTCATTGAAGTCCCGATTCTAAGCCGTAAAGCATGGCACACTGAACTATTGAGTAGTCATCAGCTTTGCTCTGCCAGACGTTCATAACATCTGGTGTTGCTCCAGCAGCAGGCCTGGCACCCAGCGGTGCTTCCAGGACGTAATTCTTCTGTGCAGCAATGAGGATAATCCTCAAGTTACGGACCCAGTCCGTGTAATTGCTACCATCATCTTTCAACTTTGCTTTCTCAAGGAACGCATTAAAATTCAACGGAACAACAGCACGAGCCATCTATCTACAATCAAGCATAAACAAGCAAGATACTATCAGGTACTAAGTTTCATGATAAATTTAGGTTCAATTAATTTACTTAATGAACTCCCACTTAGATAGACATCCCTCTAATCCTCTAAGTGATTACGTGATCCAAATCAACTAAACCATAACCGATCATCACGTGAAATGGATTAGTTTTCAATGGTGAACATCATTATGTTGATCATATATACTATATGATTCACGCTCGACCTTTCGGTCTCCGTGTTCCGAGGCCATATCTGCATATGCTAGGCTCGTCAAGTTTAACCTGAGTATTCTGCGTGTGCAAAAACTGGCTTGCACCCGTTGTAGATGGACGTAGAGCTTATCACACTCGATCATCACGTGGTGTCTGGGCACGGCGAACTTTGGCAATGGTGCATACTCAGGGAGAACACTTCTTGATAATTTAGTGAGAGATCATCTTATAATGCTACCGTCAATCAAAGCAAGATAAGATGCATAAAAGATAAACATCACATGCAATCAATATAAGTGATATGATATGGCCATCATCATCTTGTGCTTGTGATCTCCATCTTCGAAGCACCGTCGTGATCACCATCGTCACCGGCGCGACACCTTGATCTCCATCGTAGCATCGTTGTCGTTTCGCCAATCTTATGCTTCCATGACTATCGCTACCGCTTAGTGATAAAGTAAAGCATTACAGCGTGATTGCATTGCATACAATAAAGCGACAACCATATGGCTCCTGCCAGTTGCCGATAACTCGGTTACAAAACATGATCATCTCATACAATAAAATTTAGCATCATGTCTTGACCATATCACATCACAATATGCCCTGCAAAAACAAGTTAGACGTCCTCTACTTTGTTGTTGCAAGTTTTACGTGGCTGCTACGGGCTTAAGCAAGAACCAATCTTACCTACGCATCAAAACCACAACGATAGTTTGTCAAGTTGGTGTTGTTTTAACCTTCGCAAGGACCGGGCGTAGCCACACTCGGTTCAACTAAAATTGGAGAAACTGTCACCCGCAAGCCACCTCTGTGCAAAGCACGTCGGGAGAACCGGTCTCGCGTAAGCGTACGTGTAATATCGGTCCGGGCCGCTTCGTCTAACAATACCGCCGAACCAAAGTATGACATGCTGGTAAGCAGTATGACTTATCGCCCACAACTCACTTGTGTTCTACTTGTGCATATAACATCAACACATAAAACCTAGGCTCGGATGCCACTGTTGGGGAACGTAGTAATTTTAAAACTTTCCTACGCACACGCAAGATCATGATGATGCATAGCAACGAGAGGGGAGAGTGATGTCTATGTACCCTCGTAGACCGAAGCGGAAGCGTTGACACAACGTAGAGGAAGTAGTCTACGTCTTCCCGATCCGACCGATCCAAGCACCGTTACTCCGGCACCTCCGAGTTCTTAGCACACGTTCAGCTCGATGACGCACCCCGAGCTCCGATCCAGCAAAGTTTCGGGGAGGAGTTCCGTCAGCACGACGGCGTGGTGACGATGATGATGTTCTACCGGCGCAGGGCTTCGCCTAAGCACTGTAACAATATGACCGAGGTGGAATATGGTGGAGGGGGGCACCGCACACGGCTAAGGAACGATCACGAAGATCAACTTGTGTGTTCTAGGGTGCCCCCCTGCCCCCGTATATAAAGGAGCAAGGGGGAGGCCGGCCGGCCCTATGGGACGCGCCAAAGGGAGGGGGGAGTCCTCCTAGTAGGAGTAGGACTCCCCTTTCCTAGTCCAACTAGGAAGAGAGAGGGGGAAGGAAAGAGAGGGAGAGGGAGAGGGAAAGGGAAAGGGGGGCCGCGCCCCCCCCCCTCCTAGTCCAATTCGGACTCCCCATGGGGGGGGGCGCCACCTCCTGGGCTGCAGCCCTCTCTCTCCCCTCAGGCCCACTAAGGCCCAATACTTCCCCGGGGGGTTCCGGTAACCCCTCCAGCATTCCGGTTTTCTCCGAAATCACCCGGAACAATTCCGGTGTTCGAATATAGCCGTCCAATATATCAATCTTTATGTCTCGACCATTTCGAGACTCCTCGTCATGTCCGTGATCACATCCGGGACTCCGAACAAACTTCGGTACATCAAAATGCATAAACTCATAATAACTGTCATCGTAACTTTAAGCGTGCGGACCCTACGGTTCGAGAACAATGTAGACATGACCGAGACACGTCTCCGGTCAATAACCAATAGCGGGACCTGGATGCCCATATTGGCTCCTACATATTCTACGAAGATCTTTATCGGTCAGACCGCATAACAACATACGTTGTTCCCTTTGTCATCGGTATGTTACTTGCCCGAGATTCGATCGTCGGTATCCAATACCTAGTTCAATATCGTTACCGGCAAGTCTCTTTACTCGTTCCGTAATACATCATCTCACAACTAACATATTAGTTGTAATACTTGCAAGGCTTATGTGATGTGCATTACCGAGAGGGCCCAGAGATACCTCTCCGACGATCGGAGTGACAAATCCTAATCTCGAAATACGTCAACCCAACATGTACCTTTGGAGACACCTGTAGAGCACCTTTATAATCACCCAGTTACGTTGTGACGTTTGGTAGCACACAAAGTGTTCCTCCGGCACACGGGAGTTACATAATCTCATAGTCATAGGAACATGTATAAGTCATGAAGAAAGCAATAGCAACATACTAAACGATCGGGTGCTAAGCTAATGGAATGGGTCATGTCAATCAGATCATTCAACTAATGATGTGATCCCGTTAATCAAATGACAACTCTTTGTCCATGGTTAGGAAACATAACCATCTTTGATTAATGAGCTAGTCAAGTAGAGGCATACTAGTGACACTCTGTTTGTCTATGTATTCACACATGTATTATGTTTCCGGTTAATACAATTCTAGCATGAATAATAAACTTTTATCATGATATAAGGAAATAAATAATAACTTTATTATTGCCTCTAGGGCATATTTCCTTCAGACGGCCCTCTGGCAGTGGCCATGCCGTCGCTCTTCTCCCACTTCATTTGCCCAGATGCCACCGTTTTGATCGTCGTCGTGAATGTGCTCGACCAGGTGCGGCATGCGAGTGAGCTGTCCACGCTGCCAGACAATAGGCCCTTGCGCCATGCGGCAGCCAAACTGTGGAGCTTGTCCTCCTCCGCGCTTTACGGGTTATGCCGCTTTGACGTCGTCCACGCCCCGTTCGCCGAGTTTGTCTGGTCGAGCAATCCTCCCAGCCAACCGGGTGCGATTCTTCATGTGGTTGCTGGTTCAAACCCATGTACACACCATAGATGTGCTCTTGCGCAAGAACATCATCGATCGAGCCGCTACGGGCTGCCCCCTATGCCCCAAGCCTCTCGAGACGGACAACCACCTCATTCTATGTTTCTCTTTCGCTCGGTGCTTCTGCGAGGTGGTAGGGATACCTGAGCCTGACTACAATAATGCTAAGGTCCGTCTACTACATTGCGTGCATCATCGGGAGCGAGGGCATCAGGTAGCAGTTCAAGCTTAAGACTGCTCACAGTGGGGAGTAACATAGAGTAGTAACTTGCCGATGTTACTAGTCTATGTTACTACCTCCATAGTGGGTAGTAACATATGAGTGGTATTATGAAAGAGTTCATTTATTAGGCTATAGACTCATTATCTCTTAAAATGTGTGATGTTACAGTAAGCAATTTTGTATTGAAATGTGTGATGTTACTAGTCAAGTTACTCCCATTGTGACTAGTCTAAGTGTCATCGGGAGCGTGGGCACATAATGGTGTCCAAACTACAAGGTGTTCAAAGTATGTGACATTATTAGTTAGTGTTGCTGCCGTGCATAGATAGGAGGAGCAAAATTATATAAGTATTTCTATTAGCTCGGGTTAAATTAATTGCTTCTTAGAATAATTCGGACCATGAACATGTGATCGGCTCGGTTCAAGATTGAATTCGTAAAAGACAGTTCATCAATGCGTGATATCCTACCCTGCGCTGGTCACCGAATGTATCATGGTCTCCTCTGAATACACTGTCCACATACGTCATGGCGCTCGTCTCGGAGATCCCGCTGCTGAAGTGGAGCACGAGGACATTTCTCTCATCAAGCAGCTACTTGTGAAGGTAGTGAGCAACGGTCATCTTGGTCGGCTCGTCGAACATCCTCGTGACGTGCAGTCTGGCGAGCTCTGTGGCATTGAAGGTTAGCTTCCCTTGATGAACCGTTGTTGTAAAGCCACAGGACTATGACGATCGCCTAGTAGTAGCAGATCGCGTGACCGATCTATGTACGCCTCGGTAGTCTCCATGAGCTTCGTGAACACCATAGCTGTGATCTCAGCACGGAGCTCCCAGACAACACCATCAATTATGTGCACCTTGACACCCGGTGTAGGCTCCTTGGCCCCAAGGGATTGCTGACCGTTCATGGTGTCCGTGGAAGTGGTCCTAGCCGCATGCGCCATCTTCTTGGCAGCTTTCTCCTAACAAAATAGGAATGGAAATAGAGCATGTTTCTCTTGAGACAAAAATAATGAACACCGCACATGGGTGTCTTTCTTGAGTGTGTGTATGCGGTGCACACTGTGGATCCACTAGACCGGTTGGTGCTCTTGGCTCGCCTTAGGACGGTTTCGTGAGGCCACCGGAATAGATAATGTGCCCGGACCGCACCAGCTCACACTACAAGATCGTGCACTAGAAAAAAAAAGTTTTTGAAACCGTTCATCCACTCAAAAACCGAGCCAAAATAGAGTCAGACAGGCAGGCCGGGCCGTATATACGCGTGACAACACTAGCCCCAACAAGGCAGCATCCAAAGAAGAAGAAGAAGAAGAAGAAGAAGAAGAAGAAGAAGAAGAAGAAGAAGAAGAAGAAGAAGAAGAAGAAAAAGCAGCAGCGGATCCCTTTCCCTAGTCGTCCAGAACGATCGGCGCGCTCCGACAGGCGGCGAGGAGGCTTTACTCCCGGCTTGGGATATTTCTGATAGATCCTTTGGATCGGGTAGGCTAGAGATTATCGGTAGTTTATCTTTGTTTACTAATCTGTCTATGCATTTGTGAAGTGAGGACACAGAGATGGGAGGAGGATACCTTCTCCTTGGCTCGATGAGTCCGAGGGAGTGGCCATGGTGTAGGGCAACAGCGACGATGGTGAGTGGGCAGTACAGCGGTGGTGCTTCCCGTCGGCCTACGCTAACCCTTGATCAGTAGGGGTGCCGGTGGGGGGCTGCGGCGCATGGTGAACCTCGTACCATGTGCGTCCGGCCCCCCACCTCTTTATGTAGCGCGGCGACAGGGGCCCACCAACCAGAGTTCGGTTGGGCGCCCCCGATCAGAGCGCGAGTCAAGGGCCCGTCGAACGTTGGGCTCGATCGGGAGGAGATCAACCTAACAATTTCTACTAACGAAATAACTAGAGAGGCTTCCACACCTTTAATGATGGACACCGATAACTGCCACCCGTGTGGCACAGTGGACACCCGACTACACGGTCCTATGTGGCATGCCCAGCAGGCAGCCCACACAACCTTGTGTGGGTGAACATTAGAACTACCCACACGTCCGGATGCAGCAACTTCGTGCCACACACCGAATCAACAACAACTACTCACCCTACCCCGTATGTGTGGCACGAATCAATTCCACCCAGATATTTTTTGATGGCAAATTTAGTTACCCCGGGATGGTAACTTTAGTTATCCTGGGATGGCAACTTCTCCGTATCATCTTTTTTTGGGGGGTTTTGTTTAGGTTAACTATAGTTGCCATGTCTAATTAACGGTAGTTGCCACGTGTGATCAAATCATAGTTGACGTGTGTGATTAACTAGTTGCCATGTGTGGTCAAACCATAGTTGTCATGTGTGGTCAAACCACAGTTGCCATGTATGATCAAACATAGTTGCCATGTGTGATTAACTAGTTGCCATGTGCACCAGTAATTGTCGTCTATTCACCGGGCGAGCGTCCTGTGTGCCGTTCGGGTGAGGAGCGTCCACACGTGTGACACTAAATGATAACACCCACATGCCGCTGGGTGCTTACGTTGCTTTCCACCCAGATGGCAACCGCTTCAAAATTCGTGCAAATGGAACGAACGGCACCGAGTGCGTGTGGGCGTGTTGATAAGTGCTACACATGTGAGCATTATCATTTGGGTTAATGATTGATTGCTTAGTGCAGAAATTATTTGAAATTCGGTCGTAGTGAGGGGTTCTCAACATTTATAGAGCTTCACACATTTATTTGGAATTTAATACTTTGACCGGTCTCTTTCATTTCCTCTCAGAACGTCAAACAAGCTTACTTTCCCATGACACAATGCTCTATTGTTTTGCTTGTGATCATGAAAGCTAAGCATGCTCAACGCTTATGACTGAAAACAAAAACGGTCAAGTTTGAGTACTAACTTCAAAACAAAGTATGGAACAATCCATCCTTTTATGGTTTGAGAGTTCCACCATTACTCGCTACTCGTTTAAGTTAAAAATAGTTTTGGCTAAATTTTTATTCTCAACTTCTATTCTTTTACGAAATTTTTCTATTTTCTTAATGCATTCAAACAGAAAAAAATAGTTTAACATATACGAATAATAATCTAGACTTGACAAACAACTAGTGGTGCATGAGTAACAAATATAACTTTATTCATACATCTAATAAAAAATACCATCACGTTACAGTATCATCATCGTAAAAATTCACTCAACAACGGATAAGTAATTCTTCTGCTCATAGAGAGCTAAATTTAAGTGGTTACGTTCATGTTTTAAGTTTTAAGGCTGCGTCAATTTTAGATCTGCTGGAGAAAATTCTGAAGACCTAAACCTTATCCCTCGACACCTAAAATCCTTTTTTCGAAGATGCTCTGCTGTCCGAAACCGTAACAGGGCAGAAGTACAAATTGTTCCTTGGCAATATTTCTAGAGAGTTTTTCAAACAAATAATCTAGAGCCGTCCGGTTGTGGAGTTCTCTTTCTTCCATGAGACCTTGAACAAGGCAGGAAACCGATCACAAATAGAGTCGGACGGACAGGCCCTATGTACACTAGAGCCCCCCTCGTTGACGCGCACCCGTGACAAACGCTAGCCCCAACAACCGACGAAGAAGAAGAAGCAAGCGGATCCCTCTCCCTAGTCGTCGAGAAACAATGGCGGCGCTCTGACAGGCGGCGAGGAGGCTTTGCTACCATCTCGGGACAAAAACGGTACTCCTCCCTCTCCTACCTTTGATCCCTCTCGTTGCTGCGCTCCAGAACGGCGCCGGCTTTCTTTCCGCGGCGTGTCCATGGTAGAACCGTTGCTGCCGAATCCTCCATCCTTCACCCACCCAAATCCTGCGCGAACCCGAGCTGGGGTCGAAAATCCTCAATAAATCTTCCACTTTTGTTCCATGCATGCCAATCATCTCACTTGTGATTTTTGCGCGTTGCAGGGTCTTTTCGAGCCAACGGCTGCCCAGGAGAAAGCTATGTTGCAGGCCGCCGTGAAACGGTTCAACTTTGATGGTAGGGATGTCGATGATGTGGCCCGCGACGTCCTCTGGGGACTACGGATAGACGGTCATCAGCATATAACCCTTGCTGATGTGACCCAAACTTTGCAGGCCTTGTCTAACTTGCAGAAGGAATTAGGATGAAGCTACAAGCAATAACTAGCTTTACAGTACAATGTTATGAGAGTCGATAACTAGATTTACAGTACAATGTTAGTAGTCTAGAAACTCTTGTGTACAAATGTAATATGATCTGGATCCTTGCTATTTTCCTTCTTCGTATTATTATTGATATAATATGCCTACCAGATTACGGTGTGGAGAAATTAAAAAGAAACACTCTGTAATTTCTCAGTTTTTTGGGTTGTCAGTGTGGTTTCGATTGTCCGAGTTGTCGTGATTGGCGTGTTTTCCTCTCGTTAGGTTTGCAGGAGTAGTTTGTTGGGGATGTTGGTCGATCTGGTTTTGTTGTTGTGTTGTTTCATGGTTCCATAGTAGTCGGCATGCCGTGTCAGGTTTTTGCTAGTTTGCCTCTCATAAACAAGCGCGTATGGGTTTGTCAATTCCCTTCTGCTTAATTTGTCAAATTGCAGCTGTAGATTTTGTTGAATAACGAATTACGCCGTCCTCCACTATTTATAATCTGGTAATTCTTGAATACAAAAGTCTCCGCTTAACCCTTCACCTACATGGTGTAACCAAACACAGCAATCACAAAAACAATAATAGGTTGCAAGAAATAAACAGAACACACACTACCACTATACACGGAAACTTCCTTGAGATTTCCACTAGTGAGGTGTAACTTAGGCTCATATTTTGTCAATGTTGGGGATAACCTGGAGATAGAAAGCATTTTATGATGCTACAACTATCATCAAATATGAACATAATTTGAAAACCGATGATATGTGAAGTACAGACTTCACATCCAGCAAGCTATAACTGTCACTCATGCACAGCACAATGTATATCAGGGCGAGGCTTCATATTTTACAGAGTAGAAACTGGAAACGACGCGCACCGGAGGAAATTAAACTTGCAACACCTCGGGCCATCAGATACGTTTAACCCTTGGCTTTAGCGATGCAGTCAGTCCCGAATTAAGTGTGTGATTCAGTTGCTGGATACAGTGGGAACGGCAATAACAAGTCCACGCAAGTTCTTTTTTTTGGATTAGTTTGAATTGCTTACCACATATGTCACGTGATAGGCCACTCAGATTCTTAGCAAGGCATGCACGTATGTACGTACATGTGTTAAGCAGTTGGCAGAACTAAGTAGTGAGCACCTTCATATCGAATGCCAAATGCTCAAACGGAACTATACATCCAAAACTCATTAGGCCAATACTTACATGCATACAAATTGAAGTATAATTCAAATATGATTCAGACAGTACCACAGATGATGAAATTTTAGATGAAGCAAATATATTTTGGCAAAGATTAAGCAGGATGTCCAGACAAACCTACAAACGAAAGAAAAATAATAGATGATATTGTACAAGTAAAAGAACACCAATTAATGAAATGAGCATGAAGAAAATTTTATTGCAAATGTGTATCTTCGCATATTTGTATTTCTTCACTAAGCCATCCGAAAATGCGCAAGGGCACACAAGTGGGGGGGGGGGGCACGCACCTGCGCGGCCGACCAGGTGCGTCCGTTGGCGCTATGGTTCATGCACTTTTTTTGAAAAGGGGGACAACCCCGGCCTCTACATCAGAGTGATGCATACGGCCACCTTTATTAGTAAGCAAATAGGTCCAACAAAAGTCTTAAAGTCTCAAACAAAAGATGCTCACAAAGAGCTAAGGAACAAAAATAAAGCCACAACCGGCTGGCAAAAGAAAGATAGGAAAACTAATTGCCTATCCTATTACATGACCGCCATCCAAACCGGTTGAAAATAGCCCGTGCTATCATCTCCCATCGGATAGATCCAGTAACCAAACGCTCCTTGGCCTCCGTCGGAGTGAGTAGCGACCACATACGGATCAACGCAGTGGCTCGGAAGATAACCTGCAAAAAATGAGTATTTGTTGTTCTATTAAAGACCAAATCATTTCTACAATTCCAGATAGCCCATAATAAAGCACATACTCCTACACGAATGTGTCTCGCTGTTTGGGGCTCAATCCCATCCAACCACGTCCCAAATAACGTGTTAATATTATTCGAAGGAGTAATATTGAAGGCTATGTTAACTGATTATCAAAGAATCTTTGCCAAAGGGCAATCAAGAAAGAGGTGTTTGATTGTTTCATCCCGGTCACAGAAGCTACATCTAGTGGATCCATTCCAGTTGCGTTTAATCAAGTTATCCTTAGTTAAAATGACTTGCTTGTGTACAAACCAAATAAACACTTTAACTCTTAAGGGAACTTTGACATGCCAAACATGTTTCGAAGTAGGAATAGAGCTAGAATTAATAACATCCAAATACATGGATTTGACCTTAAATTCTCCATTCCTAGTAAGATTCCAACACAACTGATCGGGAAGTTGAGAAAGTTGAACATCCATTAATCTTCTCACAAGATGGAGCCAAGCTTCCAAACGGTTGTCGGCTAGCGCTCTCCTGAAATGGATATTTAGAGGCGTGGACTGACATATTGACTCAACGGTTGCATCTCTTTATTGAACAATACTATAGAGAGAAGGATATTAAAGCGCGAGGGGCGTGACCCCTAGCCAAGTATCCTCCCAGAATCTCATAGAAGTGTCGTTACCGACAACAAACTTGGTCCGATTAAGAAAGAACGATTTAACACTCATCAGTCCTTTCCAGAAAGGCGAATCCATCGGCCTCACTGTCACCTGGGATAAAGTTTTGGAATGAAGGTACTTATTACGCAGAATTTGTGCCCATGTGGCCTCGGTCTCTCCAGCTAACTTATACAGCCATTTGCTAAGAAGACATTTGTTCTTCACCTCAAGATTTTCAATTCCTAGACCCCCTTGGTCCTTCGGTCGACAGATAATGTCCAATTTAGCTAGTCTATACTTCCTCTTAAGCTCATCACTTTGCCAGAAAAAACGGGACCGATAGAAATCAAGTCTTTTCCGAACTCCACTGGTACCTCGAAAAAAGACAAAAGAAACATGGGCATGCTTGTCAGAACCGAATTAATGAGAATTAAACAGCCTCCATATGGCATCAATTTGCCCTTCCAGCAGCCCAATTTCTTTTCAAATCGATCCTCAATGCATTTCCTTTCTCTGTTTGTTATCTTACGATGATGAATTGGTATACCTAAATAAGTGAAAGGTAAAGCCCCCAATTCACATCTGAACAATTGCTTATATGCCTCTTGTTCCTCATTGGCTCTTCCAAAACAGAATAATTCGCTCTTGTGGAAATTGATCTTTAGTCCGGTCAATTGTTCAAATAAGCATAACACCAGATTCATGTTTCTCGCTTTTGCCAAGTCATGCTCCATAAAGATGATTGTATTATCGGCATACTGTAGGACAGATACACCTCCATCAACTAGATGAGGTACCAAACTACCCACTTCATGTTTCTCGCTTTTGCCAAGTCATGCTCCATAAAGTCATGCTCCATAAATATGTGGTTCGTGCACTTGTGTGTACTTGAAAATTGTTAAAAACCACTGTAATTAATCTACGCTATTAATATGTTGAAATACATCGAGTATACATGTCGGCCTTCTACAGATACGTCATACATACTGTTGTATTATCCCCTCTATGACCACGGGTGGACCTTATATGTTTACTTATTTGCTTCTTGTTCATCTCCTTCCTCCTGTCTCTGCATTCTTAATCGGGGCAAACTCTTCTTCCTTCTGTACATCACCATTGCTGTTCCATCTTCTCTCATCCGATGCATTATATTCCCTTCACATTCATGTTCTTTCTTTCCTTTGCTACTTCACCTACTGTGGGTATTATGTGCACTATCAATATGGGATCTTTCTGAGGGGAGTTTGATGGATTAAAGTTGCAATTCGACAGGTAATTTCTTCTGTTACTCCTTCCATTCTGCGAGTATTCTTGCTTACTCACCTAGGCCTCTCATATCTTTCTATCTGCCAATGCATCGATGCAGATTTGTGAACCTCAGATCATCTGATGTAATGTCTTCTTTACCATCTCATGTATGTGCGGACGATTTGGATGTTACTAACATTCAGTCATCACACGATTATGTATCGGCAACTGGGGAACATGATTTTCTTTTGCGATGAACTTATTTTATAGATCCACAGATTCAGATTTCTAAATCTGTTCCTTCTCTCGATTTAGCGCCCATGGATATGTCAGTTTCTTCGGAATACATCCATCAACATACTATATGATTCTAAAATCTCTTCCTTCCATATTAATTGTTTATTTCTTCATCCTCAAGTTACGTTATCTGAAACTTGTTGCATTTAAGTTCCATTCGTGCTTCTTAACCAGTCCTTAATGTCTTCATGTACTACACCTTTCATAATCTTATGCATTCTGAACTGAATGTTGATTGTGATATCGATTCTGGGTTTTACCAAATGTCTTCGCTCTCTAATATGAGTATTCCTTCCAATCCAAGTTCATTTGATATACCTATGTTAGTCAGGAATGAATATAATAGATTGTCTCAATATTTTTCTCGGTACACACTTCTATTCCAGTCATATCTAGAGATGTTGATCACCCAATTGAATTGTTCTAAAATTTTAGCTTTCTTTCTCACTTATTTTTCCTTACTTTTTTAGATGGAAAGGAGTGTAAATTGTACTGATATCTGCTCACAACCGATAGATAATCACCATGACGAGGAACCTGGCCCTAGTGATACTGCTAACTACAACAGATTGTCACAACATTCAAAGAGTACATACTTCCGTGTGATTTGTGTGATATGTATCATTCTTTCATACTCTATTTATATGAAGGTTCTTTCTGTTATTTGCAACCTCTGTTAACGTTATTTCAGATGGCATAAAAGTCTTAATTCTACCAACTTCTCATTTCATTCACTTGATGTTTTGTCCGATATTCCACTTTCCCCTGATATTTCTTAGTTTCACTCTATGCCTTCACTATAATCACCTCAATCAGTGTATACTCATGCTTAAGATGATTCCACTTTGCATAATCAGCACCTGTCATCTTTTGTGCTAATAGATGAACAAAATGATGTCGATTTGAGCCAACGTGCACCGACAACTCACGTGACTAATTTCGCTGCATTCATTAGTGGCACAACAATAATTCATGAAAATTTAGTGGCAGATTTCCGATATCCCAAGTGCATACTGGCACAGACCAAATTTTGCCTAATTACTGTGATGATATTCAGATCTTTATTTTTTTCAACAAAGTAGATTTCATTGACTCAAAATAAAGCATCAAATAGATCCAAACACACTACAAGAAATATGTCAACTAGTGACCTTCTGTCAGTGACTCTGGAAGAAATGGTCATAGATCTATGACCACTTCAGACCAATTGGTCAAAAGCTGTTCGGGGGGCTCCAAACCCTAAACCATTGCGACCATTTTGGTCAGAAAGGTCGTAATTTCCTTACATGAAATGGTCATAAAGCAAACAGCGCTAGTCCGCTGCCTTATTTCTAGTTGTTAACGACCAATATAGATGGTCATAGCCTTGTAAATTGTGGTGGGTTGCTATGACTAGGCACCACCTCATCAGTTTTGCCTATGTGTCATGTCCATGTGGCAGTTTTTGCCCTAGGTTGTGAAGCAACCTATATTTCTGTCATTCCCAAAATTCCCAAAAAAATCTCATAAATTCTTTGGGTCATATCTTCGTCAAATATGTAAAAACCTTCCTTGCCTAGTTCAAAAATAATTCAAAAATATTCATTTTCCTATTTTTTTCAGAACAACAGTTTGTGAAGGAAGTACCACTTTGGCATGTCCAAATAGTATCCATTTTCTACTGTGCTTTCCTATGCCCAAATAACCATCCTCCACCAAATGCCAGCTCAATCCATTCATTATTTTGAGCCGAGCTTCAACATTCGTAGTTATGTCCAGTGTGGTAATTTGCAAAGCAAGTACCACCTAGGCTCTCCTTTTGAGCTGAAAATTTGTGAAGACGGTCTTCTTAGTAACTGATCATCCTCAGTCAAAACTCACGCCCATTAGCCATGTACATTTCCCGTACCGCTAATCAAACACTTGGCTGCTAATTCATGTTTGAGCATCGATCGGTCTCCTCATGAGAATCTTATGTTGTAATTTTCTTCCTAGCACCTACCTGGGGAGTGCCCAACCCACTAGACATGCCTAGGCTACCCAGAACACATGGCAACGCCACGGTCACGTGGTGACCACGCGGCGGGCATGCGAGTTTACGCGCTCTAGAGTTGGGGGCCTCGGCCACCACCCAAACCTCGACGTATCGCCACCAAACCATGTATTTATGATTAAATAGGTACTTATGTAACTAGAAATGATTTTTGGAAAAAATAAATAGCAAACTATGAGGCAGTTGCAGTTCAAATTTGACCCGCTTCCAGCTGAATCAGCGGAAATTTGTCTTTTTCACGAGGGGTGGATCAAAACTTTTTACACCCAACCAATTTGTCAATTGTGCATTAATATGTCCTAGTATTTTAGAAAATTGATTTGGTCCAATTTTGCAACAATTATTTGGGAGGTCCTTCACAAAAAAACCTCCTTTTGGGCACTCGAAAAATGGAAAATGGTTTTTTCATTCAAAGAAAATGAAAACTTCCTTAGGCAACATTGTTTGCCATTCTAATATGCACCCTTGTGCACAATATGAGATCATTTGAACAAATTATGCCATGAATGTGGCCATAAGATTGATCATTTGGCTTGAAAGCCATTGATCTTCATACGTGATAGCTCGTTTCTGAGAACACTTTTTTAAAATAATTGCCGTATTACAAGTTTGTTATTTTTCCTGTGAACTTGACCACATATAATGACACAATGCGATGGTTTCCCAATTTTTTGATTTTTTTTGAATTTTTTATGCCCGTTTCAAAATGCGGTCAAAATGGCGGGAATAACTGTTCCTAGCTAGTGGTTGAATCTTGGAATTTTTTTGGTGTTTCTCTAATAGATACTTATGTACCTAGAAATGATTTTTGGAAAAAATAAAGAGCAAACTATGAGGTAGCTACAGTTCAAATTTGACCCGCTTCCTCCTGAATCGGCGGGAATTTATCTTTTTCACGAGAGGTGGATCAAAACATTTTACACCCAACCATTTGGTCAATTGTGCATTAAATATGGCCTAGTATTTTATAAAAATGATTTGGTCCAATTTTGCAACAATTATTTGGGAGGTCCTTCACAAAAAAACCTCCTATTGGGCACTCGAAAAATGGAAAATGGTTTTTTCGTCCAAAGAAAATGAAAACTTCCTTAGGCAACATTGTTTGCCATTCCAATATGCACCCTTGTGCATAATATGAGATCATTTGAACAAACTATGCCATGAATTTGGCCATACGATTGATCATTTGGCTTGAAAGCCCTGAATCTTCATGTGCGATAGCTCATTTCTGAGAACACTTTTTTAAAACAATTGTCGTATTACAAGTTTATTATTTTTCCTGGAAGCTTGGTCATATATAGTGACACAATGCGAAGGTTTCCCAATTTTTTGATTTTTTTTGAATTTTTTATGCCCGTTTCAAAATGTGGTCAAAATGGCATGACCGTTCCTAGCTAGTGGTTGAATATTGGAGTTTTTTGGTGTTTCTCTGATTAAATAGATACTTTTTTACCTATAAATGATTTTTGGAAAAAATAAAGAGCAAACTATGAGGTAGCTGCAGTTCAAATTTAACCCGCTTCCAACTGAATCGATGGAAATTTGTCTTTTTCATGAGAGGTGGATCAAAAAATTTCACACTCAACCATTTGGTCAATTGTGCATTAAATATGGCCTAGTATCTTAGAAAAATGATTTGGTCCAATTTTGCAACAAATATTTCGTAGGTTCTTCACAAAAAACCTCATTTCGGGCACTCGAAAAATAATTAAAAATAGCTAGAAAGATCAGAAATGCATACAAATTGGTGATCACCCATAAAATCTGGTCTAACTTGAGTGAAAAATTTAGTTGTGCCATTTTGCAAAATATTTTGAAAGTTGCTTCACAAAATTCCCCTAGTTTTAGTACTTAGAAACTATTTTAAATCACAAAATTTCTGAACCAATCATGGCTCTTCTCACGGATCACTCCACTGGCCGATCTGAACCGTCCGCATCACGGATCACCTGTCCCAACCCAACCCAAACCCTAGCAGCAACCCAATTCCCCTCTCCCCCTGCCGCCGCCTGTCTCTCCCCCTCTCCTCGATCCAGATCGACTCCCTCCGTCGCCTCCCCGAGACCCACAACCCCAAGCCGCTCTCCTAAGTGCGTCGAGCCGCCGCTATCGCTGCTGCTTTGTCCCTCTGCATCGCCCGCATCCAGCCGCGCCATGGCTTCTTGCGTCACCGGATCCGACCTCCACCAGTCTGCCGCCGTGCCAATCAGGATGCCACCACCATGCGGTCCCTGACCCCGCACCCCACGGCGGCCGGAGACGATGGCGAGGAAGGGCCCGGTCCCCTGACGAATCCTCCTCCCTCCATCACCCGGGCCCGACACCCAGGCCCAGCATGCGCCACCGCCATGGAATTCGTCGCTGGGACGGATCTGGGGAAGATATTGGGCGTGTTCTACCAGGCCGAGGACGGGGAGCAAAGCGACGCCTCCTCGCTCTGCTCGCCACCTCCCTCGCCGTGCTCGACGCCATGCAAGATCCGCCTCTCTCTCCTCCTCCTGGTCTCTCTCTGTTGCTTGGTTTGATTTTGCTGATGCGGTTTACTTCCTCCCCTCCCTAATGCATGCGCGTAGGTGCACCGCCTAGTAGGAGACCACGGCTCCGTCTGCTTCTTCTGTGGTTGTGTGGCCGACGACGACGACGCGGCCGTGCGGTCGGTGCCCTCTGACACCGTCCGACGCGATGGCTCCCATCAAGAAGGCAGTACGAACCCTAATCGATCCCCACCCGCCGCTCCTCCCATTTCGGCCTGATTCGTTCCCTGGTGGTTATCTCGCTGTGTCTTTCTTTCCGAGAGATCTTCTCACTGTTTTTCGATTGATGGATGCACTCTTCAGAAGAAGAGCGGGGAGAACATCAACAACAAGATGCAGCTGGTGATGAAGAGCGGCAAGTACACGCTCGGCTACAAGACCGTCCTCAAGACGCTGCACAGCTCCAAGGGTATGGATCTTTTTGTCACTGTTGATTGATTTATCGTTGTGCCTGATCTGCTAGTTCCTTTGTCTGCTGGATCCGAAGGGTAGTACTATAACATACGCTCGGGACCGTGTTAATTCCTGAGATTCGTGATTAGCTTTTGTAGAATGAGGTGGTTAATATCTGTTTTGTGGCTGTTAATTGCTTGTTGTACTTATTTGTGAGATAAGCTGAACTGTGTACATATTTGCTTCACGTGTGTAGTGATACCCACTGAAGTTTGTAGCACTGAAACTTTTAGTTCGTAGAATTGGGATTGAAGTTTACCTCTTTGACTTGCTTTTGTCGTGCCTTAGAGGCGAATGCATTGTCTGAGGCAATTGCATCTTTGTTGGGTAGTCTGGAGTTTAAAACTGGTATAGCAAGATGGATTTTGCTTTCCATTTAGGGCATTTATAGATAGTTTGTCTCTAATTTTCATTTCTACAAATTTATTCCAGTGGTTTGTGCTTTTGTAATGATATTTAGTTTTTGTTGTGTTAGAATATTTGACTATAGAACGGGACTGAAATTTGGCTCCTTGACATCTTTTGCCGCCATGATGAATGCAGTGCCCTAGAATCATTTCAGCCTACCTTTTAACACTTCTACATGTTTCATTATCTGGGGAACAATTGGAGGATGAAATATTTTTTGTTATATGATGAAAATATTCTCTATTGTTCTATGAAACTAGTTGCATGGAATCACCTATGCCCCAGGATGGCATTGCTATATTCGTTGCATTCATAAGATTACTGTAGTGTTCACCTGTTTACATGAACACTTTTTTAAAATAATTGCTATATTCGTTACATGAATGCATATGTTCGTGGTCGCGCTTGCCACTGCCCTCTCCTCAAGGGCATGTATCATTTCTTAAACTCTGCTATCTTTTCCCAAGTCTTTATTATCTTGCCTAGCCTTGTACTAATATGTATTGTTTGCTGCTAATTACCCAAGATAGTGCCTGATGTTAAGGATAACCTGAGAACACATGCCTAAGTTTATAAGATATGACATGTGACAGTGTTGCTGCTGTTTGAATGCTTCTACTGCTAGCTGCTTGCTTGAATAGGTGTGCACTTGTGCTGGTGGTGGTGCTGCTACTGCTCATTCTTGTGCTGCTAACAAAATTGAATATAATCATTCTTGTTGGATCATGCAGACATGTATGTGCTGCTAATTCTTGTGCTGCTAACACATTCTTGTACTGCTCATTCTTGTGATGCTTAAGTTGTTGATTGCCTAATTTTATTCATCGTCTCCGGAATAAATTCATTTGATTGCCTACTACATCTCCACTTAAATACTCATAATGCTACTGTCTAGGTTTTGTTCAATTGGACTGACTACATATCTCTTGTTAAAATTATGGTCTTGATCTTTTGTTTAAACCTGAGACATCATGCATAACTAGCTCTTCCTTTTCAGTCTAAACCTGAGACCTCTTTTGTTCTATATTCAGATCTGACTGATGGCCACAGTGCTGTTTTGCTGTGATTGATAAACCTGAGACTTCTTTTTATTGTAATATTGAAGTTGTTTGGTTCTGGCCTCAGCAGCAGTACACTCTAATTTTGGTGGCCTTTATGTTCATTCTTTTACAGGAGCTCCAGGCCTATTTTTTTGGAGTGTGAAACCGTGAAGCCAAGTGTGAAGCTGTGAAGCCAAGTGTGAAGCAGTACTTAGCAAAGAGTTTTTGGTTCTGTACTTAGCAAAGAGTTTTTGGTTCTGAAGTGTGAAGCCAAGTGTAAATTGTAATATTGTAAAAGTCTAATGTAGTGTTAATGAATTATATCTGTTCTGTCCTATTTGAAATAATGATTATGTATGTTGAAAAGATGTGAAATGGAAACTTTACCAGTGGGACCCAGTTATGAATATAATCTGAGCAATTTTGAAATTTTTGACATGTGTGACTGATGTATGGCATTATGACTAGTGGGACCAGTGCCAAAATATAATTATTGAAATAGAAAATAAATGATTGTAAGAAGGCCAAGGCCAAAAAATAAAGAAGCTAAAATATTGGGCTTGGCCCATGCAGCCCACAAGAATTAACTTGGAAAAAAGCTTGAATTGTTGGGCTAGGCCCATGTAGAAAACCGAATTGGACCGGGCTGATTCTTGTGCCACATCAGATTTCCACGTCGGATGCCTACGTGGCCTGGGGAGGCGGCTAGTGACCAAAATAAAATAGTAGGCATATTTTGGTCGTAAACGTCCACGACCTTCTCACAGAGAAGGTCGTTAATTTCAGTTTACGACTGCCAGCTTTTGACCTTCTATTTTTGGTCAAAAAAGGTCGCAAATGAAAAACAATGACCTTTCAGTGACCAATAGTCAAGGTCACAAGTTGACATATTTCTTGTAGTGACAACACGCCTGGCCTTTACATAGATAAGAGCCTAAGATGCACACAACCAACACGAACACACATGACACACACAACTAAATACGACGGCAAATAGCAAAGTCTTAAGAGACCAAAACTGTGCCTTGTGAGGAAAAGGAAAAAAAACAAGTGATCAAAACAATGATTGACAAACTACAACAATGACCATATCATATTTGAGTGGCGGTGCAAGTTAGCGGAAATCTGAATAGTCGTTTACATGGAGCTAACTGAGAGAGAACATAAAATCTATCACCCTTGTTTTGAATTAGAAGATGTTTTGGATATTTCAAAATGTACTACATACAAACTGGAATGAGTGAAGAAACACATTAAAACGCGTCTATATATATCCGATTCAGAAAAAACTTAAAACATCTTATAATTCGGAACGGAGGATGTAGTAGTTGTCTAGGTAATTGGCCATTCAGGTAAACGTGTCATGTCTATATACATAAACTTGATGTCTCGGCTCATGATCTCCATTACTATTAAACATGCGAGAGGTGAGTTAGAAAACAAAACTGTGGAATTTGATGTCTCGGCTCATGATGTCCATTACTATTAAACATGCGAGTTGAGTTAGAAACATTTGATCTCAACCACATATCCACCTTTCATCAATGGACCAGATTGTCCTAATGTTGTATCTCATATAATGCACATGTTTACTACTCCCTCCGTCTCAGTTTACAAGTCCTGTGCGTATACCTAGGTTGCCAATTTTATCACCCTAATATAAACTATCTAATACAAAAATTATACCGTTTGAAAATAGAACATCTGAAGTTTATATTGGTATATTTTTTGTAATATATGACTTGTATTAGATTGGTCAAATTTACGACCTAGGGGTACGTGCACGCCCTGTAAACTGAGAGAGAGGGAGTAAATATTTTTAATCATCTCTATAACACCTTAATTTGGGATCATTGAAACTTAATTACAACTTCATTAGAACAAATCATAACACCATATATCGCATATCATCTTCAGAATACCTTAATTAGGAAGCATTGCACCTTAATTACACCAACATTACAAAACATATATGTCCGTGCATTGCAACGGGAGAGACATTTTTTGCGGAAGCATCGAGAAAGATAATTGATGTGTCCATCAAAACGGTCACCACAGCGGTGGGGCGACAGAGCGGGGAGCTACTGTGTTCTCGCAGGTCATGTTTAGCCCGCGAGATCTGGATAGTGGTAGGGTTGGTCGGACTGGCGGCCATCACCCAACTCGTACCTTTTTTTTCTCCAGGTCCGCCTCCATGTCGAGGTTCTGGTTGCCTCCTCACTTTGTGGCAGCACGACGACCTTCAGGCCATAGTTGCTTCGACCACTCTCTCCTACGATGGCATAACCGGATGGATTACTAATTGCAGTGAATCCCGTTTCATTGGCATAATCATCGCATAACCAGGTAGTCCTTGCTTTACCATGGTGTATTCTCTTTAATTATTTTAGTGAACATTTGCCCACATTTTTTATATGAGCCAAACCAGCATATTCACTTTTACTGGCATATGCCCATAATTACTTTTTATTATAGCCAACTAACATATTTTTTTCTATCGTCAAATAGCACATGGAACGCACAACAGTTGACGTCTGGGCTAGGCCACTGGCAGGCACTAAAACAACCTATGTTTGTAAGGCGCGGATAAAAAAAGAATGAGTTGAGGATCAAACTCATGACCTCAAAAACTCGACCACGTGTTGCTAGCCACTCGAACAAACATCTCCTGCTAACCAATGGCCAGCGCGAATGTTTAAGAACATAATACAACATCACATTCAAAACATTTTTTGATTTTTTGATCTTTTTTGAACTTGCAAAAATAAAGTAATAATTATGAATTGCTGAATATTCTTTGAAACATGATCAATTTTTTAAATCCCATTTTTTTCCAAAAAACAACAACATTTTTTTATAATTTCATTTATTTTTTAAAAAGACACACAAAATTTGAAATGGAAAGATTTTATGAAATTCAGAATTTCTTTTGAAAGCATGCACATTTTCTAAAAAAAGGAACATTTTTTGAATTTCTGAACAATTTTTTAGAACAGAAACATGTTTTGAACATTCAATTTGTTTGAAAATATGTCGCTTTTTTAACACGAAAATTATTTTGAATTTATAATATTTTTATAAAACAGGAATATTTTTATAATTTGTATCATTTTATAAAATGAATTTTTCAAGTCTTGAATAATTTTGGAAAACTAAAACATTTTTTGACAAATGTGAACATTTTTTGAATTTTGGCCAAATTTTGGAACGAGAAGAAATATTAAACCTTCCCCGCATTTTTCAACACGGGACCAAAATTTTGAAATTCTGAAGATTTATGAAAATTTGAAGAAAAATGGAAATTATGAAAAAAAAGTTGAAATTTTGAAAAAATAAAAATAAACTTGGAAGGGAAAAAAGATAAAGCAATAGAAATAAAAATAAAGAGGAAAAGGAAATAGAACACAAAAAAGAACGAGAACGGGCCGGCCCAATCTTGGACGCCTTATGGGAAACTCTGACTATTTCGCGCACCATGTGGGAAATAAGGCTTTGCAGCTGCATGGGCAGGAACTAAATGGGCCGGCATCGCTGGGCCGTAGAACGCACGGCCCATGTACGAAATTCTGAACAAAATTCTTTTTTTTAGCAAATGGACGCATAAAAATTTAGTACCATCTTGGATAGAAAAAAATCGTTTTGATGGTGAACGGATGAAAAATTGGAGAAACGCACCGTACTTTATTAGTAGGTATAGAGTATAGATATAGATATAGATTGGACCTTAATTACACCTACATTACGAAACAACTATCATACCATATATCACGTAATTGAAAAAAAACATTAGTCAAACATCACACGCCACACACCTCCCACCATCGAACCTCCTCCTCCAAAAGTGCTTCCACTCTAGAAAAAAATGGCACTGTATCGCCCACGTCGCCGCTGCCGAAACTACGCATGCGCTCCTCCGCGCCGGCCCATCTCTCTCCCATTACATGCGGCTCCCGACCCAACCGCTCGATAAATATGTAGTATGTATGTGGTCAGAGGTAGGAATTGCCAAATTAGCATGTTGAAGATAGTGGTTAATGGATTTTCTTTTAAACAAATCATGCATTGTTCATCTCCAAAGTAGGAACAAATCAGTGGTGTTAGGTGGGGCTAGGGCCCTTGCTGGCCCCTGCCTCCGCCAGTGTATGTGGTGCGTGTAAAAATGAAAATGTGTGGACAAAAATGAGTTATTTTTTGTTTATTTGAACGACAAATTCCTATTTCCTTTGCTTAGCCTACAAATCTTTTTATTATAGAATAACTTGGTTTTACTAAAACATTTAAATATCATCTTTAGTTGTTGGAAAATGGAATACTACTATATGTTCTATGTGTGCAAACCAAACTACCTTAGAGTATCAACATCCAGACTCTTCAAACGTTGCCTATACGTCCGGGCGGACGGCCTGGTTAGTGGCCGACGCGAGAACTATAACTCTGTGTTATGCAAGATGGAAGAAACTCTCGCTGAAGCTTTTTACCCTGTACTGTAGCTGGTGGGCCAGCCTGTTTGTCTGTTTTTTTTTCTTTGCTAAGATCGTTCGATTGAGTGAGTTTGCTGGTTTGCTCTCCTCGCACTGGTTTTTTCTTTTTTTATTTGTTTCTTCTTTTTTTCTGTTGGTTTTCTTCGGTTGTTCTTCGCTTTGTTTTTTTTTACTTTTTTCCTATTCTCTTGTTTTTTTTTCTTTGATTTTCTTTATTTCTCCATCTGTTTTCTTCTCTTTTTTTCATTTTTTTCTTTCATATACTACGATTTTCTTTGTTTTTTTCATCGGTTTTTCATTATAGTTTGGTTTTCTTCATTTTTCTTTTTTTTGCGTAGGTTTTCTCAGTAAACAATATACATTTTTAGTGTACACATGAAACTTTGTTTTGATACACATTGAACATTTTTCAAGTACATGATTTACATTTTTATTAAATATATGTGTCAACGCTTTTTGGAATAAATGTTTTAATAAATGGTCAGCATTTTTCCTATACACGTTATACATTTTTCGAATGCTTAATTAACAATTTTTGAAGACTTGGTCAATATTTTTCCTATACATACTTTAAAGGTTTTTAAATACTTGATTACATTTTTCTACTACAAGATTAACATTTTTCTAATACATGGTCAACATTTTTTCTTATGCATATTTTAACATTTTCCAAATTCTTTATCAACATTTTTTAACTGCAAGATTAACATTTTATTGAATGGATGATCAACATTTTTCTATACACATTCTACATTTTCCAAGTGCTTGATTAACATTTTTGAAATACTTTTCAATATTTTTAAAATGCTTGATTAACAATTTCACAGACATGATCAAAAGATTTCATCATTTCTTAATACATGGTCAACATTTTTTCTGTACACATTTAACATTTTTCAAACTCTTTATTAACATGTTTCAAACACTTATTTAACATTTTTTTTCAAATGCTTGATTAACTTATTTTAAATACATATCAACTTTTTCACACACATTGTATGTTTTTTGTATCCATTTTTTTCGTATACATGGTCAACATTTTTTTATACACATTTAACATTTTTCAAATGCATGATTAATATTTTTCAAAAAATAAAAAGATATATTTTGAATAGATATGTTTCGAATTTTCCGGAAGTGTAAAAAAAGTAAAAAAGGAAAACAAAAGGTCAAAAAAAGAGGCAATGGCCTCGCGCGGGCTGGGCCGACCCATTTAGGCTGGCGCCTTCAATGAGAGTTGGCTCTGTCTCACCTGCAGCGAAACATAGCCGCGCCCAATGATCGATCACAAAATCTTGACCCAGCCGCACCCCACATACTGGCCTTACACGTCAGGGCCGACCAGCACCTCTCAAATCCAACCCATACCTGGGGCAAAAATGGGGAGGCCCAGACGCTTCTAGGCGTGTCTTCAACATCAGATCCGCCCCATGCAGGTCCACCCTATCTGCATCATGAATGAAACTCTAACCACTCCACTCCACTATACTTCGCCCCAATCTCCGTTCCGGCCTTCTCTGACACGACGGTAGCGGATCTGACTCTGGGATCTCCCGATCCGTCGACTGGGACCTCGTCCCATATGGAGACGAGTAGGAGATGGCCGTCCACATGGATCTCTCCCGCTCCCGGGAGGAGTGCTACCGCCCACGGTCCTACTTGATCCAACAGGAATCCATTGTGTTAGCGCAAATGACGCTCGGATCCGCCGGGGAAGGTGACTCGAGGCACGTGACCGCGGCCTCGCCGTACGTGGTGACCACTGTACGATGCCCCAACCATGGGGTGGCGGCGCAACCCCTTTGATGGTGCCTCGTCCCCGTGGCGTCAGGCTGCGGGTCGAAGGTCAACATCGACATGCGCCATGGGCCGTCTGGTGCTATGGTGCAGCGTGCCCACTGTGCAAGGCAGAGGGCGCGGGAGGCTACAGTAACACTCGAGGCCGAGGAGAAGGAAGCGGAGTCGCACATCACCTTGGACGAGGAGGCCATCCGTGACAGCATCCTCGAGAAGTGAAAAAGGAGGACGATGTGTGCCCTCGCCTGGGGGCAAAACCAGGTGGTTCGTGCCATGGCCGAACTGCCCGCCCTCCCCCTCAAAGAAGAGGAGGAGGAGGCCAATGATGGGTCGGGCAGCTTCGGCAGTGAGCAAACTTGACTCGATCCGTTTTGCATCATCTAGCGCTACTTCCGCGAGAAAGATGCCAAGGGAAACGACAAGGGCAAGGGCAGTCGTGGATGATATTTCTCCATAGCTTTAGTATGTAGAACATGCCAATTTTTGATAGTGATATGGCATGTATGATGTAGTAGAGCATATGTCAACTTTTGGTGGTCCGATGGCATGCATGACTAAGTAGCCGGACGATATGTGTGGGATCAAGATGTATTTACGTAGAGTTACGTTTACGTTGCATGTGATGGATTTGAGGATTTGCTAATAAGGTACCCGGTAGTGGACGCAATTATTTGAGGGATGAACGATCCGATTAGCTAGGTTTGACTGTAGATGCTTTTACCTAGAGCGTGCATCCTTGTCTGTGGAAGAATACTATACCTATAGAATACAACGTCACCCAAAAGATTCACTATATACCTTTTGCATGAGAAGTTTGCATATGTTATTGACACTTCTCCATATAGGAAATCTCCTCCATTGAATACAACAAATTAAATCATTATTCATGTGCCAAAAGAAAATTATTAGTTCATTATTAGTGCATCATTATGATCTATTGATTTTTAATATTTAGTAGTACTTCACTAGACTTTTATTATTTATTTTTGTTCAATGTTTGCCTAGTAACTAGGATGAGCATGTTTTTTCTTCATCACGAATACATGCATTGCATATGCACGCTAACTAGTGAATATAAAGTTCTAACTGTGGAAAGCAGGAACGGAACTAGGTACCCTGAAAAAAATAAGTAAAAGAGGAATAAAGCCAGGCGATGAATTGCATTTTCTTAGTACAAAAAATTGCATTTGATATGACATGATTGTAGAACTATCGAGCTGGCCAACACAAAAATTCTTCTACTGCAATCCTATTGTCCTATATCCCACATAAATATACGCTCGTGGATCTGGTCTTCGTAAGTGTGTGTTAGTCTGTGTTCCGATCTACTTGTTGAGTATATTGATTATAAGGAAAGATGAGATAAAATAGGATTTGTTCTGACTTGTCTTATACTTCAAGTAGATCATGTACTTTTATATATATGCTCATGAGGCTCAAGCGATACAATAGTTTCCTTCCTAAACCCTAGCAGCCGCCGCTTCCGCACCCGCACGCCGCCCCCGGTGCGGTCGGCCTCCATGACCACCGCCGGGGGCCACGCCGTCCGTACCTAGGGTTCATCCGTCGGTCGTGTTGACCGGCTGTCTTAAAGAGTCTTTTCCCGAACCCTTGCTTCGGGTTTTCTCTCTCCCGCCAGTTATCTTGATCGGCGGCTTCTTTTTGATTTTCCAATCTATACTTGATCCGGTTGCGTCGACCGCCGCCGCCGTTGAACTCCGTGCGCCTTTACTCCAACTTTGACATCGACTACACCGGCCTCTTCTTCGACACGGTGGCCTCGCGCGACACGCGACAGTCTGTACGACTGTCGTCCGCGCATCCGTCTGCCCGTCGTTCTACGCCTCCGGTCGTCGCTTTGATCACATCGTGGCCTCCATCAACGCCCGCTTCATCTGGATCTGCTACATCCGGTCCATGCAGATTTCATCACCGAGCAGCCATCATGCCACAAGATTTCACGATGCAGGTCAAACCAAGCATCTTCGTACGAGGCATGTACGAGCCAACACATCTGCGTACGCGCTAGTTGCTATGCTGATTTGCTGGTTGTTGCGGCCATCCGCTACAGCCACGTGACCATCAGCCTCATGCACCGATGCTGCGTAGCCCTGGATCGCACGCGTGTTCGTGCGCGGACGCTGGCTGCTCGTGTTCCAAGACTGGTCTGCGGCCATCTATTAACGTATGCATCGGGAAAATATCTAGTGCTACCAAGTCTTATGTGCTACCCTGATACAAGCTTAAAAAATCCGACCGCTCTTAACAACTTTGCAATATTTGCAAAAAAGCCTATGAGGAGTTCAAAAATTGCGCATAGGTCCAGCAGATCCAACAACTCCCGGATGCCGTCCGATCTAAAAATCCGACGACCCAGATGCCCGTATCACGGTAGCATTTAAGCCTTGGTAGCAGCAGATACTCTCCCCGTCTGCACCCCCTCGACGTGGTGAGCAATCAGATTGATCACCTGGTCGCCACTCCGCTCCATCCGCACCGTGCGATTGATCTGGCCCGTTGGTTGTGCGCGCCTTCACAGGTCCCGTGTAGATCATCCGCGAGTTCAGCGCGCCTCTCCACCGATCGAGCAACAGGCTGCCGCTACGTCGCCCCGTCGGGCCGTAGCGCCGCCGCCCCATGGTTCTCCTAGCGGCTACATCGACTCGCGCGACGCCGCTGTGTCGCTCCTTCAGGCCGTAGTGCCGCGATATGCGGTCCCCGCCGCCGTTCCAAGGCAGTCACCGCGGTTGCACCGACCCGTGCTCCGCCGCCCCTTCGGGGCGTAGCGCCGTGGCCCGCGGTCCCCGCCTCCGCCCCGAGGTCTTCCCACCGTCGCCCGACCCTTCTGCTGCCGCTGCGTCGCCCCTTTCGGCCGTAGCGCCGCTGTCCCCGGTCTACTCCGTCGTTCCCGCGCGTCGACTTCCCGTGGTATGCGCCGCGTCGTCTCCCTTGGCGCCGGAGCACTATCAACCGTGTCGGTCTTTGTCACGCTGTCGGGTTCCTTGCCTAATTCGAGTATCGCCGCCGCGCTCCTAACCTAAGCATCGTCGCCGCCGCTCTTCTTCGACCGTTACCGCTGTTGCCCCCGTAGCAGTCGCCGTCGATCTTCGTCTTTGTCCAGCACCAGCCAATCGCCAGCGTTGTCGTCATCTACCCCGACCACTTCGTCTACTCCGACAACCGCGGGCGACATCGGCCCGCGCAGATTGGCGCCGCAACCGTCGTAGAGTCCTTCTCTGCTGGCCTCTCCGACTTCTCCGACATGGCGTACAACTCATGTAGGTCCCTCGTTTACGCATGGCCGGTACTGGCAACACCGGTGCGTGCCTTCGTCCACGACGTGTCCCCGGACCTGGCAAGCCTAGAGCGGCGCTTCGTCAACTTCGTCTTCATCCGTCTACGCATGCCAGGTGCGGCAACACCGATGTGTGCCTTCGTCCACGACGTGTTCCCAGGCTTGGCAAACTCGGCGCGACGCCTCGTCAACACCGTCTTCTCTCCGGCGCACCCCTACTTCGACACCACTGCGCCCATGCTAACTCGGCGCCTCCTTGCGCCCGCGACTCCCCGGCGAATTCCTCGACACCGGACACCCCGAATCGACATCGACCCCGCCATTCTTTGCACGGCTACCTCGACCACGGCTACACCACCCACGCTCTCGGCTACATCAACAAACGGCACAAAGGGCTACCGCCTTGCTTGAGCAACCTCGTCGGTTTTTACTCCAGCCACGACTTCCGCGATGCGTCGGCCGTTATGACTGTGGGGGGTGTCTGTCGGCTTGCCTTCGGATTCTTCTCCCGTCTCATCGTCTGCGTCGCTACCGTTGTGAGTGTGGGAGATGTTGAGTATATTGATTATTAGGAAAGATGAGATAAATTAGGATTTATTCTGGCTTGTCTTGTACTCCAAGTAGATCATGTACTCCCATATATATGCCCATGAGGCTCAAGCAATACAATGAACTGTTCCACCAATCCTCTCTCTCCCTTCTAACACTACTCTTCTCTTAATCTGTGGTGATTGTTGTTATGGCGTGCTGGTCTTATTGGATCTTAGCACGACGACTTTCTGGTCGTCTACTACAACAAGTTTTGCCCGGCTCCGATGAGGGAGAGGTGACGACGGTCGCGAGCCTTCAGCTCGCTCAAGTATTTGTAGTCGTCGCTACATGGTCTACGGATCTGGATGTATATTTTATTTTGAATGTTCTTTGTACTGTTTCAACGGTTGATCAATACTCCCTCCGTTCCTAAATATAGCACATTTTAGAGATTCTGTATAATATGGACTACATACATAGAAAAATGTGTGAAACTACACTCTAAAATATGTTTATATACATTCATACGTAGTCCGTATTAAAATATCGAAAATGGCTTATATTTAGAATTTAGAAACGGAGGGAGTAGAGAGTAGGTTTTCTCGAAAAAAGAAAAAATATCCTCGCAAAAAAAATAGCCTCGTAAAGTCTCCGATCCGGAAAACGCAGCAAGGGAGAAACCGAGAGCAGGCCGGTTATGGAGTTGTCTTTCTTCACCGGCAAGGCCGCAGCAGACGATCACAAAACAGAGACGGACTGGCGGCCAGGGCTTTTATATACTGGAGCACCCGGCCCCCGGTCGACGCACACGCGTGATAAAGCTAGCCCAAACAACCACCCAGGAGGAAAAAACAGCAGCGGATCGAGTCGGCGAGATCAATGGCGTTGCTCCATGTCGTGGCGATGAGGCTTTAACCTCGTGACGGTACCTCTTCTCTCCTACCTTCGACCCCTCTTCCTGCTACAAATCTTACTATTTCCGATTTGGTGCCGAAAATCTTCATTAAATCTTCAAACTTGGGCCGAAAAAAAAAATCTTCAAATCTTTCATCTCTGTTCCTTGCAAATCTTACTTCGATTTGTGTTGCAGGGTCTTTTCGAGCCAACCGCGGCCGAGATGAACGTCGATGATGTGGCTCTGAAGGTCTTCAACTATCTCCGGAACAATCCAACGGAGGGTGATAAAGATTTACCCCTTGCTGAAGTGACCAGAATTTTCGAGGCTTTGTCTGAGGTGCAGAATAAAGATGGTGCCGCTACAAGCAATATCTCCTCCTTGCACTAAAGAACCGAAGAATGGCACGAAGTCGTTTTATTACAGTATACAATACTCCTACTAGAAGTCTACTAGAATGTCCTGTCAACGTATGCAATGTTAATTTTGGATCTTTCCTATTTTCTTGCTTCGCCTATGAACATGTAATGTAGGTTTTTGCTCGATGATGGTACTCCTTTGTTTATGGTAACAATGGAATGAGTGGCTTGAAAGAAAAGAAAAAAAATCCTAGCACATTGTAGTGGTGGTTAAAGCGATTGATGGATCAAGTATCACCCTTACTCCCTTAGGGCATGTCCACACGGGACGTTTGAAGATTTCATAGTTCTTCTTCCGTCATCCTTTATATCCATTAATTTTATGTTTGTTTGTTTTTTTGCGGGTGCCATTAATTTTATGTTAATCACAAAGATTGACGGTTGAGATCTAAGAAGATATATCAAAAGAAACATCCTAGAAAAACTACCTTTATTGAACGTCAAATTCATTGGGAAAAGGTTCAGACTCTTTTTTTAGTTTCCTTTTTCTTTGAATATGCGTGGAAACCATACAATTGCTTGACGTGAAACGAAGCTGGCCCATACAAGTAGGAAAGTAGCGAGGATAGTTGCATATAGATTGTTCGTCTGATCTTTTTTCAATAGAAAAACTGTTTGTGCCAAGATTTTTCACGTCGATATTTCATCCGTAGTCGCACTTGGTTGGTCCGTCGCCTGCGAGTCCTAATGGGTCACGTCTGGCCTGCGCGCTTGGCGGTAGCTCTCATATAATAGCTCTCATCTTCAAGGTTTTCCAAAACGAAGTTGTCCATCGAACCAAAACCCACGATTTTGAACCTCCCGCATCCTCGCTACCGACAACCTCACGACATGAACATCAATCGCGAGGCAGCGGCACCATCCAACGCGAGGCGCAGTGGCATGGCCTGAACCTCCCCATGCGGAGACGCACGAGATGACGAAGGCGTGGCCACAATCTCTCGGCATGGAGGTCGCCCTGAAGATGCCCAATGTGCACGTGCGTCCCTCACACGCCAACTTTTCTATGGCCCAACACGATTGCTATCGCTGTCGAGCCGTTTGCTCACGCTGCCCCTCCCAATGACACTGCTACGGGAGATCCCGTCATTGGCGTCGTTGGCCTCATGCGGGTCTGCACGCAGCACACTGGTTTCCCAAGTAATGTTTTTTTTTGAGAAATTCTTCATTCAAATTACGAATCAGTACAAAGTAGTTGACTCTTACAAGCACACTGAAACGCAAACACAAAGGACCATGAACACCTAGAGTACCTTAAGACAACCATAACACAAGAAGATCTCCGGAGCCCTGTGTCATCATCCCTGAATCTTGAGAGAAGACCCCTGCAGCAGAAGAATCTGCAACCAGTCGCAAACAGGTCATCATCTTCGACCACGGTATAATTGCCGCCACACTGCTCCCTCTTTTCTTGACACCATCGCTGAGAGGGCATGGACATCAATCCAACACACCTGCAACAGTCGTCGCCATCTTTGGCTTTGAGTACCGCGAAAAGTGTCCCTTCCGAAAGGAAGAGAACTCGAGTCATCCGACCGGTCCAGCACCGCGGCCGGGCCATCTGCCCGGACAAAGCAGGATCTCCCACCAGCATCAGCGCAGAGGAAGGAGAAGAACAGCAGCAACAAATCATACCAATAAGGAAGAAGAAAGGTCTTCGTCTCCCTGCATCCATCGCCCATCTGAGGATCCAAACGGCCAGTATCAATGGACCTCCAACCACCATAGCCCGCGACCTCGACAAGATCCGGGGATCCCCAACACCGCTGGCTCCTAGACGAAGGCAAAAGCCTCGCCTGGCCGTGAACGAAGCCCGGAGAAACTTATTCCAACGCGACACCACCGCAACGGCCTCGGCAGCGTCTCCCTCAACCCTAACCCTACCACACGCCCACCTAAAGAACAGACCCGGGGTTCCCCCTCCCTCCCGCCACCGGAGCGGCCGACGGAGAGAGAGGGAACCGGCGGCGTCACCGGCGGCGCGCAAGGGATCCCGGTCGCCTCCTCCAATCGCCTAATGCGATCCTGGCGGAACGGCGTTGGCACGATTACAGGGCTGTTGCGGAGATAGTTTTGGTTGGGTGAGATAGATACTTTGTTTCCCAAGTAATGTTACACGTACAAAAGGATACGTGCTTTTACATAAAGGTGGGCCAGGGTGTCGGGGCCTCCCTACACCTATCTCTCTCTCTCCCCCTTGTATGACAGGCTCTTTTTTTCAGTTAATTATATGAAAATTCAGGTGGGCAGTCTTTTTCTGCCCTTCGGTGACGTTCCAAAAAAAACATAAAGATGGGTTTTGATTGGAGATTAAGGGGGAGAAGGAACCATCCCCATAAAAATCAGGGGAAAAGAGGTTGGTTAGTTTAAAAAAAAATTAGTCGGCGTGTAAAAGCATGTAAACATTTGTATGTTTAGCATTATTGCTGGTTTCCCTCATAGGAGTACGCTTGACTGGTCGACGCGGGTGTCAGACTGGACTGAACGGCCTTACCACACGCACACGCTGGACTAGATGGTCGGCCTCCACGTGGGACTGCACGCTGGTCTCTCCCATGGCGAGTGCGCACTGCTGCTCAATGCACGCGGCTGCGCGATGCAAGACTCGAGCACGGCTAGGAGCCAAGGACGTGATGCATGCATGTGGGAGTCCGAGTTGCACGCATGCAAGGCGGCAAGACGCCCAGGTGCATGCCGGCCTCGGCCTCAAACGTGCTCACCTTGCACAGCAAGGCCCAGACTACAATAGTAGTCTTGACCACCAATCCTTGGCTCTGCTATCTGATCTAAAGATGAATTCGTATATCTATGATAGATATGTTTAATACATTCTCTCTTTCTCTTATTTTACCTGAAAGTTTTTAACTAGAAGTCTTTTTTTCTTTTTTTTGGGGAGGGGGGGGGGGGGGGGGGACTAGAAGTCATTTGATCATGATGAGATATTCTTTTAGTTCATACAAAAACACCTGATTTTAATATTTTTCATGCTAGGCATTAGGGACAACCGCAAGCTTTTAATTAAGGACTAAATGCTACTCCCTCTGTCCCATAATATAAGAATGTTTTTGACACTAGTGTAGTTTCAAAAACGTTCTTATATTATGTGACGGAGGGAGTATATATAGAGGGAAGAATCAGCTTAACCTGCTACTCCGGGATCTTGCAGAGGAACCGGGGTTCTTCTTTGAAAAAAGCTCAAAAGAGCAGAGCCAGCGATCCATCTACAACTCATAGTAGAACAAAGGGGACCCATGACCGAAGCTTTCAGGTTCAGCTTCGATAAAAAAACACCGTCAGTTTCAAGCCGATGAAATTTGTCTTTCTTTTTTACAAAAAGTTTGCGGTACTCTTGTGCATGCCTATTAGTAGTAGAATAAAAAGTAGTAACAAGCTCAATTATCTTTGAAAGTGTAGGTGGACAGTAAGCTTGTGAATTCCTTTGAATGTACAATACTATAAAACAAGAGTTTGACATATACGAGTAATCTCCATGATCCAGATGCCTAAACAGTCATTAATGGTGTATCTACCACACATACTATGTTTGACCGATAATGTCAAGTTGCATGGCATAAGATCTATTCAGGTTGTGGCATCATTACGAACATTGAATAATGTTATTTCTTCATTAACTTTTGTATGCACTAATCATCTGAAGTTTGTGCTGTTCATCTTGCTAAATTGATCCGGGATCATGTTTCATGTTCCAAACTAACATCTCGAACAACCCTACTCTCAATCGGTCCATGGTTATTGTCATGAGCAACCCGTGTACGATGATCCAGTTTTTCAATCCACCCCTGATTCATAGTAACGTGCATTTGCTCTGTCATTAAGGTAAAAGAAGTCTGACAACACTATCTGATGTGCATAGGATCCTAAAGGTAGTTTGACATGCTATCTAAAGAATAATAGGATCCTATGTCTCAAAACCTGATGTGCGTGCCTTGCAGTCTCCCATTGCAACGCACGAGCATATGTTTTAGTAAGTACAATAATGCAAATCTGAAGAGTAAGTATGGAGTTGAGATCAGCACTCATATGGCCTACAAGTCTAAGAACAAGATTAGAGGAGGCAATATACCAGGATCAGGGATTACTTGCAGGTTGTGTTAGACACAAATCCAGGTAGTAGGTACATTGTCGCAACTAAGTTCCTAAAAGAGCATGCAAGTAAGAATCCAAGGTTTCATGGTTTGTTCATCTGTTTGAATGCTTGCAAGGAAGGATTTCTGATTGGATGCAAACCATTCATAGGTGATTACTGAACTTTGTTTTCTCTGACATGTGTTCATAAATGCCTTGTTTCTAACATGTGTTGTGTGCCATTGCAGGTGTGGATGGATGCTTCATCAAGCTGTATACTGGCCAACAAATCCTTGTTGCCATAGGAAGGGATGGGAATAATAACATATATCACATTGCTTTTGCAGTTGTGGACAAAGAAGACACAAAGAGTTGAACTTGGTTTCTCGCAGAACTAAAGATAACACTTGGTGGAGAAACAGCAAGATTTGGTTATTACACCATAATCTCTGGTAGATAGAAGGTAATTTCCTTGTTCTTTCTCATATTAATTGCTTAGTTGTAGTTCAAAGTGATTACTTAGTTGAAGTTCAAAGTGATTGCTTAGTTGTAGTTCATAATGATTGTTTAGTAGTAGTTCATGTTCATTGCTTAGTTGTTGCTCATATCCATTGCTTAGTACTAGTTCATATTCATTGCTTAGTTGTTGCTCATATCCATTGCTTAGTACTAGCTAGCTAGTTCATATTATTTACTTGGATGTAGTGGTGATTTTGGTCATTTTTTCAAACAGGTCCTTCCAAATGTTGTAAACCATGTATTCCCCAATTTCCCACATAGATTCTACCATAGACACATCTATCAAAACTTCCAGACTTCTGGTTTTAGGGGGGCAGAATTATAGAAGTACATGGATAAGGCTAGTTACTCTTATACTGAATGTGGCTGTCTTGCTGCAATGGATGCTCTTAAACAAGAGTGTAAGGCTGCTTTGGCTTGGCTTAATAAAGTTTCTAGACATGCTTGGGCTAGATATGCCATGGACTTGAATTGCAAAACTGACTTAGTTTTCAAGAATATTAGTGACATGTTTAACAAGATGATATTAGATGTGAGGGTTAAACCAGTAAAGACCATGGTAGATGGAATAATGACTAAGTTGATGGTTAGGTTCAATGGAAATAGGACCAAGACAGAGGTTGCCAAGTGGGATATATGTCCAACATATGTTGAGTTGCTTGAAGAAGCAAAGAAGCATTCTAGGAACTGTCAATGCATCCATGAATCTAGGTGGCACTTTCAACATATTGACATCACTTTGGTTTAATGGCCTAAACATATAAAATGATATTATACTAAGCACATGCACCACATAACATCAAATTGGACTCACATCAAGTTTCATCAAGTTTTAGCACTGGATCCAACACCATAGTTCACAAAAAAACATACTTAAAGTACTTGGTTCACAAATTCAAACTAAAGTACTGGATAGATGAATATCATCTACATTACAACACTGTTGGATCCAACAACATAGTTCAACAATGCATACTAGATGCACACTAATAATCTAAGATGGCCTTCACCCCCTGAAAGCTTCAGCCTTATCTTTTCCTCAGACTTCTGAAGCTCAAAAATGTGATACTACAATTTATGACTCTCTTCTATCAACCTTTCTTTCTCCTTCAAATGATTGAACTTCATATTCCTAATCACATTGGCTTGAGCACCTATGAGGTGCTTAAGAGTGTCATTCTTTTCCTACAGCTTATTATTCTCCTCATCTTTCTTTGACAGCTCTGCCTTCAAGTTACCAAACTTCATTGTCTAGCTCAGCTATATTGACAGCTACATTGTCCTTCTGCTCCTGCTGATAGCTTAACTCCACAGCCCTCTGCTCCTGGGCATCCAAAAGAGCATTCACATCACCAACTAACTTCTCATAGTTATCCCGCAGTTTCTTCTTCTCTTTTGTTAGGTTGTGAATTGTAAATGAACTCTCAAGATTGTCATTGGTCCTAGCTGCCTTACTCTCCTCATACATATTCCATAACTTGGCCAATGTCTTCCCCATTCAGTCTGGCCATTCAAAATCAATCCATTGAACTACTCCACAATTTATGCCTTCCTATAAAACAAACAATAAACAAATAAAGAATAAGCTAAGTGAGTGGGATCTACAAACTGCAGTGCCATTCCCACTCTTAACATAAACAAAGAGCACAATAGGTCGACAATAGGCAGTATTATAAACACCATTGAAATCAACATGTTTATTAAAGACATCTACTGTTAAAGAGGTTCAAGTAACTAATCTATACAACAAGCAAATGGGACAACAATTGTTAACAAATAAACAATGACCATTGTTAAAGAGATTCAATAAACAATGACCACTACCATGAGCTTTTTAGTTAAGTAAGAGCAACCTAAGTTCAGTAAACAAGGCATTAAGCATTGACCACAATAAACAATGACTACCATGCACTAATGACAACATAGGTCTAAACAAAGACCATGCACTTAACAAAGCTAAACAACTTGATAAACAAAGCATTAAGCATTGACCAGATCAAAAAATATGGACCAAGCATTAGACAGAGCCAATGAGCAGCTTCCACTAAACAGGTTCTGAAGCATACCTTCTGAGGACACCCAAGAAACCTCCTGCCGGTGTGCATCCATTCAAATGCAACAAAGCGCTCTGCCGGCTCGCTGTGTTCGCACAACACAGTAACATTTGCGTCAATGCCGCTGAAATTCGAATCGTGCATGGTAGCAGGAAGCTGCGGGAGCAAATAAAGAAAGCCCTAGGTTCAGATCGAGCTCATTCACAAAATCCCCAATTCACTAACCCTAACCCTGGCTCTAGCTCCCTAACAAACTAGCCTTGATGATGCCATCATAAGAGGAGGTGACGTCATGACTGAATCCTCACTGGTCTCGCCGTCGTTCCATGACACCATGGCGTGCCGGAGCAGCAGGACGACGGTGGGGGAGAAGAGCAGAGAGTGAGGAGAGGGCGAGCCAAATGTGAGAGAGCGAGGAGATAGAATGCGGTTTTGATCGAGACGACGTGTCCGATGTAACTGTAGCGACGTACGTCGTTAGATCGCAGCCGTTATGCCACGTTACCAAAACAGGGCCTCGGATGTCATAATAGAGCTTAAAATGCCCAAACGTATGGTCCAGTGTTTTTCGCAGATGATTAGGCTGAAAATCAGTGTTTTCTGCACTATTTTCGTAGAAGAGTGTTTTCTGCAACCCTACACTTCAATCTGTTGGTTTTCTGCAATTCAGTCCATTTCATGTCCATCAATGGGTTCACGAGAGGGGAAGCAAACTTAGATAGCCAAGAAACAATTTTTTTCGCATCCACAATAAGTAAACTCGTCTACTTAATAAAAAATGAAATAATTCGTCTAAAAAAAGATAATAATGAAAAAAAAAATCCCCAACCGCCTCGCCTCGCCGACGCGCCGCCAACACATCCTCTTCCTTGCTCTCGCTCGGATGACCGTTGACCTCGCGCCTAGGTCTTGGAACAATCACTGCGCTCGCGCTCCTCACTCTCGGATCGGTCGACACGTTGTGCCGCCACAACCAGTCCACTGCTGGCACCGCGCTCTGAGCTCGCTCCTTCGCCGTTCCGGTCGCCTTCCACTCCCCACCACCGTGGTCTAACTCGGGAACCATCGATGCAGAGGATGTGTTTCTTCCGAGCGATCCTAGCTCGTTCTCATAGGTATGGCTCAGTCTGTACATCCTTGCCCCAATTCCCTTGGTTCCTACTGCGACTGCCCCAAATATCTGATTTTTGTTTTATCTCTGTGGCGGTTATTCTTCATATTTTGTTTCCAAGATATTTTATTTTGACGAAATACGGCCTTGCTGATTTCATTCGTTATTACAGTAAGAGAAGATCAGGACATCAGAGTACAGGGCGTTAAATATACATGAATTACAGGAATCTAATGGGGAGACGGTACACAGGACTTACAAGGTTAAAAGTCTAAAGGGGGGTTAACCTTCTCCAGTCCATTGCAGCCCTTTGACACCAGCATATCTCCAAGTTCTCAACTCATCCAGAATGCCATCACAGATTTGCAGGAAGTTCTGCACCTTGCCATTGAAAAAACCTGTTGTTTCTCTCTTTCCAAATATGCCAACAGATGATCATGATTAAAGCCGCGTCTGCTTGTACTAGTCTGATGAAGAGAGGAAATCCACCATTCCAGAAAACTTTGAGTGGAGTTGGTCGGCATGATTTGAAATGGGAAACAGAACTTGGTTAAGCAGAAGCCCCACACCCCAGCAGCAAAAGGGCAAGAGGTGAACAGGTGAGAGTCAGACTCCCATCCTAATCTGCAAAGAGGGCACAAAGGTTTATGAGGCCAACCCTTTTTGGCGAGATTATCGGCTGTCAGGCACTTCCCTTGTACAGCCAACCAGGCAAAGAAGTGCACTTTAGGGGGGATTTTAATTTGCCATATGAGTGAGCTCCTTGAAAGGGAACTCAATCCTTCCCCAGACCTGACACAGATAAGCAGATTTAGCACAGTACTTCCCATCAGGATTCCATTTCCAATTTAGCACATCCTCCCTTTCAGACAGCAAAACTACTTGAGTGTGGTGCCAAAGGTTGATAAATTCAGAAAGAACATCAATGTCCGGGTTGTGCTTTATCAAAGATATCCATTTACTGTTGGTGACGCCCTCATTAACAGTGATCTTCCTCTTCTTGGTGTGTTTATAAAGATTTGGGAAGGCAAGCGCTGGAACATCCCCATTCAACCAGTGGTCGTGCCAAAATGAAACCGATTTGCCATCCCCCAAGATGAAACAAGTACTAGCAATAAACAGAGCCTTGACTTCCTTATCAACAGGGATCAAAAGATCATGCCATGGCTTGTCAGTTTCTCTATGATTGAGTCACAACCACCTCACTTTTAGAGCAATACCTTGCTTGTGAAGATCAGGATACCGAGCCGACCAAACTGCACCTGGCGAGTAGACCTGCGACCATCACGCCAAGAACTTACCGCCAGTGATAGCATCCGCTCCTGCCCAAAGGAAAGCACGCCGTAGTTTGTCAATCTGCTTGATAATCCACTTTGGCTGCTCCATGGCAAGAAGCAAAAAGATGGACATGGCTGATAATACGAAGCGAACAAGAACCAACCACCTAGGAGAGGAGATCCAACGTGCCTTCCATGCAGCAATTTTCTTGATAAGCTTGTCCAGAAGCTCTTGAAAATTAGTCAATTTAAGACGCTTATCCGAGAGGGGCATCCCCAAATAAGTACAAGGGAAGCTAGCAATCTGGCAACCAATAGCAAGTTGTAGAGGAGTGAGATCAATACCATCACATCTGGTTGGAAGAATTTTACTTTTAGCCATATCGGTGCATAGGCATGTCGCTTTACCAAAGAGTTACATGATCTGCTAAACATCATTGAAGTCCTGTAATAAAGGTTTGATGAAGATGATAACATCGTCTGCGTAAATGGAGGCCCTATGCTTGATGGCCATCTTGCCGAGGGGGGAGAGGATGTTCTTCTGCTGAGCAAGGTCCATCAGGCAACCAAGACAATCAACGACCAAGACAAAAAGCAACGACCAGAGCGGGTCACCCTGCTTCAGACCTTTCCTATGCAGAATTTGATCAGGGACCCGAGAATTAACAAGAACTTTGGTGGAGGCCGAGAGAAACATAGCAGAGATCCACCCACGCCACATACGCCCAAAACCTCTGAACAGCCGGAACCTCTTTCTGTCTAAATGATTTCGCCATTGCTTGTACATAAACGAGGTTATCATGAATGCTTCGCCCTTTAAAAAATGCATTTTGGCACTGAGAAGTCAGACGATGCATGAAAGGCTGCAGTCTAGAAGCTAAGATTTTGGCAATTATCTTGGCAAAGCAATGGAGGAGACTAATCGGACAAAACTCATTTGGTTTATTGGCCCCCTGGTGCTTAGGGGGGGGGGGTTATGATGGCACTGTTTAGCAGGAATAGATTTTGGGTGTTGAGGTTCTGGAAGTGTAAGACAGCACCGACAAGATCATTCTTTATGAGATCCCAGCACTTGCGAAAGAAAAGCCTTGTGTAGCCATCCGGGCCAGAAGCTTTTTCAGGATGCAAATCAAAGATGGCTTTTGTAATTTCCTCCACTGAAATGTTATTGTCTAGGCATGAGAGGTTGGTCTCAGGAAAGCAAAGAGCAGCAAGGTTGAGAGAGGCCTCTCTATGTTGATAAGATCCCAACAAGCCATTGAAATGTTCCCAAATACATTGCTCTTTGTTTTGCTGATCAGTCACTTCAACCCCATTGCAAATCAGGGAGGGGATGAAATTATGTCTTCTTCTAGCAGAGGATTTTATATGAAAGAACTTAGAGTTGCATTCTCTCTCCTTCAGCCATATGGATCTCTGCCTCCATATGCAACGATCCAGAGCTCCAAATCCCAGGCTCATCACCTTAAGATTGTTCCTGAATGTATGTTCTTCTCAAGTGAGCTCCCTGCAGTCCCTTGCACAGTCAAGCTGATAGATCAACTCATGGACAATAAGAGTGCGCAACCTGATGTCACTGAATAAGGATGAGGCCAAAGACTGCAGTTTCTTAGCCGTCTGACTAAGCTTGTTGTGTAGGTTAATGAAAGGATCGGTCGAGCGAATAGCCCCATGCCAAGCTGAGGTGACAGTTTCAGAAAAACCCTCCAAGCGAACCCAAACATTCTCAAATCTGAATCTCCTCTGGGGCTTGAATAATGATTTGAGTGTGAGAAGCAAAGGACAGTGGTCAAAGTCAGCAGTAGAAAGCCCTTGAAGCCAGGGATTAGGAAAAGCATCATTCCATGGATGGTTACAAACAAACAAGCACGACATTTAATTTCTCATTGCACCATGTATACCTTCTGCCATGCAAATACATATCCTTCAGCTCCAGAGCATTAATGAAACCTCTGAAGGCGTTGACAAGCCCCCTGTTGATGTTACCATTGCTCTTGTCTGCCGCTGCAGCAATTAAATTGAAATCACCCAAGAGTACTAGAGAAAGAGGGGAATTCATGCATAGCATCTGCAGGTCATTCAGAAATGAAATCTTCTCTGTTGGTGACTGTGGGCCATAGACATTCACCAAGTGGAGATTGACACCGGATGACTTAAAAGTATCAAAATTGGCTAAATTTACCGGTGGAAGCTGGACCACTAATTCTTGCAGTCTTGCTTGGGCCGTTTTCCCCCACTTGGCCCCGTCTTTTCAAGGAAATAATGCCTGGTTGGTAACTGATACCCATTACAGCTTGTAGATATCGTGTCCTACTGGTTTTTGCTTCCAGGAAATTGATCATGCATCTTATGCTCAACAGGCCTTCGAGCTTTCACCGTTCAATTATTTACTTTGAGTTCTTTGCTCAAGCATCTTCGGGGAGTCAGACGTAAGTGTTTGACGATTAAATGTTTCTTCCTACATTTTTGTTTGTTATGATAATGTTTCCCCTGAACCCTATTTGTGCTAGTTATTTTCACTAGGTAGGAAGATGTAAAAGTTAACCTCGCTTACTTTCATTGAGAAAATAAAGAGAAAGAGAGATCGTAGAGCCTTACTCAGCTACTATAGATTCCGATAAAGCCTGCACTATTGGACAGACACATGATAGACCTGAAGCAATTCTTGTTTACTTGTCTTGCTGAAGTGCATCCAGTTTACTCAAAACCATGTCTGTAGGTTGAATCTCACCTTGCAAGTGTGCAAAAGGTAAATAAAAAAGGGACCTCAATGACTGTTATAAGACCTCGCTTAGCCAATATTGAGATTAAAAGGGAACACTGCTCAGTGGAAACTCAATCGGTAGAAAATTCATGGAACCTTCGATAAATTATTTCCATAGGTCTGTCTGGGACTCTGGGTGCATTTTCTATCCGTTTTTGCCCATTTGGAAACTCTTTATGCTCTATACCATGTGCAATCATGATGAAAATCACAGCCTTCAGCTTGCAATAAGCTAGTTTATGGTGTTTTTGAATTTTTAGTATCCACTAAATTGTCGTATTTTCAAATTCTAAAAAGTTGATTGAATATTTCTCTGTTAATATTCACCTTCCTTCCTTGTCATGTGTTGCTAATTAACTAAAATTTGTGTTTGGTGCTCTTGGACTTTGCTAACAGCTATATTTCCTACACAGTACACACTTGTACTATTCTCCTTGTTTAGGATACTCACTTGAAGCATTGTTTATGCTAGAGTTTGGATTGCTGTTCGCAAGTTTCAAGGAACTGGAATCGTGCGGCAGCATTGGTAGTTTTAGTTTGTTGCTTGGATTTGTTTTAGTTCCTTGTTTGGCCTCCTTTTTATTTGAGCCAATTGTTTCTATTGCCCTTTCGGTAGGATATATCCTTTTGGATTATGATTTCCATTAAATGCCTGAACAATATCTGGTTTGTGGAAAATAATGTTCCCTCAAATATTGTCATCATGATTTGGTTGTGACCCTTTCATGTTCTTTCTATGCTGAGATCATGAGATCGTGCCAATTCTTTAAGGACCATAAAGTTTATTCTCTATCAGTCTATTACACACGTTTTGGACCAAAAATCATGATTTTGCACCAAATGTATTAAGGTTTGTGGTTCATTCTGTTTTATATCCATAACTTGCCATAAGGACGATCTTTACATCATTTTTTACAGAGACAAGAAAATAACACAACATCTCAAACTTAACTGACCATTGTTATGTACTAATGCATGGTTTGGCAAGTAGAATCTTAAGATGAATCACGGTACATTTGAATTGACACAGTTATGTATGTTTGAGATTTTACCATTTGTTTTCAAAGTTCTCCACTGCTTCTTGTATTGCCAAAATATACGCGCTAGACTTCATGTTCCTCCTTTTCATTTCACATACACTCTGGATTTCTTTTGTATAGCAGGCTCAACTATATTTTACTTGGTTCTTCTTCAGGAGGATCCTCACGATTGATCTTTCCAGTTCACTGACTTCAATCAGTGATGATGAAACAAGGGCACTTAATGTATTTCTTGATGCCTTCACTTGTGACTTTTCACTTGGAGATACAGCCAATGCTTACTGTAGAACAAATAGTGATGGCAACAAAGCTGGGGATTTCTTGACTGACCTTCAACTTTCGATGCCATAGGGTAATGAACTTGACTCAGGTATTGGAATGCCATCACTTGGTAGTCTGTTACACTTTGTAGATTGATATCTTGATGAAAAATTATGTTCTCTAGCAAGCAAGGATGCACTTCCATTTGTTAAACATATTATGAGGATTTGAATGATATTTAGCCCAAATATATTTTTTTTGCAGTGCACGGCAGCCGAATCCTCTTTTTCCAAGGGGAGCTGCCTAGGATCACAATCCACATATAGGTTGATCTCTTCCTCTTTTTTTATTGGTTTATTCCTTCCATCATGTATGCTATTGCTTAATTTTTCATTTCTCTTTATGTAGATGATTGCATAACCCAAGACGACAGATTAGTCCAGGAGAGTTTCTATAGTCAGTGTCCACTGCACCTGAAAGATCTGAGGAGGAACCAAAAGGAAGGTGGTATGAATTGGGTGCAAATGGAAGGAGTTTCATATCAGAACCAGTAGTAAAACCTCTCGAGGACATTTTAGTTTTATCACCCTCTACGGATCTGCCAGTGAAAATTATCCTAGGCAGCAAAGGTATAATTTTTTATACTTCGGAATGACATGTGCATGCATATGAAAAATATGCTTATTCTAGGTGAGTTAGAGACTTGATGCTGAAGTTACCAGAGATATTTGATTTGACATTTCCAAGGAACCGGTTACTTTTAGGTTACAAAACCAATGTACCCTAATACTGATGTTAGAAGATATATATGAGTATAGTCAAAAAAAGATATATTTGATTGACATAACTAAAGGACAACTCCGGCAGCTGTCATATGCTAATAATTTTTTGGATGAAATATGATCTAAGTTAGAGAATCGACAAATGATTTGTTTCTGTTGTATGCTTTGTGAATATTGTTTTGAAAGTGATTGTTAAAACTGTTACTATGAAGCTTCTCTAGGTCAGTTGTTCTCTGGTTCTAGTTTCATGCTATGCACCATTTGTGATGATTAATTCATATCAACATACATTATTATAGAAAATTATTATCATTTATGTACTTTGAATACATGTACAACCAGTTGCGTGTGATGAGGATGATTACGACAACTACCGTAAAGCAGCAGTGGGGTATGATGAAGCAGTGCTATGGGAAGGCAGGGGGTGGGGAGTGGCGGTGCTTCGCAATGATGATTTGTTCTGGATTTTTATTTTGTGTGTATCTATACTGAAGATATTATGCTGAAAATTCTAGGTTGTTGATGCTTTTAGGGAGGGTGGCCAGAAAGAAGAGTATCTTTTTACGGAAGTATTACTTGTGTTTTGGGAGGGAATAACTACTGGTGAGCCACTAGAGGGATTAACAAAATTTGATGGAAGTGTTTCAAGTTTTAAGTGCTAAATGACCTTTCTCTGGGCTTCAAGGGAAAGAAGTATTATAGGATGGCTCGATTATCTGGTGAAAAATATGCTGGGGAGATCACCATGTCCAAGTAAGTGTACTTCTTTTTACCTTATTGTCTGAAAGTTATTGGATTATATTTGTGTAATATGAGGAAATTTTTGAGTCCAGATTGATGGAGTCAACCTTTTGATCTTGCTGCAGACAGGAGGCAAAAGATGAGTTATGTCTTGATCTACAGTCACAAGATGCAGCAAACATAGCAAATCTTCTGAGACTTCATCTTAGGCAGTTGGATAACAACATCCCATGTAATGGTTGGTAAAAAAATCCCATGTAATGAAATTGGCGCATGACTTTGAATTTCTGACTTCATTTTATAAGAATAATTTGATTTATTTGGAAAAAAATTGCATATTTTGAGAATTTGAGAGTTATTATTGGTGTTGACGATGGCACTTTCAAGATGGGACAAACAAGGAAGGTTGATTTTCAAAATAACCCATAACTTATTTTTAATTCTGAATTTACATTATAGCTGCTGCTTAGCTGCATGCATGATTCAGAGATAAATCCCTGGAATGCACTACTTTTGTTCTATCAAAAGTACCGATAGTCTCAAAATTCTCTTTGGACTAATACTATCTAGGAGTTTTACTGTAATATGCAATGTTTCAGATGATAGCTTAATTTTTTTGGGGGTCACGTAGGTCGTAGGGTTGGTGAGGGGGAAATGAGTGAGGGCTCTGGCGACCCGCCAGGCGACCCGGCGGCGTCCGAGGGCGCGGCCGCTGCTCCTCCTCCATCGTCCTCCCCAAGTCCGGCAGTCGTCCCCAGCCACCCTCACGCCGCTCTGGCTGCTGGCTCCTGCCCTGGAGGTAACCCTAACTCGCTCTTTGTCGGTTGTTCGTCCCATGCTCCTCCCTGTGCCTCGGTTCCGCGTCCTGGCATTGCCTTCCGTCAGCGTGTGTTGGCCTCGTTCCTCACCTCTGTGTCTCGCAACACGGTGGCCTTCCCTGAGCTGGGCCCCCCCGGTGTTCTCTGGGTCGTTGCTCCTTTCCCGGCGAAGTGCTTTTCGGCGAGCGGAGTTGCGAACCTTCTCTCCTACTTGTTCTGCTCGCCGGATGAAAAGCTCATCGCCTCCCCCGACGGGCTCTGGTCTTCTCTATTGAGGTAGCTAGCCCCGCCGTCACCGAGTTCCTCATCGCCGTCGGCCCTGGACTCTTGCACGCCATCAACCTCTCGCTGTTCGTCTCTAAGGGTGGGGCCTACGCTACTGCGGCCAGGGCCCGGGCTCGTGCTGTGCGCGTGTCTCGCGCTTCGCGCGTGGCTGGCCGCGGTCACCAACCGGGAGTTACTGCGGGAGGGGCTAGGGCTAGCCGCCATAGGCTTTTAGAGATTTGGTGCCCCATCCCCTTAGGGTTTAATTCCCTCGGTTTGCTCCCCCTACCGCAGGCTAACGTTTCGCTCGCTGATTCATCGAGAACGCCCGAGAGATCTCCTGCCCATCCCGTGCCCGATCTCCCGCCGAGTTTGGTCGCATCCCAGTGCGACAACTCCGCTGTCCGTAGCGGCTGTTCGCCGGACATTGACTGCAGGGGGGATGGCTCAGCGGCGGCTGTCTCGTCAGCGTTTACTACCCCTGCTGGTGTGGGGGGAAGCCCATATCGGGACGCGCTCCTCTCCACTAACCATAGCCATAACCCTGCCCCGCGCCCTTTCATCCCTCCGCTATCGCTCTCGGGTTGTTTCCGCTGCCTCTCCACTCTCCATTTCGTCAGGGACTGCCGCGACCCTGTTCGTTGCCGTCGCTGCCGTGTCTCGGGCTACCGCGCCGGATCGCCGCGTTGCACCATGGCATCCCCTCACAAGTCCTCGCCCCACCATGCCGCCTGCACCTCCCCTCCCAGGCCGATGCCCTCCGCCACACCACCGCCTCCGCCGCCACCTCCTCCTGCCCGGCGCCCCGCCACCCCGTACCCCTCTGCCGCCGCCTGTGCTGCCCGGGCCCTGGTTGACGTGCCCCTCCTTGGGGGGTTTGAAACTGGGGGGGCCAGTTCGCTGGCGGAGAGCGTCCCTGAAGTGTGCAAGGAACCGCGGTTTTGCGACATTTCCACCTCTGCTGTGGTGTCTTCTCCGCCGCCGTCCCCCGTCCCCTCCTCTCCGGTGACAAGCCACCCCGAGCCGGTCCTGGGCGGCGACCATGGTCAGGGGCTTGCAGTTGCGCGCCCTGCTCCCGGCTCTGACGGGTTGGGGTCCAGCAGCGCTCCAACTTCCATCACGGGGTCGTTGGAGGGCTCAGAGTCCTCTCGGTCGTCGGGATGCTCCATTGCTGCTGAGTCCCGCCGCCCGGACTCAGTTGAGGTCTTCATGCCGGACGGCGACTACTCCGCGGCCTTGCGGCTCGCGGTGGTCACCATCGAGCCTCCAAATGCCTTCTACAACGACACGGTGGCGGCGCAGGCTGCTCTCCTACGTGACATCGGGCACATCCTCCCCGAGACCATCCCTTCGTCAATCGGGGCCATGTACCTGCGTTTTGCCACCCCGGCAAACCGTGAGGAAGCCATGCGCCACCAACCTTTCATGCACGAGGGCGCGCGCATCGATCTCCATCGCGAGGAGCAGTATGCCCACACGGAGGTGCATGTGGGGATGTGTGCCCTCCTCGCCGCCACTTGCTTCCCCTCCGAGCACCTGAATCCTGTTAGCATCGCGGTGGCCTTCGCGCCCTTTAGCAAGGTGCTTGAGATTGACCCGCTGGTTCTTGCAGGGCGCGAGCTGGCCACGGTGAGGGTTGTGGTGCGCCTCCGCAACCCGCGGGATGTGCCCTGTGACATCTGGCCTATCGGCAATCGATGGGGTGTCCGGGTGATCTCCGTCTGGCCGGTGCGCGCGTGGGCCATCTCCGACTCCTTCTCCAGAGATGGGATGTACCTACCCTTCTTCCATGACCCCCGCCGCCCTTTGCACACAACTTTGCCGTCCTCCAGGGGACGCCAGCGGGGCGGGGGCGCGGCGCCATCATCAACGCTCCTCCCTTCCGGGGGCGCGGCCGTGGGGGCGGGCGGTGGCTCGCTTCGGTGCTGCGTGTGCTTGGAGCGCCGCCTCTCCCCGGCCAGGGAAGCGCTCTCCCCCTCCTTCCTCCCTGCCTGGGCCCTCCTCCCGCCTCTCCTCTCCTCCTTGATTCGCCCGTCTCTGGCTCGAAGAGCTCTCGCTCTTCGGTGACCATTGTCGAGCTGGACGAGGACCTGCCTGCTGCCGAGGTGACGGGAGCTGGAGGCGAAGCCTGACGCAGTCTCCGTCTGGCTGGGAAGGAGAGCGCGGCCTGGGTCAGCGTCAAAGCCAAAGCCGTCAGACTCAAAGCCCTGAAAGAAGCTCTGACGGGGTGCTCTCCCAGGCTCAAGGCGAAGGCGGAGATAGATAAGATCCTAGATGGCGTTCTTGCCCCCTTAAGCAAGAAAAAGGTGGCGGGGCTTCGCTCGGCTGCTTCCATTCCCACTGCCCCGGTGCCTGCCCCTGCTGATGATTAGCGGCCTAACCTCTGTCACTGCTGAGGCGATGGCAAGCCGTGAGTCATCGTTTATCTGCCTCCCCTCGGGCTGGCTTGTATCTTTTCTTCGCTCTTTCCTGCACTACGCTAGTGTTTCCCTTAATTCGTACTGCTACGGTGTGTGTTGTTGTAATGGGGAGTAATTCTGTTAGGACTGTCCGTGTGCTGTTCTGGAATGTCCAGGGTTTGGGTTCTAAGGACAAATGTGATGTTGTCAAGAACCTTGTGGTCTCTGCCAACCCTAGTCTTGTTTGCCTTCAGGAAAGTAAGTTGTCTGCCTTAGACTCCCGTAAGGCTACTACTTTCCTTCCGGGGCGCCTCTCGGAGTTTATCACCAAGGATGCGGATGGGAGCCGTGGAGGTGTGGAGACAGCCTGGGATCCTGTGCGATACTCCCTGGTTTCCTCCTCTGAATCGCGTTTCTCTCTCACTGTCACGCTGGCTTGCACTTCCTCGGCCGCGCGTATGACGATAACCAATGTGTACGGGCCCTCCGATCACTCCCTGGTGGATGATTTTGTGGGAGACATGGTTGCCTTGCCTGCTCATGTCTCAGATGCCTGGCTCGTGCTTGGTGACTTCAATCTTATCCGTGATCCGTCAGAGAAAAATAATGATCGCTTTGACGTCAGGCATGCCGCTAAGTTTAACTCATTGATCAACTCTACTGCCCTCCACGAGCTGCATCTTTCGGATCGCCTGTACACATGGTCAAATCGGCAGAACCCCCCGACCTTGGCTCGCTTGGACAGGGCGTTATTTGACAATAGGTGGGACGCGACCTTCCCCGACTCGACCCTCTCCTCCCTTCCATGCACCACGTCTGATCATGTCCCTCTTTTGGTGGCTGCTTCCACCAAAGTCCCTGCCCCTTCTCGCTTCTTCTTCGAAAATGCTTGGTTAACCGACCCCCTCTTCCTCCCATCCACTCTCCCTTCTTGGGTTAACTCGATCCGAGGCACGGGCACGGCTGGGATTCTTTCAGCCAAAAAGAAAGCATTTAGGTTTGCGTCCAAGGCTTGGAAAAAGCGTCACCGGTACATTCCTACTTTTGATAACGACTGCCGGTTCTTGATCGGGTTCTTTGATTTTATGGAGGAAAACCGTTCCTTGTCTGCAGAAGAATCAACGCGGAGAGGTGACGCGCGTCAGGCACTGCGAGCTCAATTCTCCGCCAATGTGCTCACTGGCGTCAACGCGGGAGGAGGCGGGCGGTCTGTGATGGGGACGAGAACACACAGTTCTTCCACGCGTCCGCCTCTCACCACCGTCGCTGCAATACGATCGCCACCCTGGAAGTCGAAGGGGTACGCGTGGTGGATCATGCAGGAAAGGCCGCCACGCTACTGGGCTTCTTCACCGGCCTCTTAGCTCAGACGCGGCGGCCCGTCTGGCATTTCTCCCTCTCTGGGCTTTACGCCCCCTCGATGCGGGTGGACGGCCCGCCTCTCATCGCTCCGTTCAGCCGCACGGAAGTTAAGGCCGCGGTCGAGGCGCTGGTCCGCACCAGTGCGCCTGGGCCCGACGGGCTGGGGCCTGCCTTTTACCAGGCGGCTTGGCGCGAAGTGGCTGATGATATTCAGAGGTTGTTCGATGATCTTTGGTCCGGCTCTGCCTCCCTGGATGGGATTAACCGAGCTTATGTGGCTCTCCTCCTCAAGACAACCGGTGTGCCGATGCCGGCTGATTTCCGGCCTGTCTCCCTGCAAAACGGAGATGTCAAGATCTTGTGCCGAGGGCTGACGACCAGGCTTCAAAAGCAAATTATGGATCTGATTGATGAAGACCAGTCTGGGTTCGTGAAAGGGAGGAGTATCTTTGAAAATTTTGTCTATGCCACTGAATTAGTCCAATGCTGCCACAGAAGAAAAATGCCTGCGGTTGTGTTGAAGCTGGACTTCTCCAAGGCTTTTGATTCAGTTAACTGGGATAGTCTCCGTTCTATCATGGAGGTCCGTGGCTTCCCGACTGCTTGGTGTGACTGGATTGACGAGATCCTCCGTTCATCCCGCTCGGCGGTCTTACTGAATGGGGTGCCTGGAAGATGGTTTGAAATAAAGTGTGGTCTCCGCCAGGGGGATCCGATCTCGCCTTACCTCTTCCTGATCGTTGCAGATGTGATGCAGCAGCTGATCCGTCAAGATACGGTCATGAGGCATCCGCTGGCGCCCGGCTCCTCCGCCGTTGTGCTTCAATATGCCGACGACACGTTGGTTCTCATGAGGGCAGACGAGGAGGGCGCGGTTCGTCTCCGTCAGATCCTGGATATGTTTGCTGAGGCGACTGGGCTGCGGATCAACTTTGCCAAAAGCACGCTCGTCCTGGTTCATGTTGATCAAGGGACCCAGGATGTGGTCGTTCGGGCGCTGGGCTGCGCGGTTGGAGCCTTCCCGCAAACCTATCTTGGGTTGCCGCTGTCGTGGGAAAAACTGAAATTCGCGGATTTTCTGCCAATGCTCGCAAGAGTCGATAAATATCTTGCTGGCTGGGCGGCGCGCCTACTCTCACCCGCTGCGCGTTTGGTCCTTATCAACGCGGTTCTGGACGCCTTACCAACCTATGCCATGGCAGCCCTGCTCCTCCCCCCAGCTTTGATCAGAGAGCTGGATGCCATGCGGAGGGACTTTCTGTGGAATGTTGCTGAGAGAGCCTCAGGAGCGAAATGCTTGGTTGCGTGGGACCGGGTTTGCCGCGCGAAAAGTGAAGGAGGGCTGGGGGTTCGCAGCCTTGCGGCCCAAAATGAATGTCTCTTGCTGAAAATGGTTCATAGGCTCCATGTTGCTCAACGTTCGAGGTGGGCGGCTTGGGTCTGGGAGGAGGCAAATGGGCGATCGCTGCTTGGGAATGGTGGTCGTGCCCTGGGAGAGCAGGGAGTGGTCCTAGCCAGGCTAATCCCCCTGTACCGCGCGCTCTCTTCGGTGGACGTGAAGGATGGCCGCACTGTCTCCTTCTGGATAGATCGCTGGCTGCCATGCGGTCCTATTGCGGTAGCGTTCCCTGCACTCTTCTCACACTCCGTTTCGGTTGAGGTGACGGTCTGGCAAGTGCGAGCCGATGGGCTCCGCCGACACCTTGTCCCGCGCCTCACGCGGGTCGGGGAACAGGAATTGGCTGTGGTCTCAACCCTGATCTCAACCACGCCGGTCCGGGACAGGGAGGACGAGCGGTCTCTCATCCACATCATCGCCCCATGCGGGCGCCTGTCATCTGCCAGAGCATACCGGCTGTTGAGGTTCGGCGGGAGGACCTTGCATTGGGCTCAGTTCATCTGGGATGCGCGGGTGCCGTCCAGAGTCAAATTCTTCTGTTGGCTGATGGCGCAGCGACGCATTCACACCAGAGACGTGCTGCTGAAGAAGCACATTGTCGAAGCAGATGGGGTCGGGTGCCCAATCTGTGAAAGGGAGCCGGAGAGCGCGGACCATCTGGTCTTCTCCTGCCCGTTCGCGGCGGCTTTCTGGAGACATGTTGGCGTCGAGATCAATGGTGCGGCGGTTGACTGCCTGGATCTGCTGGCTTCTTCGGCGAGCTCGGTCATCGGCTCTGCCCGAGACTTCGCCATGCTCTGTTGTTGGCACTTGTGGAAACATAGGAATGCGGTTGTGTTCCAGGGGCAGCGGCCCTCTCTCGCTCGGTTGCTGCGGGGCTGCCGGGAAGACGCTCTCCTGTGGCGTGGGCGCCTAAAAACGGATGCCCGGGGCCATGTTGATACTTGGTTAACGGCCCTGGGGTAGCAAGGGACGGACGGGCATGTCGGTGCCCCGTTTAGTTTGTTCCTGCTCCCCCCCCCCCCCCCCCCCTTGTGTAATCCTCTTGCTAGGCATCTTGGTTGATGCTTGTAATCTCTGGGGTTTTTGCCTCCTTGATTAATATATTCAGGTGGGGGAAACTCTCCCCCCCCCCCCTTTGAAAATTCAAAAAAAAAATTGGGCTTTTTTTTCAAATATCTCCAATTGTTCTTCAAGAGATTGGTTAAGGAGACAACAAGCACCTTCTAGTCATTCAAGACACATATGCTCATTTTGCAATATATCGGATCTGGAAGCTCAACTATATGTGATTCCTAATGGAGATCTGCGGGTCTTCTCACTAGATCTAGTTTTTTTAGAAGCTATCTGTTGGAATTTTGCCCTCAGGGTCGATCACATCAGATAGCATGAACACACGCGCGCACAAAAACTGATAGCCAAGGGACCGTATCATGCCCTTTGTTTTCCTCTTTATTTCTATTTTCTGGTTTTCTCTGTGCTCACGGTTACAATAAACTCACGCACCTGGCTGTGTATATATACACATACCAGCCATAGCATCAACCGGCAAAGCTACAATGACTCCTAGTCTAATATAGGAACACTATTACTAGGACACGCGAAGGCACCTTCCTAAACTAATCAACCGGCAACACTGATCACCGGCCCTTTAGTAATCCTAACATGACTCAATGAACTTTCCTACTTTTAGCACTAACACACGTAGGTTTGGATTATTCCAATACTATCTCAGAGCTAATTATGATTCCTAATGGAGGTCTGCAGGTCTTTTTTTTTTGTGTGCAAAATTATTGCATCATGGAACTAACTGAAAAAACTATATTTTTTTTGTATTGACATTTTCAGATTGCACTAGTGTCACTACCTCAATACTAAGTTGCGGAAAGTACACAAAGCATGAGACTACTGAACATACATCAAGCAATCGGTATTTTCCGTGATTTCAGTAATGGGTATATTATTGATAAGCTACTGCTAAGTGAATCAGGATTTCCAGAGTTAGCAAATTAATTTTTATTTGGTGGATCAGCTGCAGCTGTTATACGATAAGATAAGATAAATGACTAGTTCAAGGTAGACAGAAAATAAAAGATGATGATGTTTGATATGATTCACCCTATGTTGACTTGCAGAATCATTTAGAAAATTATTATGACGTGGTTAAAATGCATCTTAGTTGAGAGAAAGTTTTACTTATGCACTTAATTTCTATCCACTGTTGCAATTTTTTGATTCGATTGTCGTCTTACAGAAGTGCAACCAAGGACAAAAGTGCCATTTCAATTCTTGGAGAGGTTATCCCCGACGGCAAAAGGATTCGCTCCCATGGAGCAAGAGCATAGGATGCTCACGGACTGGCTTGTCTGCCAACGTCCATGTTTGACGCTTGCGGGCAGTGGAGAGGGACAGGGGTGGGGTGGGGGCTGGGGCTTGCCTGCAAGTGCCAGCGGCCACCGGAGAGGGATGGGCGGCGATGCCAATAAATGTGAGCCATCCATCCATCCATGTGACGGTGCTGTGGCCTCAAGTGTCGAGTGTCCACACCTATATTGATTTATTGAGCGGCTTTAGGTAGGAGGTGTCCACATCTTTGCTACGGACATGCTTGAGGAGCTGTACCCCATCGATTTTAAGAGCCTAGGTAGGTCCCGAGTGTCGACACCCTGCATTATTTATTGTTTTTCACCATCGTCCCGAGTGTTCATCGTGGCTTGCCGAAAAGGGGTTTTCCCCTCTTTCTATTCCAAAGAAACGAACACTAAACACATAGCATTGCTGAGGCGAGCAGCACAACAAGTTCAAAAGAAAAGAAGAAACGAATGCCAACAACGGCAGTTCGACAAAGCATGGATGAACCGCCACCGCTGCGCCCTCCGGAGACACACCACCACCGCCCGAGGCTCCGGTCTGCCGCGTACTAAGCGGCACCTTGAAGAAGGAATGCGACGCCGACGACGCTGCCGCCTGGACGAGTCCTAGGGTTTCCCCCGGTACGCGGAGGGAACTGGAGGATGGCTACCACCGACACCCTCCAAGAAGGAAAGGTGGCACCCGTCGGTGTCACCGCATCGGAGCCGGCCGAACCGGCAAGGATTCCTCCCGCACACTAACCCCACCGCCCAACCGGAGCCGACCAGCCAAACCACCGCCCAACACCATGCGCCATTGCGGATGCGCCGCCACCCAAGCTGTCTCACTACGAGCACCAACACGAGGCCAAGAAGGCCGGAGAGAAGAGCCAAGCGACAGGAGCAGCAACACCAAGGCCGAAAGGGAGGGAACCACCTCCTCCGCTGTCATGCGAGAGGCCCGCGCCTCCGGCACAGTCGCGGTTGCCATCCGGACACGGCAGCAGGGCAAACCAGGCCACCCCTGGCCCGGCCAGGCCCGCAACGGGCCCGCTAAGCCCCGCCGGCCATGCTGCAGCAGGCTGGCGCCGGCGCCACCAGCACCTCGCCGCTCAGCGCTGTTCCCCCGCCTCTCGGAAGACTCGCCACGGATCAGCCCCGCCGCCGGCCCGCCCAGGCCCAGATGGGGCCCGTAGGGCCCAGATCTGGGCCGAGCGCCGCCGCCAGGACCCACCGCAGCGCCGCCCCGCCGTCCAGCCGCCCGCCCGCGCCGCGCCAGGGAACCCCGCCGCCACCCGGTCCGTCGCCGCCTAGGCGCACCCCCCGGTGCAGCTCCGCCCCGCGCCGGAGAGCCACCGGGAGGGGAAGGTCAGGGGGCTGCCGCCACCAACAACCCCGGGGTCAGGGCGGCCGCGGGCGCCAGCGACGGCGGCAGGAGGAAGGGGAGAGGTGGGGACTGGAGGAGGGAGGCGGCGATGCGCGGCCGGTCGCCCGCGGGGCGACGCGGTCGCGAGAGCTGGAGCTAAATGGAGTATTTGAAAGACAAAATCCATCCTTCACATTCACAAGCGCCCTTTGCCGTGTACAGGAGCCATCCACGGATTAGTACTCCGCGCTAAAGATTATAAGCCTGAACCTCAAGATGCTAAATTTTAGAAATATTCAGGCTTGCCATCTTTAGGGAGTACTGTAATTACCCTCAGGAATACTTTCTCTTCAGGGAGATTTGTACTAAGCTACTAGCTTACACGCGAGGTTGGCCGGCACATCACGCTTCTTTTGTGCATTTGTGTTGGTCGGCGTACGTACCACGGCTCGCCTTCCGTCCTCATCTTTGTTATTGCTAATAACTCCGTACCACGTCACGGCTTTCGTGCTCATCTTTATTGGCTTCCCCGTCGTCACGCCTTTCGCCATCGTTAGTGTCTGGCACGGCACGTCGCCCGCAAACTTTCGGCGGCATGCCCACGGTCCACTCCCACCTCCCTAGTGGCCCCGTCGGGAACAAGTCCAATATATCAGCGGACATGTTTGGACGTGTCCGCGACTCCGCACACAACAGTTAAGGCCAACCCAACGCACGACCCTAAATGATCCGGCCGCGTTTGTTTAGGGTAAACGGGCGAAAAACGCACGGGTGCAAACAAACAAATGTTTGTTTTTTGTCCGCTTTTGTCTCATTCCCAGCTCATTGCTCCGCGTTTGTGTTAAAGCGGACACGGGCGGGACGCGTGCCCTTGTCCTCCTATGGCCTGCCCACCAGACACAGACGCCAACTTTCCCTTCGTTTGCCCAAAAACCATCCCGCGCTTCCTCTCCCCTCCCTTGTCCATGGTGGGCGATCCGAAGAATTCCGGCGACCCGGCCGTCACCGTGTGCCCCGCAGCAAAGAACAAGGGCCCCAAGAAGTCGCGGGAGGAACTCGCAAAGCTCGACCATGAATCGGCCAAGAGGAGGGCCAGGCGCACCGTCGCGACGAAGAAAGTAACGGCCACGCAACACAAGGCCGACATCGACTACAAGGAGTCCATCATCGTCAAGGCGCACGCCCTCCTCATGTTAGGGTTGTGCCAACTACTACCTCTTGAGCTTGCGTTGGATTTCCCGAAGAGGAAAGGATGATGCAGCAGAGTAGCGTAAGTATTTCCCTCAGTTTTTGAGAACCAAGGTATCAATCCAGTAGGAGGCTACATGCAAGTCCCTCGTACCTACACAAAAACAATAGCTCCTCGCAACCAACGCGATTAGGGGTTGTAAATCCCTTCACGTCACTTACGAGAGTGAGATCTGATAGAGATGATAGATAATATTTTTGGTATTTTTGATATAGAGATGCAAAGTAAAAGTAAAAAAGCAAAGCAAGATTAAAGTGATGGAGGTTGATATGATGAGAATAGACCCGGGGGCCATAGGTTTCACTAGTGGCTTCTCTCAAGAGCATAAGTATTCTATGGTGGGTGAACAAATTACTGTTGAGCAATTGACAGAATTGAGCATAGTTATGAGAATATCTAGGTATGATCATGTATATAGGCATCACGTCCGAGACAAGTAGACCGACTCTTGCCTGCATCTACTATTATTACTCCACTCATCGACCGCTTTCCAGCATGCATCTAAAGTATTAAGTTAAAAACAAAGTAACGCCTTAAGCAAGATGACATGATGTAGAGAGATAAATTCATGCAATATGAAATAAACCCCATCTTGTTATCCTCGATGGCAATGATGCAATACGTGCCTTGCTGCCCCTTCTGTCACTGGGAAAGGACACCGCAAGATCGAACCCAAAGCTAAGCACTTCTCCCATGGCAAGAACTACCAATCTAGTTGGCCAAACCAAACGGATAATTCGAAGAGACTTGTAAAGATAACCAATCATACATAACAGAATTCAGAGAAGATTCAAATATTATTCATAGATAGACTTGATCATAAACCCACAATTCATCGGTCTCAACAAACACACCGCAAAAAGAAGATTACATCGAATAGATCTCCACGAGAGAGGGGGAGAACATTGTATTGGGATCCAAAAAGAGAGAAGAAGCCATCTAGCTACTAATTATGGACCCGAAGGTCTGAGGTAAACTACTCACACTTCATCGGAGAGGCTATGATGATGTAGAAGCCCTCCGTGATGACGGCCCTCTCCGGCGGAGCTCCGGAACAGGCCCCAAGATGGGTTCTCGTGGATACAGAAAGTTGCGGCGGTGGAATTAGGTTTTTGGCTTCGTTTCTGATCGTTTGGGGGTACGTAGGTATATATAGGAGGAAGGAGTACGTCGGTGGAGCTCCGAGGGGCCCACGAGGCAGGGGGCGCGCCCTAGGGGGGCGTCCCCCACCCTCGTGACCGCCTCTTGGCTCCCTTGGAGTAGGGTCCAAGTCTCGTGGATCACGTTCGGTGAGAAAATCATGTTCCCAAAGGTTTCATTCCATTTGGACTCCGTTTGATATTACGTTTCTTCGAAACAGTAAAATAGGCAAAAAAAAACAGCAATTCTGGGTTGGGCCTCCGGTTAATAGGTTAGTCCCAAAAATAATATAAAAGTGGAAAATAAAGCCCAATATAGTCCAAAACAGTAGATAATATAGCATGGAGCAATAAAAAATTATAGATACGTTGGAGACGTATCAGGCATCCCCAAGCTTAATTCATGTTCGTCCTCGAGTTGCTAAATGATAAAAAGAGAATTTTTGATGCGGGGTGCTACTTGGCATAATTTCAGTGCAAATCTTCTTAATTGTGGTATGAATATTCAGATTTGAAAGATTCAAGACAAAAGTTCATATTGACATAAAAAAAATAATACTTCAAGCATACTAACAAAGCAATTATGTCTTCTCAAAATAACATGGCCAAAGAAAGTTATCTCTACAAAATCATATAGTCTGGCTATGCTCTATCTTCACCACACAAAGTATTTAAATCATGCACAACCCCAATGACAAGCCAAGCAATTGTTTCATACTTTAACATTTTCAAAACTTTTTTGATCTTCACGCAATACATGAGCGTGAGCCATGGATATAACACTTATATGTGAAAGAGAATGGTGGTTGTGGAGAAGACAAAAGGAGGGGAAGATAGTCTCACATCAACTAGGCGTATCAACGGGCTATGGAGATGCCCATCAATAGATATCAATGTGAGTGAGTAGGGATTGCCATGCAACGGATGCACTAGAGCTATAAGTATATGAAAGCTCATTAAAGAAACTAAGTGGGTGTGCATCCAACTCGCTTGCTCACGAAGACCTAGGGCAATTTTGAGGAAGCCCATCATTGGAATATACAAGCCAAGTTCTATAATGAAAATTTTCCACTAGTATATGAAAGTGACAAAATGAGAGACTCTCTATCATGAAGATCATGGTGCTACTTTGAAGCACAAGTGTGGTAAAAGGATAGTAACATTGTCCCTTCTCTATTTTTCTCTCATTTTTTTATTTAGGCCTTTTTTTATGGCCTCTTTTCTTTTCTTCTTTTTTTTCGTCCGGAGTCTCATCCCGACTTATGGGGGAATCATAGTCTCCATCATCCTTTCCTCACTTGGGACAATGCTCTAAAAATTAATGATCATCACACTTTTATTTTTCTTACAACTCGATACTTAGAACAAATATGACTCTATATGAATGCCTCCGGCGGTTTACCGGGATATGCAATGATTCAAGAGTGACATGTATGAAAGAATTATGAACGGTGGCTTTGCCACAAATACGATGTCAACTACATGATCATGCTAGCAATATGACAATGATGGAGCGTGTCATAATAAACGGAACAGTGGAAAGTTGCATGGCAATATATCTCAGAATGGCTATGGAAATGTCATGATAGGTAGGTATAGTGGCTGTTTTGAGGAAGATATATGGTGGGTGTATGATATCGGCGAAAAGTGCGCGGTATTAGAGAGGCTAGCAATGGTGGAAGGTTGGGAAAAAGTGCATATAATCCATGGACTCAACATTAGTCATAAAGAACTCATATACTTATTGCAAAAATCTAGAAGTTATCAAAGCAAAGTATTACGCGCATGCTCCTAGGGGGATAGATTGGTAGGAAAAGACCACCGCTCGTCCCCGACCGCCACTCATAAGGAAGACAATCAATAAATAAATTATGCTCCGACTTCATCACATAACGGTTCACCATACGTGCATATGCTATGGGAATCACAAACTTTAACACAAGAATTTCTCAAATTCACAACTACTCAACTAGCATGACTCTAATATCACCATCTTCATATCTCAAAACAATTATCAAGCATCAATCTTTTCTTAGTATTCAACGCACTCAAAAAGAAAGTTTCACAAATCTTGAATACCAAGCATATTATTATTAAGCAAATTACCATGCTATTAAGACTCTCAAAATAATCTAAGTGAAGCATGAGAGATCAATAGTTTCTTTAAAATGAATCCACCACCGTGCTCTAAAAGATCTAAGTGAAGCACATAGAGCAAAATTATAACGCTCAAAAAGATATAAGTGAAGCACATAGAGCAAAACTACATAGCTCAAAAGATATAAGTGAAGCACATAGAGTATTCTATCAAATTCCAATTCATGTATGGCTCTCTCAAAAGGTGTGTACAGCAAGTATGATTGTGGCACACTAATAAACAAAGACACAAATAATACAAGACGCTCCAAGCAAAACACATATCGTGTGGTGAATAAAAATATAGCTCCAAGTAAATTACCGATGGAAGTAGACGAAAGAGGGGATGCCTTCCGGGGCATCCCCAAGCTTTGAATTTTTGGTGTCCTTGGATTATTTTGGGGGTGCCATGGGCATCCCCAAGCTTAGGCTCTTGCCACTCCTTGTTCCATAATCCATCAAAAGAATTCACCCAAAACTTGAAAACTTCAGAACACAAAACTCAATAGAAATCTCGTGAGCTCCGTTAGAGAAAGAAAACAAAAGAACACTTCAAGGTACTGTAATGAACTCATTCTTTATTTATATTAGTGTTAAACCTACTGTATTTCAACTTCTCTATGGATTATAAACTATTTTACTAGCCATGGATTCATCAAAATAAGCAAACAACACACGAAAAACAGAATCTGTCAAAAACAGAACAGTCTGTAGTAATCTGTAACTAACGCAAACTTTTGGAACTCCAAAAAAATCTGCCAAAATTGGAAGACCTAGACAATTTTTTTTATTGATCAGCAGCAATTGGAATCAGTATTTTATCACGTTCTGGTGATTTTTAATAATTCGGGCACTGAGCGCAAAGTTTCTGAAAATTACAGCAAGATCAAATAACTATCATCCAAGAAGATCCAATAGGTCTAACTTGGCACAAACACTAATTAAAACACAAAACCACATCCAAACAGAAGGTAGATGGGTTATTTATTCCTAAACAGAAGAAAAACACAAAAAACTAAAATAAAATTGGGTTGCCTCCCAACAAGCGCTATCGTTTAACGCCCCTAGCTAGGCATTAAAAGCGAAGATAGATCTAAGTATTGCCATCTTTGGTAGGCAACTCTTCAATGAGGCATCTATCTTTCTTATAGATTTCTTTCTTTCTAGTAATTATCAAAATTTTAGGCACAAGATCAAAAAATTCATTTGTAGCAAATGGTTCCTTAATGATAGTAAAAAGATTGGGATGAATACTTATAGATTTAAGATCCGCAGTTTCCTTACTAGATGATTCACCCTTATTCTTAGGAACATACATAAGCTTGGCAATTTTAGTGGGAGGACTAGGAGTATTCTTTACGGAAGAGAAAGCGGTTCCCAAGTTGGTAATGATACCCTCAAGTTTATCGATTCGAGTGGAATCTAGATTTATTTTCTCATTAACCATAGGTTCCTTCTCCTTAATATTTTTCAAAGTCATTCCTACCTTAGATACATATTGAGTAATTTGATTATGGATCTTTTTATCTAGATTTTCAATGGATTCAATGGTAGCAACTTTGTTTTCAATAATTTCAAGCCTTTGCATAACATGCTCCAAAGTTAACATAGTTCCATTAACCAAAAGAGGTGGTGAGCCAAATAAATCTATCATAACATTATAAGAATCAAAAGTATGGCTACCCAAGAAATTCCCCCCGGTAATGGTATCAAGGATATATCTATACCAAGGACTAGCACCTACATAAAAATTGCAAAGAAGAACTGAAGTAGACTGCTTCCTGGTAGATCTATTTTGAGCATTGCAAATTCTATACCAAGCGTCTTTCAGATTTTCTCCCTCCCTTTGTTTAAAATTTAGGACTTCATTCTCGGGAGATAACGGAGAAGAAATAAGACTAGACATGACGACAAGGCAAGCGAGAAAAAGGCAAACGGAGAAAGAGAAGGAGAAGGAGAGAGAGTGCAAATAAAACGGCAAGGGTGAAGTGGGGGAGAGGAAAACGAGAGGCAAATGGCAACTAATGTAATGCGGGAGATAGGGATTGTGATGGGTACTTGGTATGTTGACTTTTGTGCAGACTCCCCGGCAACGGCGCCAGAAATTCTTCTTGCTACCTCTTGAGCTTGCGTTGGATTTCCCCGAAGAGGAAAGGATGATGCAGCAGAGTAGCGTAAGTATTTCCCTAAGTTTTTGAGAACCAAGGTATCAATCCAGTAGGAGGCTACACGCAAGTCCCTCGTACCTACATAAAAACAATAGCTCCTCGCAACCAACGCGATTAGGGGTTGTCAATCCCTTCACGGTCACTTACGAGAGTGAGATCTGATAGAGATGATAGATAATATTTTTGGTATTTTTGATATAGAGATGCAAAGTAAAAAGTAAAATGCAAAGTAAAAAGCAAAGCAAAATTAAAGTGATGGAGATTGATATGATGAGAATAGACCCGAGGGCCATAGGTTTCACTAGTGGCTTCTCTCAAGAGCATAAGTATTCTACGGTGGGTGAACAAATTACTGTTGAGCAATTGACAGAATAGAGCATAGTTATGAGAATATCTAGGTATGATCATGTATATAGGCATCACGTCCGAGACAAGTAGACCAACTCCTGCCTGCATCTACTACTATTATTCCACTCATCGACCGCTATCCAGCATGCATCTAGAGTATTAAGTTAAAAACAGAGTAACGCCTTAAGCAAGATGACATGATGTAGAGAGATAAATTCATGCAATATGAAATAAACCCCATCTTGTTATCCTCGATGGCAACGATGCAATACGTGCCTTGCTGCCCCTTCTGTCACTGGGAAAGGACACCGCAAGATCGAACCCAAAGCTAAGCACTTCTCCCATGGCAAGAACTACCAATCTAGTTGGCCAAACCAAACGGATAATTCGAAGAGACTTGCAAAGATAACCAATCATACATAAAAGAATTCAGAGAAGATTCAAATATTATTCATAGATAGACTTGATCATAAACCCACAATTCATCGATCTCAACAAACACACCGCAAAAAGAAGATTACATCGAATAGATCTCCACGAGAGAGGGGGAGAACATTGTATTGGGATCCAAAAAGAGAGAAGAAGCCATCTAGCTACTAACTATGGACCCGAAGGTCTGAGGTAAACTACTCAAACTTCATCGGAGAGGCTATGATGATGTAGAAGCCCTCCGTGATGACGGCCCTCTCCGGCGGAGCTCCGGAACAGGCCCCAAGATGGGATCTCGTGGATACAGAAAGTTGCGGCGGTGGAATTAGGTTTTTGGCCCCGTTTCTGATCGTTTGGGGGTACGTAGGTATATATAGGAGGAAGGAGTACGTCGGTGGAGCTCCGAGGGGCCCACGAGGCAGGGGGGCACGCCCTAGGGGGGGCGCGCCCCCTGTTGGGGAACATAGCAGAATTTTAAAATTTTCTACGCATCACCAAGATCAATCTATGGAGTCATCTAGTAACAAGAGAGAGGAGTGCATCTACATACCCTTGTAGATCGCGAGCGGAAGCTTTCAAGAGAACAGGGTTGATGGAGTCGTACTCGTCGTGATCCAAATCACCGATGACCGAGCGCCGAACGGACGGCACCTTCGCGTTCAACACACGTACGGTTGGGGAAGACGTCTCCTCCTTCTTGATCCAGCAAGCGGGAAGGAGAGGTTGATGGAGATCCAGCAGCACGACGGCGTGGTGGTGGAAGCAGCGGGGATCTCGGCAGGGCTTCGCCAAGCTCAGCGAGAGGGAGAGGTGTTACGAGGGGAGAGGGAGGCGCCAGGGGCTAGGGTGCGGCTCCCATGCGCCTCCCCACTATATATAGGGGTGGAGGGGGCTGGTTTCTTGCCCTCCAAGTCCATTGGGCCGTTGGCAAAGGTGGGGGAAAGAAATCCCATCATTTCCCTTCCCCACCGATTGTTATCCCCCCTTTTTAGGGATCTTGATCTTATCCCTTCGGGATATGATCTTATTCCGTCTAAGGGGGGATCTTGGTGCGCCTTGACCAGGGGTGTGGGGCCTTGCCCCCACTACCCAAGTTCATGTGGGTCCCCCCATGCAGGTGGGCCCCACTTCGGAACCTTCGAGAACCTTCCCGGTACAATACCGAAAAATCCCGAACATTTTCCGGTGGCCAAAATAGGACTTCCCATATATAAATCTTTACCTCCGAACCATTCCGGAACTCCTCGTGACGTTCGGGATCTCATACGGGACTCCGAACAACTTTCGGGTTACCGCATACTAATATCTCTACAACCCTAGCGTCACCGAACCTTAAGTGTGTAGACCCTACGGGTTCGGGAGACATGCAGACATGACCGAGACGACTCTCCGGTCAATAACCAACAGCGGGATCTGGATACCCATGTTGGCTCCCACATGTTCCATGATGATCTCATCAGATGAACCACGATGTCGAGGATTCAATCAATCCCATATTCAATTCCCTTTGTCCAGCGGTATTGTACTTGCCCGAGATTCGATCGTCGGTATCTGATACCTTGTTCAATCTCGTTACCGGCAAGTCTCTTTACTCGTTCCGTAACACATCATCCCGTGATCAACTCCTTGGTCACATTGTGCACATTATGATGATGTCCTATCGAGTGGGCCCAGAGATACCTCTCCATCACACGGAGTGACAAATCCCAGTCTCGATTCGTGCCAACCCAACAGACACTTTCGGAGATACCCGTAGTGCACCTTTATAGCCACCCAGTTATGTTGTGACGTTTGGCACACCCAAAGCATTCTTACGGTATCCGGGAGTTGCACAATCTCATGGTCTAAGGAAATGATACTTGACATTTAGAAAAGCTTTAGCATACGAACTACACGATCTTTGTGCTAGGCTTAGGATTGGGTCTTGTCCATCACATCATTCTCCTAATGATGTGATCCCGTTATCAACGACATCCAATGTCCATGGTCAGGAAACCGTAACCATCTATTGATCAACGAGCTAGTTAACTAGAGGCCTACTAGGGACATGGTGTTGTCTATGTATCCACACATGTATCTGAGTTTCCTATCAATACAATTCTAGCATGGATAATAAAAGATTATCATGAACAAGGAAATATAATAATAACCAATTTATTATTGCCTCTAGGGCATATTTCCAACAGTCTCCCACTTGCACTAGAGTCAATAATCTAGTTCACATCGCCATGTGATTAACACTCACAGGTCACATCGCCATGTGACCAACATCCAAAGAGTTTACTAGAGTCAATAATCCTGTTCACATCACTATGTGATTAACACTCAATGAGTTCTGGGTTTGATCATGTTATGCTTGTGAGAGAGGCTTTAGTCAACGGGTCTGCAACATTCAGATCCGTATGTACTTCGCAAAGCTCTACGCTATATTTGGAGCCATTTCAAATAACTGTTCTACTTGGAGCTATTCTAAATTGTTGCTCCATTATACGTATCCGGTATCTCTACTCATAGCTATCCGGATAGGTATTAAGCTTGCATCGATGTAACTCTTTACGTCGAACTCTTTATCACCTCCATAACCGAGAAACATATCCTTATTCCTCTAAGGATAATTTTGACCGCTATCTGGTGATCTACTCCTAGATCACCTTTGTACCCTCTTGCCAGACATGTGGCAAGGCACACATCAGGTGTGGTACTTAGCATGGCATATTGTATAGAGCCTATGACAAAAGCATAGGGGACGACCTTCGTCCTTCCTCTTTCTCCTGTCGTGGTCGAGCTTTAACTTCATAACTTCATACCTTACAACTCAGGCAAGAACTCCTTCTTTGAATGACCCATCTTGAACACCTTCAAGATCATGTCAAGGTATGTGCTCATTTGAAAGTACCATTAAGAGTTTTGATCTATCCTTATAGATCTTGATGCTCAATGTTCAAGTAGCTTAATCCAAGTTTTCCATTGAAGAACACTTTTCAAATAACCCTATATGCTTTCCAGAAATTCCACATCATTTCTGATCAACAATATGTCAACAACATATACTCATCAGAAATTCTATAGTGCTCCCACTCACTTCTTTGGAAATACAAGTTTCTCATAAACTTTGTATAAACCCAAAAGCTTTGATCATCTCATCAAAGCGTACATTCCAACTCTGAGATGCTTACTCCAGTCCTTAGAAGGATTGCTGGAGCTTTGCATACTTGTTAGCATTTTTTAGGACTGACAAAACCTTCTGGTTGTATCACATACAACCTTTCCTCAAGAAAATCGTCAAGGAAACAATATTTTGACATCGTATCTGCAAGATTTCATAAACAATGCAGTAACTGCTAACATAATTCCAACAGACTCTTAGCATCGCTACGAGTGAGATAGTCTCATCGTAGTCAACTCCTTGAACTTGTCGGAAAACATCTTAACGACAAGTCAAGCTTTCTTAATGGTGATACTTACCACCATTGTCCGTCTTTCTTTTAAAATCCATATGTACCCAACAACCTTATGACCATCAAGCAGTTCTTCCAAAGTCTACAGTTTGTTTTCATACATGGATCCTCTCTCGGATTTTATGGCCTCGAGCCAATTTTCGGAATCCGGACCCACCATCGCTTCTTCATAGCTCGTAGGTTCATTGTTGTCTAGCAACATGACTTCCAAGACAGGATTACGTACCACTCTGAAGTAGTGCGCATCCTTGTCGTCCTATGAGGTTTGGTAGTGACTTGATCCGAAGTTTCATGATCACTATCATAAGCTTCCACTTCAATTGGTGTAGGTGCCACAGGAACAACTCCTTGTGCCCTGCTATACACTGGTTGAAGTGACGGTTCAATAACCTCATCAAGTATCCACCATCCTCCCACTCAATTCTTTCGAGAGAAACTTTTCCTCGAGAAAGGACCCGATTCTAGAAACAATCCGTATTGCTTTCGGATCTGAGACAGGAGGTATACCCAATTGTTTTGGGTACTCTATGAAGATGCATTTATCCGCTTTGGGTTCGAGCTTATCAGCCTGAAACTTTTTCACATAAGCATTGCAGCCCCAAACTTTTAAGAAATGACAGCTTAGGTTTCTCTAAACCATAGTTCATACGGTGTCATCTCATCGGAATTACATGGTGCCCTATTTAAAGTGAATGTAGTTGTCTCTAATGCCTAACCCATAAACTATCGTGGTAATTCGATAAGAGACATCATGGTATGCATCATATCCAATAGGGTGCAGTTATGATGTTTGGACACACCATCACACTATGGTGTTCCAGGCTGTATTAGTTGTGAAACAATTTCCACAATGTCTTAATTCTGTGCCAAACTCGTAATTCAGATATTCATCTCTATGATCATATCATAGATATATTATCCTCTTGTCACGACGATCTTCAACTTCACCCTGAAATTACTTGAACCTTTCAATAATTCAGACTCGTGATCTATCAAGTAAATATACTTAGCATCTACTCAAATCATCTGTGAAGTAAGAATATAACGATATCCACTACATGCCTCAGCACTCATTGGACTGCACACATCAAGATGTATTACTTCCAACAAGTTGCTTTCTTGTTCCATCTTACTGAAAACGAGGCCTTTCAGTCATCTTGCTCATGTGGTATGATTTGCATGTCTCAAGTGATTCAAAATCAAGCGAGTCCAAAGATCCATCAACATGGAGCTTCTTCATGCGTTTTATACCATTGTGACTAAAATTGTAGTGCCACAAGTATGTGGTACTATCATTACTATCTTATATCTTTTGGCATGAACATGTGTATCACTACGATCGGGATTCAATAAACCATTCATTTTAGGTGCAAGACCATTGAAGGTATTATTCGGTACTCAGCTTCAGCAGATGAGCGGGAGATCGTAACCTGCCTTTTCGAAGACCAAGAAACCAAATTGTTACCAAGAAAAACACAAAATCGGGATGTGGACCTACGAGTATCTGGACAACCAGCCCAGTCTGCATCAGAGTAAGCTATCAAGGAGGTGGGAGAGGAGTTGTTGATATGAAGACCTAAGTCTAGTGTGCCTTTGAGATACCGAAGAATACATTTGACATGATTGTAGTGTGGAAATACGAGGATCGTGCATGTATAAACAAGCTTGTTGGACAGCAAAAGAAATTTCAGGACGAGTGAGAGTGAGATACTGAAGTGCACCGGTAAGACTACGATAAAGAGAAGGATCAGAGAAAGGATCACCGTCGGCAGAGAGTTTGGAACCTGTATCAACAGGGGTACGGGAAGTTTGACAATCAAGCATACCAGCACGAGAAAGAAGATCCAGAGTGTACTGACGTTCAGATAAGAAAAGACCAGAGGAGTCACGGATAACAACAATACCTAAGAAGTGGTGAAGAAGACCTAAATCTTTCATAGAGAATTCGTGGCGAAGAAGAGAGATAATATGATCTAAAAATTGTTGTGAGGAAGTTGTGATGATAATATCATCAACATATAAAAGAAGGTAAACAGTGTTGGTGTTGTGATGAAAGGTGAAGAGTGAAGTGTCAGAACGGGAAGGGGTAAAACCGATGGTTTGAGCATAAGTAGAAAAGCGTTGGAACCAGGCACGTGGTGCTTGTTTAAGACCATAAAGAGATTTGTTAAGAAGACAAACATGATTAGGATAGGAGGAATGTTCAAAGCCAAGAGGTTGTTGACAATAGACTGTTTCTTGAAGAGAGCCATGAAGAAAAGCATTTTTGACATCTAGTTGATGAATTGGCCAGGAAGAAGAGACGCGATGCTAAGGACAATGCGAATAGTGTTGGGCTTGACATCTGGAGAGAAAGTCTCATCATAATCGATGTCGTGTTGCTGAGAGTAACCACGGCATACCCATCGAGCCTTATAACGTGCAAGACTCCCATCAGAATTAAATTTATGGCAAAAAACCCATTTGCCCGAAACGATATTTGTATTGGAAGGACGAGGAACTAACTGCCACGTGTTACTCTGCAGAAGGGCATCATATTCATCTTTCATAGCTGCGGCCCAATTAGGATCTAGGAGAGCTGATTTGTAAGATTTGGGTAGAGAGGAAGGAGATATAGATGCATGAAGATTGAGACGATCTTTTGCAGGTAAATGAAACCCGGACTTGGCACGTGTGCGCATGGTATGATTGTTAGTAGGAGCTGGAACGGGAATAGCATGAGCAGGAGGAGTGGGGTAAGATGTGGTGGACGCGTCTGGCGCAGCGGAGGAAGCAGACGCGGGATATGGCGGTGAAGACTGTGGCGGCACGAGGTCTGCCGCGTCAGAGTGTAATGTGTTCTCCTCTGTCGGGACAGAGGTGATGACAGAAGTGGTGGCGGCAGGATCCGCTTCTGCGGCAGGTTTCGCTGGATAGGTCAGCGGGTGAAAGAAGGGAAGATAATTACGACAAGAGGGACTAGTGGATCGGACGGCGTGGGTGAGTTGGGATCTAATTGTTGACGCTCGGAAAAGGGAAAAATGTTTTCAGCAAATGTTACATGATGAGACACATGAACACGACCACTAACAAGATCTAGACAACAATAACCCTTGTGCTCGTCAGAAAACCCTAGATGGACACACGGGATAGAGCGCGGGGAAAGTTTGTTAGGAGAAGTGGAGTAGGAGTTTGGGAAACAAAGACAACCGAAGACGTGAATGTCAGAGTAATTTGGATGAGAGAGAAATAAAGAGAAGTAAGGAGTAGTTTGCGGGTTAACTTTAGATGGATGAATATTGAGCAAATATGTGGCCATGTGGAGGGCCTCGGCCCAGAACGTCGGAGGCAGAGAAGAGTGAACAAGCAAAGTGTGAATGATGTCATTAAGAGTACGAAGAGAACGCTCGGCTTTGCTGTTTTGAGGGGAGGTATAAGGACAGGAGAAACGCAAGAGAATCCCATATCGTAGAAAGCAATTTTGATTTTTAAGTTATCAAATTCACGACCATTATCACATTGTATGAATCTTATAGGGAGGAAAAAGTGGACCGAGACATAGCGCTGAAAGTTAAGGAATATATTATGAACGTTGGATTTGTTGCGTAAAGGAAAAGTCCAAACATAATGAGTAAAGGAAAAGTACGATGTTTTATTTCTTTGCGAGACAAAGCTGTTGGAGAAAGAGTTGGAGCAATATAGGTGGAAGCTTGGTTTGGTGAACATGTGTGCGAAGGATTCAGAGGGAAGGAGTCGGGGTGTGGCTATTTTCTGGAGGAAGGGAGTCAATCTCTCCTTGCGTTCTTTGGGAAGGAGGCATATTGATGCTGACATAACGGAGGAAGACGGATCAGTTTGGAGAATAATGGGTGTGTATGGTGAGTCGCAGTGGGGAAGGAAGAAGGAAACCTGGAGGACTTTGCACTTGCTGAACCAACAACACCAGGAGAATAGATCGTGGTTATGCTTGGGTGACTTCAACAAGATTATGTCAAATGAGGAGAAGAGGGGCGGTGCAGATCGTTCAAAGAGTTGCATGAACTTGTTCAAGGAGGCATTAGATGGGTGCAAGTTGAGCGACCTGGGATATGAAGGTGATATCATCACATGGTGGAATAATTGTATGAATGTCGATGGATACATATGCGGCCGGCTCGACCACGCTACTGCTAATATGGAGTGGTGCTCCAAATTCCCGGAGTTCCGTGTTCGAAATGAGCTACCACGGCACTCCGATCACCGGCCAGTGGTGGTCGATACAGAGGATATGGGGAACAGGAGAAGGGGGGTGGAAGTGGTTTTCGGTTCGAGGCCAAGTGGCTGAAGGAGGAAGGGTGCCACATAGTGGTGGAGGGGCGTGGAGGAGAGTAAGAGAAGGCGGAGCTGTGGATGTGGCCGCGGCGTTGAATGGAGTGGCTTGCGACCTTTCAAGATGGAGTAAGGATGTCGTGGGTGATTCGGGGAAGAAGTTAAAGGAGGCCAAACGGGAGCTGGATAACTGTAGGAAGCAGGCTATTACACCTGAAAAGGTTGCGGAGGAGGTGCGGTTGTGATGCTTGGTGGATCATTTGGAGGAAGTTGTGGACATTAAGTGGAGACAGCGGGCTCATGTGTGGTGGCTAAAGGAGGGGGATAGGAACACAAAGTTTTTCTTTAGATATGCCTTGGTGCGGAGGAAGGCCAATAGAATCAGGAGGCTTAGAAGGGAGGATGGGGTGGTTGTGGAGGAAGGAAGGGGTTTAACTAACTATGGCATGTCTTATTTTCAGGAACTTTTCATCTCAAATGGCATTGCCCAATATGATGAGCTGCTCCGGGCGGTGCCGGTGAAAGTTACAAGTGCCATGAACGCTAGCCTCACAGCTGATACTCAGATATGGAAATCAAATCGGCGCTTGATCAGATAGGTGACCTGAGAGCACCGGGACCGGATGGTATGCCCACACTGGTCTTCAAGAAATATTGGCTGTTAATGGGCAATAACATCATTGAGGAGGTGCGGCGTGTACTCGAGGGAGGTGATATGCCGGAGGGATGGAACGATACCCATGTTGTACTAATACCCAAGGTGAAAAACCCCTCGAGGATAAAGGACCTCTGACCTATCAGCTTGTGTAATGTCTTGTACAAGATTGTCTCAAAGGTTGTGGCCAATCGACTCAAGCTCATTCTACCGGAGATCATCTCGGACAACCAAAGTGCATTTGTACCTGGACGACTGATAACGGACAATATCCTCATGGCCTGTGAGATTTCTCACTTCTTGATGAATAAACGGACTGGGAAGGAAGAATTTGCAGCGGTAAAGGTGGATATGAGCAAAGCCTATGACCGGGTCAAGTGGGCCTTCTTGGAAGCAATGATGCATAAGCTTGGGTTCGCGCGTAACTGGGTGAAGCTTGTAATGAGGTGTGTAACTTCAGTGCGGTACAGCATTAAGATTAATGGCGAGTTATCCCAACAGTTTGCACCGTCAAGAGGGCTTCGGCAGGGTGATCCGAGTTCGCCTTATCTCTTTGCGATTTGTGCAGAGGGGCTGTCGGCTTTGCTGAATGAGGCCCAGCAGAGGGGCAGCTTTGGAGGCATACGGATTTTCCCGAGGGCGCCTGCTATCTCGCACTTGTTCTTCGCCGATGATTCGGTGCTGCTTATGCGTGCGCGGACAGAGGAAGCTTTGGAACTCCAACGGATCCTTTAGGTTTATGAGAGGTGCTCGGGGCAGTGTGTCAACCACGAGAAGTCTGCGGTGATGTTCAGCAAAAACTGCTCAGAGCAAACTAAGTTAAATGTCAAAGGGGCATTGGGCATACAAAGTGAGGCGTACAATGAGAAATATCTGGGGCTGCCGGTGTACATTGGACGATCCAAGCGCAAGGCTTTTGCTTATCTTAAGGACCGGATTTGGAATCACATGCAGGGCTGGAACGAGAGGACCTTGTCTAGGCAAGGAAAGGAAATTCTCGTTAAGGGAGTTGCATAGGCGATCCCAACCTTTGCAATGTCAGTTTTCTACCTCACAAAATCGTTCTACGAAGAGCTCAGCTCTATGATTGCCAGATACTGGTGGAGCCACCAAGATAAAGACAACAAGATCCATTGGATTAGTTGGCAGAGGCTCACACGGTCGAAGGGAAGGGGAGGCCTTGGTTTTAGGGACATACATGACTTCAACATTGCTATGCTTGCCCGGCAGGTTTGGCGTCTGATAGAGCAGCCGAATAGTCTGTGTGCGCAGCTTATGAAGGCAAAGTACTACCCGGACTGCTACATACTGGATGCGGTACCGGCCTCAAACATGTCATATGCCTGGCGTAGTGTCACATACGACATTGATCTAGTTAAGCAAGGAATGATCTGGCGGGTAGGGGATGGGCAAAGCATTCACATCTGGGATGACACCCATGAATCCCCAGAGCTTTGTCTAGGCGAGTCATCACTCCTCGTGGGGCCAATCTCTTGACAAGAGTCGCTGAGCTTATCGACCCAGTAACTGGCAAGTAGGATGTGGACTTGGTTAATGAGACGATCTGGGAGGAGGACTCCAAACTGATCCTTCAAATGCCACTAAGGGACGGAGCAGGTGACTTTTTGGCATGGCATTTCGATTCTAAAGGTGTGTTCTCAGTTAAGCAAGCGTATAAGCTGAAGCGGGCTCTGTTTGAACCCGGGCTTGCACTGGCCGATGGTAACTTGGATGGAGGGGGAGGCAAAATGGAAGAGATTATGGAAAATACCGTGCCCGGGGAAGGTCAAACACTTCATGTGGCGTCTAGCGCACAACACACTGGCCACAAAGGACATTCTGTGTCAGAGGGGTATGGCAATTGAGGATCACAAGTGCTTCTTATGCAATGCGAGGGATGAATCAGCTAAGCACCTGTTTTGTGGAGTGCCATGAGATAAAGCAGGTGTGGCGGGGTCTCAATCTGGAACATGTGAGGTTGAGACTCACCGAATGTGACAGCACAGACAACACCTTGGACTGCCTGTGGCAAATATCTGAGAAGGACCGGATGGCTATCATCGTTATGTGGTGGCAATGGTGGACTCAGCGCAACAAGGTTCGAGAGGGTGACAAGCCAATGGACCACGCGCAGTTTGTCGTGAGGGCTGCATGCATGACTGCAGAGCATGAGGGGTGTTTCTGCAAAGCACCACCCCCGCCGAAGAGCACGGCCCGCTGGATTCCTCCACCACCGGATATTCTCAAATTCAACGTCGACAGGGCCTTTCTGGAGGATGGATCGTAGGGGGGCCTGGGGCGTGGTTGTAAGGACTAATACAGGCAAGGTGGTGGCAGCGCGGGCTGGCTATATTGACCATGTTGCTGATGCCTTCGGTTCTGAGATGAGAGCGGTGGAACAAGCACTTGATCTTGCGACTGAGTTGGGCGTGGTTCGGCTGACAGTGGAGATGGATGCCCTGATGCTTGAACAGGTCGTGAACAGACGTGCTCCAGATTTCTCGCGGCACGCTCAGGCGATCGAGGATATCAAGGTGCAATCCCGGCTATGGTTCTCTTCCTGTGTGTTCGCTCATTGTAAACGGGAGGCCAACATGGCAACTCACCATATGGCACAGTTAGGCCTGACTCTCCAAATGGGCGAGGTTTTAGTTGTGGATCTTGTAATTCCAGCAAGTGTTGCTGACTCTGTTATGGGCGATCTTGCCCTGAACGTTTCGTAATAAAGCTCTTTGCTTACTCTAAAAAAATGGTCTTTCCTACCTTTTTGGGCTGCCAGCCTGCCTCCAAGCCGGCCCAATACTGCAAGACAACCCAACAACCGCCGCCAGCCCAAAGTTGCGAGAGAGAAGTTGATTCGGCTGCCGAACGAACCGGGATCGCTAGCTGGAGTGAAGCCAGGTTGAGAAGCTAAATCTTCGGAGTTGGGAGAGGTTTAGAACATGCCCTAAATCTATGGTCAAATTTTGACGCAAAATACGGAGAGGACCAATAAATCAGGATGAAGATAGTAATTTGCAAGCCAACTTTTGTTTTTGTTAATCGGGATCATTAATATGTCTGCATGCGTGCAAGTAAGGAATGAGAAGGAAGTAGCATAGTGTCATTATGACTACATGCATGAACTATTCCCTCCGTTTTTATTTAGTCCACGTATTAGCTTTGGTCAAAGTCAAGCTTTGTAAACTTTGACAAAGTTTATAAACAAAAACATGAGCATATACAATAACAAATCATGATTTATTAATGAATGTACTTCTGCATCATATATATTTGTTATGGTAAATGTTTATATCGTTTTCTATAAACTTGGTCAAACTTTATGAAGTTTGACTTCAGTCAACTCTAATATGCAGAGTAAATAAGAACGAACGGGAGTATTAAACAAGTTGCTAGTACGAGGAAACATCATTAATTTTTGCCTCGATTATTGTTAGTGGCCTTGTATAGATGCAAAATGTATTTTCTATAGTGACCTTCTTTAGGGAATGGAGGTAGTACTTTTCGTGGCATATAACTTACTTTTTGTTGGTAAAATTAATGGTCAAAGTTGGACATAAATTACGAAGTGGTCTTGTATAAGGGAATGGAGGGAGTATACAACATCATCCTTCCTCTTCGGGGAAATCCCAACACTATCACAAGTAGTACTACCTTATCTCTTCTCTACCCCTTGTCCTCCATCCCCTACCTCCAGTCATGTTCCTCCACGCCAGCATTTTATTCTCCTTCCCCGCCACTACCCGCAAACCACCACAAGGACTCTCATAGGCGGCGACGCCCTCGTGCAAAGGCCTCCCCGCCATGCTACAAGCCATAAGCGGAGCATAGAGCGCGCTGGAACACTGGTGAAAAATGGCTAGATCCGACCGAGGGAAAAGTTGGTACCACGACCGCGAGATGCTTCAACGGTGTTGTGATAGGAGGCCACCTCCCCGAGCATGGATTTTTGCTGGCCACGGAACAACAGCACGGACCATCTATCTACAATCAACATAAACAAGCAAGATACTATCAGGGACTAAGTTCATGATAAATTTAAGTTCAATTAATCATATTACTTAAGAACTCCCACTTAGATAGACATCCCTCTAATCATCTAAGTGATCACGTGATCCAAATCAACTAAACTATAACCGATCATCACGTGAAATGGAGTAGTTTTCAATGGTGAACATCACTATGTTGATCATATCTACTATATGATTCACGCTCGACCTTTCGGTCTCAGTGTTCCGAGGCCATATCTGCATATGCTAGGCTCGTCAAGTTTAACCTGAGTATTCCGCGTGTGCAAAAACTGGCTTGCACCCGTTGTAGATGGACGTAGAGCTTATCACACCCGATCATCACGTGGTGTCTGGGCACGATGAACTTTGGCAACAGTGCATACTCAGGGAGAACACTTTTATCTTGAAATTTAGTGAGAGATCATCTTAAAATGCTACCGTCAATAAAAGCAAGATAAGATGCATAAAAGATAAACATCACATGCAATCAATATAAGTGATATGATATGGCCATCATTATCTTGTGCTTGTGATCTCCATCTCTGAAGCACCTTCATGATTGCCATCGTCACCGGCGCGACACCTTGATCTCCATCGTAGCATCGTTGTCGTCTCACCAATCTTATGCTTCTACGACTATCGCTACCGCTTAGTGATAAAGTAAAGCATTACAGGGCGATTGCATTGCATACAATAAAGCGACAACCATATGGCTCCTGCCAATTGCCGATAACTCGGTTACAAAACATGATCATCTCATACAATAAAATTTAGCATCATGCCTTGACCATATCACATCACAACATGCCCTGCAAAAACAAGTTAGACGTCCTCTACTTTGTTTGTTGCAAGTTTTACGTGGCTGCTACGGGCTTAAGCAAGAACCAATCTTACCTAGGCACCAAACCACAACGATAGTTTGTCAAGTTGGTGTTGTTTTAACCTTCGCAAGGACCGGGCGTAGCCACACTCGGTTCAACTAAAGTTGGAGAAACTGACACCCGCCAGCCACTTGTGTGCAAAGCACGGCGGTAGAACCAGTCTCGCGTAAGCGTACGCGTAATGTCGGTCCGGGCCGCTTCATCCAACAATACCGCCGAACCAAAGTATGACATGCTGGTAAGCAGTATGACTTATATCGCCCACAACTCACTTGTGTTCTACTCGTGCATATAACATCAAACCATAAAACCTAGGCTCAGATGCCACTGTTGGGGAACGTAGTAATTTCAAAAAATTTCCTACGCATACGCAAGATCATGGTGATGCATAGCAACGAGAGGGGAGAGTGTTGTCTACGTACCCTCGTAGACCGAAGCGGAAGCGTTGACGCAACGTAGAGGAAGTAGTCGTACGTCTTCCCGGTCCAACCGATCCAAGCACCATTACTCCGGCACCTCCGAGTTCTTAGCACACGTTCAGCTCGATGACGCTCCCCGGGCTCCGATCCAGCAAAGCTTCAGGGATGAGTTCCGTCAGCATGACGGCGTGGTGACGATCTTGATGTTCTACCGTCGCAGGGCTTCACCTAAGCGCTGCTACAATATGACCGAGGTGGAATATGGTGGAGGGGGGCACCGCACACGGCTAAGGAACGATCACGATGATCAACTTGTGTGTCTATGGGGTGCCCCCTGCCCCCGTATATAAAGGAGCAAGGGGGGAGGCCGGCCGGCCCTTGGGGCGCGCCAAGGAGGGGGAGTCCTCCTCCTAGTAGGAGTAGGACTCCCCTTTCCTAGTCCAACTAGGAAGAGAGAAGGGGGAAGGAAAGAGAGGGAGAGGGAGAGGGAAAGAGGGGCCGCGCCCCCCTTCCCTAGTCCAATTCGGACTCCCCATGGGAGGGGGCGCGCCACCTCCTGGGCTGCTGCCCTCTCTCTCCCCTCAGGCCCACTAAGACCCAATACTTCCCCGGGGAGTTTCGGTAACCCCTCCGGCACTTCGGTTTTCTCCGAAATCACCCGGAACATTTCCGGTGTCCGAATATAGTCGTCCAATATATTGATCTTTATGTCTCGACCATTTCGAACTCCTCGTCATGTTCGTGATCACATCCGGGACTCCGAACAACCTTCGGTACATCAAAACATAAACTCATAATAAAACTGTCATTGTAACGTTAAGCGTGCGGACCCTACGGTTCGAGAACAATGTAGACATGACCGAGACACGTCTCCGGTCAATAACCAATAGCGGGACCTGGATGCCCATATTGGCTCCTACATATTCTACGAAGATCTTTATCGGTCAGACCGCATAACAACATACGTTGTTCCCTTTGTCATCGTATGTTACTTGTCCGAGATTCGATCGTCGGTATCCAATACCTAGTTCAATCTCGTTACCGGCAAGTCTCTTTACTCGTTTCGTAATACATCATCCCGCAACTAACTCATTAGTTGCAATGCTTGCAAGGCTTATGTGATGTGCATTACCGAGAGGGCCCAGAGATACCTCTCCGACAATCGGAGTGACAAATCCTAATCTCGAAATACGCCAACCCAACATGTACCTTTGGAGACACCTGTAGAGCACCTTTATAATCACCCAGTTACGTTGTGACGTTCGGTAGCACACAAAGTGTTCCTCCGGTAAACGGGAGTTGCATAATCTCATAGTCATAGGAACATGTATAAGTCATGAAGAAAGCAATAGCAACATACTAAACGATCGGGTGCTAAGCTAACGGAATGGGTCATGTCAATCAGATCATTCAACTAATGATGTGATCCCGTTAATCAAATAACAACTCTTTGTCCATGGTTAGGAAACATAACCATCTTTGATTAACGAGCTAGTCAAGTAGAGGCATACTAGTGACATTCTGTTTTGTCTATGTATTCACACATGTATTATGTTTCCGGTTAATACAATTCTAGCATGAATAATAAACATTTATCATGATATAAGGAAATAAATAATAACTTTATTATTGCCTCTAGGGCATATTTTTTTCAACAACTAATATACTCCATTCGGTATTAACAAAAAGGGACATGCTAATAAAAAGGGACGTGCTACACATCCGCCGACCGATCTTTTTAAAAGATTGGCCCGGCCGTGAGCCGTCAAATCTCACGCCATCGAGTGACCGAGCGTCGTCCTTTCCATTGCAACAAAGATAATGTTGCAGATTATTTCAAAACAAAAATCATGTTGTAGAAACTTTTGTAATAGAGTTCATGTTGTAGATCTTTTTTTAACAAGATGTTTGTTGCTTTTTTTTGCAACAAGATCTATGTTTCAGAAAAGCATTTGCAGCTCACAGTCATGTCCGTGGCAGATTTCTTTTTGCAACAAAGGTCTTGTTGCAGATTTTTTTGCAACAGCGGTTCTGTTGCGGAATTTTTTCTGCAACAAAGGTCTTGTTGCACATTTATTTTTTTTGTAATAGAACTGATGTTGCAGAAGTGGACGGCGGCCTTGCCATCGTCAATGGCGAGCAGAGGCCGTCTTCTTCATCACCTGGTAGCAACAACAACATGCCATGAGCCCCGCCACATGGCGGTGAGGGAGGATCGATGTTGCCTGTCCATTCCTTCGCGCCGCCGTTGGCGAGCATCGGACCTTGACCAGGTCGCCTCGCCGCGATTCCTTCCTTTCAGTTTTCTTCGTTTGTTCGCCTCTTGCCGCGGGAGCGCCATGCACCGCTGCCATCCCGGGTCCTCGGGATGAAGCTCGCTACCAACCCCGTCGGACCTCGCCGAGCGGAGCCCCTGCCGCTCGCAGATGTCCCCACCTCTTGCCCGCTCGCCATCCTCGTCCTTTCCGGCTGGAATCCTCGCCGCCATTGTGCTCCCAGTCGCACGCGTCTCCACCCCCATCGCTCCCGGACACCCCGACCTCCTACGCATGCGCCATATTCGCCGGATCCGGCGAGATCCGGCCGGAATCCTTGCCGGTGTCGCCCTCCCAACTGCAGGAGTCTCCGCCCACCACGGGATCTAACCAGATAGTTGGAAACTATATTTTTTGAAACAAGGCATGAGCTGCAGAAATCCGGACACGGAGGGGTTGCTCTCGACCATCTGATCAAGAGTCAATCTGACGAACACGAAGGCGAAGGACGCTCGACGGGCCGAAGGTAAGCTTTTCCCTAACAAAAAAGGACATAATTTAATGCAGATGTAATCAATATTAATATTTGTGTATTCACTTATTTCCAAAACAAAGGAGATTGTACTGCAATCGAGATAAATACTTGCCTATTTTCCCAAGGAAGAAGATCTAATTGTGGATATAATTAATATTTTACTATTTTAGGAAGAAACCGGTTGTTGGGAAAATTCTCGCATATATGGGTGCTCGGCGTTGCACCCTGCCCTCTTTTTTCTTGGAAGGAATTAATTCTGTGATTTATTGCTGGTAAGGGTATCTCCAATGCAAATCCTTAAGGCCAACTCCACCGCGCGACTCTATCCTGTCCGGCCCCGTCCGTTTGGGGTAAAACGGATAAAGTAGGCGGCCCAGCGCGCGACGGCCCGGACCCATCTTGTCTGTTTTGTGTCCGGGCTGACCCATTTCGAGCGCAAACTTGCGCCGGGTTTGGGTCGCGGCGGACACCAAACGGACGCGCGCTCGTCCGCGTCAGGGCCGCGTGGCAGGCGGCCACCTACCTCCCACCCGCCCACATCAATGCGCACGAGCGGGCGGCCCCACCTGTCATCCGCACGTCGAGCGGTCGCCGTCCTTCTTTAAGTGGGAAGCGTGGACGGATCGTCGTCCACACTGCCCCACGCCACCCCGCGGCCTCCTTGAAACCCGACAGCGGCGACCACGTCCCAAACCCTAGCCTAGACCTCGCCGGCCGGCCGCCCGCAGCCATGGGCCTCTGGAACTACGGCCGCAAAGGCAGGCACGACCGCGAGGCCGGCTCCTCGTCGGGACGCCGCCACGGCTCGGTGAAGAAGGAGGAGCCCGCCTCACCATCGCCACCACGCTGGGCCCCCGCGCCGGGCCCCCGCGCCGCCCGCCTTCTCCATCGCGCCCACGTCCGCCGGCGAGCGCGACCGACATTACGTCCGGGCGTCGGTCTGCCGCCGTTATTGGGAGACGAGGACGCCGCTTCCCTGGAGCGACGCCCATCTTCCCAATGACTGGCACCTCTCCGCCGACCGGGTCCCCATCCCGCCGGTCCCAAAGTGCGGCCGTGCGCGCGCCGAGGAGATCGAGCGCCGCCGCCGCCTCCTCCCCGACGACCTTTTCTATGATGCCAGGTACGCCCCCGACTCCCCGCTGTGGGACACCTGGTTTCGTGACGAGCACGACACCAGGCGCGCCTCCTTCTTCGCCGGCACCTCGACGAGGCCGCGGCGGCCACGGGAGCGCGCCCAGGAGCGCGGGCGTAGGCGGGTCCGCGGCGTCACGCCCACGCCGTCGCCGTCTCCGTCGCCCCCTCCACCTCCTCGCATGACAGACGAGGAGGAGGCCCGTCTCCTGCAGCGTGTCATGGACGACTCCATGTACGCGCACGACGAGCGGCAGTGGGACGGCCTGGAGGAGGCCATGGCCCTCTCTGCCGCCGGGGACGTCGCCTTCCCCGAGCTACAGATGGTGGCCGTCGAGGAGGAGAGGAGGGAGGACCCGCCGGCCGCGTTCCAGCAGCTGCTGGGCCAGGGGTGGGGCTGGTCCTGCACTGCTCCGGAGATGGCCGCCGGCATGGGCGTGAACTGGTGCCCCACTCCGCCGCGGTCATCGGAGCGGGAGGCCTCGCCACGGGAGGAGGTGGTGCAGGCACCTCCGGCCGTCCAGCCCGCCCCCGTCCACCACGCACCTCCAGCCCACCTCTGGACGCCGCTGGACTACGTCGACCTTGTCAGCGACGACGACGACACCGGCGGCCTGTGAAGACGGTGACGGCCACGACACGGACGGGCGCGGCAGGAGCGCGCGGGAGCGCGGAGGCGTTTTTTTTATTTTTTATATGTTAATTATGAAAAATAGGCCTTTTAAGTGGCCGTGGAAACTGGACCGTTTTGTGGCCGCCCCCTATATATATTTTATGTTTTTTTAAAATGTGTTTATTTAGTTTTTTAGTTATTTCGTTTTACTTTTAATATTTCTTTTATTCACGTCCACCCCGGACACGATTTGGGGTGCGGCCGCGCGGTGCGCGCACGCACGACCCATCTGACAAATGCGGACACGGGCGAACCCATCGGCGTCCCAAAGAGATAAAATTCGGCCAATCCGAACGTCCGTTTGGGGCCGTGCGATGGAGTTGGCCTAAATAAAACACACAACAAATGTGTCCGCACTCCAAAAGACATACACGTCCGCTCGGCAGGCAGAGATGCCGTGGTTTTGCTGGAGAGATAAATAAATAATAATATCCCGGCGTCCCGGGGCCGTTCAAATGGATCCGATTTTCGCGGCGCCGCGTGGGGCTGGGCTGCTATCCCCTCCCCTGCCTCTTCTCTATAAAGAAAGAAACGTGAAGCCGTAGCCTCCTCCGCGTGAGTCTTTCCTTCTCAGCACCACAGCCTCTTCCATTTCTCTCCTCTCCTCGTATTCTTCTACACGCCACAGCTGCCCACCATGGCAGCCGCTCGCCGGAGACGTCCGTCGGACTTAGATCCCACCGCCGGTCCGGCGGCCGGCTGTTCACGCGGCGGGAGCTTGCGCTATGAAGCGGCGTTCGGCTGTTCCCTACGCGGCTCTGGCCCATCCGCTCGCCGGAGTCTTCCCCTGCAGGCGTGAGATCTCATCTGGTAGCCATCTTCCCGCTGCGCACGCCAGCCCGGCCGTTGCTGGTGGCACGGTGCTGTATCTTCGCCAGCGGTCAGCAGGTCCTGCGGCAGTGGCTGGCGCCACCCAGCGGCGGCCAGCCGTTCCTGCCGGAACCCAGCGGAAAACGTCGATCAAGACGGCGTCGGCGGTGCAGATCCGCCGTGCCCCTGCCGGCCGGGTCTGTCCGGGTCGGCCCGATATGGCCGCTCGTCGATCCGTTTCTCGCGGGTGCGACCCGGCAGCCGCGAGATCCGTTGGTGACTCTGGTGCGACCCGGTAGCCGCGGGATCCGTAGGCGACTCAGGTGCGGGCGGCACGCCGGTCCGGTCGCATGGACCGGTGCGAGCTGCTCGTCTCTCCGGTCGGTCGGACTCGCACCGAGCCGCCGGTCGAGCCAGCTCCGCCACTTGGTGCGACCGACCGATCGCCCGCCCGCACGGACGGACGCGCACCAGGCTCCAGCCATCCAGCCCTGCGACGGCACGCAGCATCCACACCGTCCCTTCCTCGATCGGACGGCGCACCTCCGTGACCAGGTAGGGTTTCCGCCCTATAAAAGCGTACACTCGTCCCCTCCGCTCTCTCCCCCATTTCCGCCGCCGCCGCGCCTCACCCCTCTCAAGCCGGCCCCCATGGGGAACCAGGTCGCCAAGGCGGAGATCGGCACCGGCAAGATGGAGGCAGATCTGATCGGCGCCGGGGTCGGGACCGGGAAGATGGAGGCGGCTCCGGTCGGCGCCGGGGTCGGGACCGACGCGACGCAGATCTCTGACCGAGGAGGAGCCGCTGGAGATCACGTCTTACCAGCTCAAGGCGCTCGAGGAGGCGTCGCTCGACCTGGCGATCATCAAGCTGCGAGAAGCCTCGGACCTCTTCACTCCTGCGGGTCGCTTCGCTGCGGCGCGCCAGATCTCCTACCTGCCGGAGCCAGAGTGAGTGTCCATGTAAACCCACCTTACTCACTGCATTACATCTTGTTTTTCTCGTCAGTTCTTAGGAATCTTCCTTGTGAAGATCTCTCGCACGGATTGTTGAATGAAGACCTAGATCTTAGTTCATGAATTTCTTGCCCCGACCTACGACATATACATCTTGTGCTGTAGGACATGGAGTAGCGATGGTTGAAGTTGGCTTAGATCTTGTGCCTTATCGTTATTGTATTCCCAGCCTCAGATCGTGTGCCTTTATAATAATTTTATAAAGTTCCTGCCATTGGCTCTGTGCATTCATCTTTATTGTGTGAATCCTGTTCACGATTGTTGTTTTCATGCTGTTAAATACTGAGAAACTGTTGGAGTAGTGTTCCTCCCAAGGACTCTAATTGATTAGTGCATTTTCAAATTGAATCTAGCCCGGTTGGAAATGATGTGAACATGCTGTTTTTTGTAGTCATGATTAAAAGATACTGATTGATAGATCATTGTGTAGCTAGCCTTAAAACATGCTATGTAATGTCAGACTTCGTTGTGGAGGCAGCTGTTTGAAGATATCTACATTCATAGCAGATGGATCTTGCTGTTTGACCCTGTTCTTATATAGTACAGTTTTGTTTGGAAGATCTCACAAACTGATAGTAGAGTTAGAGCATATTCATGAGTGCCTTGACTTGTCCTATTGCCAGTAGATTTGTGAGAGATGTACAAGGTCATTAAGCTGTATTTGTCTTCCTGGCTTTTGCATAACTGTTGTAGGAGCCTTCCTGGTGGTTAGTGTCTTTGTTAGCTTTCTGAAATAGCATTAAGAACATGCTCACATATGAATAAACTGTTTGACTCTAATAGATTGGTGTCCCTTACAAGTTATGTTGCATGTTTCTGCTTCATTCTATGTTTTTATTGATGGTAGATCATTAGTCCCATGGTTATGGATGTTTATCTAGTTTATTGGTGTCTTTTCTGCAGTTTTGTTGGTTAGGTTTACTCTTTTCTTTATTACCATGCGAGTAATATTGTTGATGAGCCAGTAGTTTCAAGGCATTTGCAGTAGCTTCCGTTGTGATTTATGATAGTCAGCTAAGGTTCACCTGACTTCAAAATATTGTCTGTTTTAATGTGCTGATTCCAGCTGTTTTACTTGTGTGAAATCTAGATCATGAGATGTATTGTCTCTAATGTTTAATCTGGGTGCATCAGGCCGCTCTTTCCCAAGATCGTCGATTTGCTCATGGCGGAAACCCAAAAGCAGGAATTGAAGCAGGTTAATCGCTCCAGTAAGTTCATGAATGCCTGTTCCTTTAGTTTCTCCAGCACAACCTAGAGAGTTTGCTGGGTGCGAATCTTACCCCTCTAGTGTGTTGTGTTCACAGGGTCTCTACAGGGGTACTCTCGCTCAGCGTCGAGCTCTTCAGCGGGCAACCAGGCAGCACCTGCAGCTGGATACGAGGAATGTGGATTCTCTGGCAATGCAAGTTTACAGGGAGCTCAAGAAGACTGCTATCCTGGGTGACAAGGTCCTGTCCCCAGTTGACGTGGCCAGGGTCCTGAAGGCTGAGGCCGATGTCTCGGGCCTGCATCCTAATGACCTGAAGACGTGGAAGCTGATAAAGGCCTGCACGGGAAACATCAACAGCGTCTCTGGCGTGGTCAGTACTGCGGGTTCTGCTGGTGGAGCCATATGGACCCTACGTCAGTGGAACACGAGCTATCCCATGACTGAACTGCCTGAAGACTTCTTCTGGTAGAAGACTTGCCTTCGGTAGACTTCAGTTTGATCCTTTTGCTAGAACAGTCCAGAGCCCTTCTTAGCTTGCCAGACCCCCCATCATGCCAGGCGTAGGTACTTTTTGCCAGACCTTGATTTGGAAGCCTCATTTTGCTAGACTGATCTCTTTGTAGTTTGTCTAGACCCCATTATGCCAGACTTTGCCTCGTTTTGCAAGTATTGTTTCAGATATGTAAGACATGCTGCAGTTTTGCATCCGTGAAACATGGAGGTTTTAAGAATGGTGTACTAGTTTTTCTGGTCTGTGTTTTTGATTCAAAGCTGGTTTGTTGTTTGTCCAGATTGTGTGGTAGGCTGTCTCTGTTCACTTTGAATTCTCTAAAGCTGCAGTGAAGATATTAATCCCAAGGTTCTGAATCCTTCTCTGATGTTGGTTAAGACATCTCATAGATATGTAGGTTCCACTTCATTTGCTTCTCGATTGATATGGAAGATAGATCGAAAACTGGAGCATACCTCCTGAATCTCATAGCATATCTACTCTTGCAAAATTAGCCTCATTTAGCATTCGCACAACATCTTTTTTGATGATCACATTGAGGTGTCCCAAGATCTAGAGTAAGATGAATGCCATTACGGAGCGCCAAAGCACAAAGTCGATACCAAATTGCTTGTGCTTGAACTACCGCCAAAGCACAAAATCGATACCAAATTGCTTGTGCTCCAAAGGGTATATCTTGGGATTCTAGGGTAATGTGCATTAGTTCTTCCGGGTTAAAGTGCCACTATCACTATGTGTTGTTCTATATTCTTTGCAGATGAATTGGACAAATTGGAGCTTCAGAGTTACCAAGATATCCCTTGTTTTTTGATACATTCCCAATCTCTTAATCTCAAACTATTCTTGCTTTCTTCCCTCCACACCTTGCTATGCCCAACAGTAATACTGAGACCCTATGTTGCTACCATTGCAGTCTGCATAATCACGAGTGTTGTGGTCCGTTGACAAAATTGATACTAATCAAAATGCAGGTGGAAGTTGAATAAACGAAACTTCTCCAACTCAGTTAACAAATGCTTTCCTAAGGATGGCAATGGGTAGGGTATAGGCAGGGTAGAGCAATACCATACCCATACCCGTATAGTCAGGGTACAAAATTCTACCCATACCCGTATCCATGGGTATGAATACCCATACCCATACCCGACGGATACCCGTACCCATTGGGTACCCATCGGATAGAACAAATAGTACACGAGTTGTTCATATTTTTACACTCATTGATAGCACATTTGACAAAAAAACAATTATCTTAACTCAATAACAGGTAGATGAGTACAACATACTCATAAGTCAATAGGAATAGACAAGTCACATGACAAATTAATGATTAATTGATGAACACTCACATTATTTCACAAGCGGGCAGGGTATGGGTATACCCGCGGGTATAAGGTTATACCCGTACCTTACCCATGACTTAACGGATAGGGTATGGGTACTACCCATGGGTATAAAAGTGTGCCCATACCCTGCCCACGCGGGTACGGTACCCGTGGGTAAAATTGCCATCCTTGAGCTTTCCTCATCAATATGTATATCTTTTTGATGTTGTACAAGGATGGGTTTCTGCCGGTAGATTGGATTGATCGTGCTTGGGTTAAGATACCACTTCGGGCCCTGATCTACACATTATTTCAGGTAATTGTCCTTTGGGTTATATGCATTTCCTCCACATTCCTGTTTGAATCAAGTTATTCTGCTGTGTTTGAAATAGTTTCAATGACTGGCAGCAAACAACACACTAATTCCCATTTACCTCTTGAACACATCCTTTATAAAATGACTAGTTATAGTGCCTTTGAACTTATCTGATTTTCAGTAAATAGTCAAAATCTTCTCTCTTTCTTTTGTCAAAAGTAAGCTGCATAGAAAGCTCCATGTATCATTTGTCGTATGTCGTATTTGTTCTCTGCGAAGAGTAACGCGTACCTGATCATTCAAATGGAGCATTATAAAGATTATAGCAATATTTCACAATTTTTTTCCTGCAAGAAACAAATATACTTTAGTGCAAACCTTGATCCACTCACTGCAAAACACTGATGTTAATTACTCAACCAGCAAGTTCTACTAATCTTTTCTCTCTTATTTTGGGTCAATGGAAGATTGGAAGTTGTATAGTTGCCTGTTCTGATAAACAACAGTGAATACTACATATCTATGGGAATGGTCATTTCACAAATTAGTATGTTTCTGAATTATGCTACCATGTGACCTTTTTCTAAATATCAGATAGTCCAAGTCAATAGGCATTGAATAGCTGACATTTCTAGGAAAGATGTCATGTATAGATTAAACTATGTTGAGTTTTATTTTTATCGTTTTCAAACTATAACTAACCAAACTGTAGTAGTTGGAACAAGTAGCATTTTTTCAGACAACATAGCTAAAGCCAGACGGAGCTGTCTTTGATGCTATGTTTTCTTGCATTTTGTTCTCAAAACCCTAGAGAGCATTTTGTTTTTTCATCGCCTCTGGTCTTACCTAAAGCCAGCATAGCTGCAGTGTACATCTAGCTAGCAATCATGTGTCTGAGAATGATTAATTTGTCAGTTTCTGCTGATCTGGAGCCTCTGATTTTAAACTTGAGTTCCCATGTGCAGTTCTGCACTGGTAAGAGCAGAGACATTGCTTTGGCAAGTATGTAAATAGAGCCTGAACTTTTGATTACTTGATCTCTGTCGTGCTAATAGCCCATATTCATCCATTTTTCCCTATACATGACATACTTGATGAGTGACTAGTATTTTTTTTTTTTGCTGCTCTGAGTTGCGTTCTACGAAGCAAGGATGGAGGATTGGACTGGTGATTAATTTGTGAAACTAAGGTATTGTCATTGAGGGTGATAGTGCAACCAGACATTCCATTGTCAATTTAATGAAACTGCATAGAGGACCTGTTTTTGCTAATGACATGTTGGAGTTCGTTGGCAGCATGCCGATAGACACATCTGAAAGATAAAAGTTTAGTATGCTTACGTACATAAGGGCCAAATGATACATGATCATGGTGTCTATATTCTATCTGAATGTTGTTTTGCTCTATCACTAATTATGCACTACATTCCAAGTAAATATTTATTTCCTGTTTGAGTTTAATATTTGTCTTAATCTGACAAGCTAGATGAACAATAATTTTTAATTGCGATCAGAAATAACAGATGGAGCAAATATATATGTTAATTTTTTCATCATCCACCTATTGGTTTCTATTGATATTCATGTCAAATCTTGACAAGATAATTATTGTTGTGATTCAAACAAGACAATGTAGGACGTACCTGAAGTTCAGAACATAAGTGCAAGGAGGTCATCTTGCAGTTTCTGCATTTTTCAGTGTCGGATGAGAGAATTGGATCGCTCTTGCATGTTTTGCATATTTCTAAGGGACCTTTCTGCAGCAGTCTCAGACTCTCTGTATTGTCAAGTCCCAACGTTGAATGTTTCGGCCTCCATAATCTGACAGATCTGTATACATAACAGGAACTCGTACTGAATTTTGTTCTCCGACTGTATACATAACAGGAACTCAAAGGACCGCACATTATATTTCATACTATAAGTTATTTGTCGTCGGCCCCTTCATGATAAGCTCATCTCTGAAGCCTAGCTTTTGCTACACCAATGTCTTTCTGCAGATAAACATATTTCTGCAGTGAAATTTCTGATAAAGCTTCAGCCTTTTGTGATTTTTTAATTGTAAATAAGGGGTAAGACCTGTTGAAATGCTTTCTCCCTTGGTTCACCATTTGGCATCTACTCCCTCCGTCTCATAATATAGGACGTTTTTTGACAAAGTGTCAAAAAACGTCTTACATTATGGGACGGAGGGAGTACTTAATAATAACTAACCTAATGCATGGAGACCTCTGATAAAGCTTCTTGGAAGTCCTCGGTTGGTATCAGAACCTTAATTCATGCAGGCCTTCAGAATTATGTATGACCGTTTTCCTATGGGTTCTAGCATTTGCCATTGCTTAGGTGTTGGCAATGGTAAAGGTATGGGTTTGTCGGATCGGTAGTGTATATCATTGCTTTTCTTGAAGAGACTGTAAACTCAGTGTGTACTTGAAATGTTAGTGACACTGCAAGTCATATCGTGTTGTCGCTGCTTGTGAGTAAAGGTGATGTTCTGGTTGCTAAGTTGAATAGGAGGAGTATGACGGAACACTTAACATGTGTGACTCTCATCTCATGTCAAGCTAATTCAAGCTTGAGCGCGTACTCCCTCCCATCTGACTAATTCCCACAAAAGATCTCAAACAAAAACGACCAGACAAGGGAAAACAAACAAACAAAAGTTCAGATAGCAATACTGAAGACTAACATAAATCATCAATGAAGCCTAATTTCGGGCTGATTAGTGATCACTCCAGAATCCGGAATAATGTGGACTCTTCCTTATTTTTCTCATCCCCCATCGTCGCCTCTTCCCCAACTCGATCTGCCGTAGCGCCTGACCTTTCCCCGCGCTAGAGCTTTTATGCATGATCATGGTGTTAGCGCACTTGCCCTCCCGCAAAGGAAGACGATAGTGGGCGTCGGAGAGGGAGGACGCTCAGAGAAGAGGTGGCGGATGGCGGAGAGCGGCGGTGCTACAAGCTGACGTGACGTGACGTGGCATGCCCCCATGTTACCCCTACTTACAATCTTGTATCTTCAAAGATTTTATAAATCCATACTGATGCCCATGCACCAATTCCAAAATCCTCCCCTGGTGTCTATCCGCTGGCAGCTTGGTTAAAAGCTTCAGACAAGAATTTAACAATGAGATTGGCCTGTAATAGTTTGGTGACTCCGGACTTGCATTTTTTTGGGATTAAAGTGATTATCCAAGAATAAATACTCGACAAATCAACAGTGCGCTGATGAAAATCCCTACAGAGCTTGTAGAAATCCCCTGAAGGCCTTGTTCGGTTACACCCCTCCACAAGAGGATTGGAGGGGATTTGGGGAGGTTTTGACTTGCAGGGGATTAAATCCACTTCAATCCCTGCCAAACCCCCTTCGAATCCCTCTCAACCGAACACAGCCCAAGTGAAGTTAACACCCTCTACTTGATAGCTATGTTGATGCACTTCTGAAGCCTGAAGGAAATATACATGCATAGTGGCAGTGTTTTGTTTTAGTTTCTTTTCCTGCAACCTATATTTGTTCTTGTGATTCCTGTATTTGTTTGAACACTTGGAAGTCAAGGGTTTTGCAAGACTCCTACTGCCAAAAAGATGGCGGAATTCTTTATTTCAGCTGGGTTTCATTTTGGAAGTTATGTTCTTGTCCAAAGTTAATGTGTGGTTGTGATGTTTCATCCCGAGCAACATCGGTCCGGAGGACTACGTGAAGGATACATGCTCACAAAAATTGTTCATCAGGCTATGCAAGGCACCAGACTTCTCACACAAAGATGGAGTCGCCGCAACTGCAGAAACAATGGCATTGCCGGCATGGCGTGGTTGAGCTGCTGCAGGAATTCGATGATATTTGACCTATAGCCAATTACATGGAAGATAACCTAAAATTTAGAGTTCATATGTTCTTGTGATGGAAAAGTTTTATTCCACGTAATAACTAAGATACAGAAGGGATTTAGGATGATACAACAAGCAGAGAAATCAAATTTCAGAATGTTTCAACATTTGAACAAAGCTCACATGTTTCCATATAAGCAGGCATGACAATATATACTCAAGAGGACCAACCTGAAGTTTTCTGCTCACAAGAAATAAACATGACAAGTTACCTAAAGATATCGCTGGATTTTCTGTTCTCTTTCGTCACATAAAAGTTAATTACCACTCCAACTTCAGGCCGATTCTATTACCGTTGCCAGCATCCAGCAAAACCTACAACTACAACTAGATGTCATATTACTAATTACATAAGCTCAGGAGACTTTCTAGACTTCTAATATAAAGCTAGTTCATATCGTTCTTTGGCTCGGAGACGAAATTGGCTTCACTATTCTTGCTTGTAGCGCCATCTTCTTTCATGTTAGTTGCCACGCAGTAGGCGAGCAGACCAAAATATCCCAGAGGAAGACATATAGTGTTAAAATCGTTGAGTCTTCTTAGTTGTCGAAACCTGCGCCTGCGGGGTGACAAGAGCAGAAAAGGCTCTCAGACAAGAAATGGGGAAAATAGAGCATAGTCATGCATATGTTTGAGATTACATACCAAATTGGGTCATGAGGCCTAGGCTTCACTTGAGCAGCAAGGTGAGTGATGAGCCGATGAGTTTGGATGTCTTCCCAGGACAACTCTGGGTAAAGTTCAGAGCTTTTCACCGCTACAAGCAAATCATACATCTCTTCTTTCTTCTTATTGAATCGCATTTCCAGCAATTCCAGCTCGCCGTGAGGCGCTGCACTAGATGTCGGCTGGCCACAAGAGACACAACATGATTAAATTAATATTAATTAGCATAGTTTTCTTCACAGAATGTATCTGTCATATATTAGTGGTCTGCTGAAAGAAAATTATACATGGCCTTATGACATGGTAGAGGCTATCATCATTCTTAATTTCTCACAAGGTTGAGGTCTTAATCTCCAGCCAGCAACCGATTGCCGGATCTCAAGAGCAATCAATCAATGGCTGCAAGTGACTCCTGATCGCCGGCAATCAAAGATTTTTTTTAAAAAAATTCTTCGTCGCAAGTCATCAGGTGGCCGGAAACAAAGCCAACGCCGCTACTGCTTGAGAGGGCAGCCGTACCCTCGGAGGCCTCCGACGGCAAATCGGCTGGATCTGGGAGGGAGAGGGGTCGAAGGTCGGAGAAAAGAAGTACCTTGCCACTGATGGAGGAGGTGGACATGGGCCGGCGGGCAGGGGAAGCGCCGTTTAGCAAGAGCCGCCGAGGTCCCTCCGCCACGAACGAAGGCCTCACCAGCGCTCCTCACTGCTGGAGCGCACGCTCGCAGAGCCTCTTCGCCGCGTGCCGGAGCGCCGCCATCGCTCTCGCCGACTCGATCGATCCGCTTCTTCTTCGTCGGTTTCCTGCTGGGGATTGCTTTCGCTAGCAAAGTACAGGGGCGTGTCCGTCGATTTGGGGGGGCCTCCAGTGGATATAGGCCCGCCCCGGCCCGGCCCGGCAGTCCGTCTCTCTGTCTGTCTTGTTTTCGAAACGGAACTCTGTCTGTCTTGTCTTGGTGATTTTATGAATTGTGATCGGTTTGCAGCCTTGGCACGGAAGAAAGAGAACTCCGCAACCGGCTCGCTCTCCGTTTCCACTTTGGACCCGTGACTGTAAAGGTTTTTTTTTTCGCCTATAAAAAATTCTTAAAAACACGCGCCGGATACGTTTGTGGACGCAGATGCAGGAGCCGGTGACCCCAATCATGTGCACCAAACGTTCGTCTAGATATATTTTTCCTATGCGGGGAACGCTCAAAATATAACGAATAGAAAATAGTACAAATAATCCATTAATAGCATGCACATATTCTAGTGCCCCTTGAGCCAAGTGTTGTTCATCCATAGTTCAAAAATATATATTGCGCCCGGAATAATCGTAGGAAGACTACCAGGTAGAATTGGTGGAGAGAAATTCTTAGGATTGCATAGAAATGCTTTTCAGGCAGGCCCAACAGAAACCTCAAGACAAAGCAATTCCAAAGTTGCTTACACTGCCCTTCTTCATCACCATGAATCATTTTCATGGCCAACCTCCTTGCCCTCTGCAACTTCATCCTTCCACGTGTCATGTGCCATTCTTTTTGAAAAATCCTCGAAATTTTCATAAGGTTCATGTCTTGGTCTGCCCTAAAGCTCTCCAAATATTTATGTGCAAGTAAAGGAGCTGTGAAGGCCTTGATCTTCCAGTTCTTGTAGCAAGTGTGCTCATCCGCATATATCTTGATCATGAAAGCCTTTGTCCTGCTATCATATGGATCCTACAAGTACCAAGTGCAATCCTCATCACACTTTGCTTTCAACCTTAACATGTCATTCACTTGCATCTTCAAATCAACATGTTGACAAGAATGCTCTTTGATTGCTTTCCTCAATAGCTCCACATCTCAAAGACTTGTCCAACATGGAATCTTGGCCTGCGGAGATCCTCTGGTCTGAATGTTTTGAACTTAAACTATATCTCTTAATCATCTAAATCACATGCCACAGATCTTCCTCTTCAGACAAATCTTCATCAAAATTGTAGTTTTTTGCCTTTTATCTTGTCTTTTGACTTGTCCTTTATCTTCTGCTTTGTTCTTTCCTTTGTCAGTTGGTTTGGAGATTGGTTAATTCACCTTCTTCTGCTCAGGTTCATCCTCATCTACATTTTCTACATAAAGATCATCATCTCATGACCTATGTCATTGTCACTATCAATAAGTACATCAGGCTCATAGTCCTCATCATCTGAATCACTATCCATTTCTGCATCCTCTGTTTCCATGTGATTTGTGAAATTGCTTTGCATTGCACTCCTTCTTAGTCTTGTGATGCATGCATTCTCTTCCTCAATGTGCTCACTAGGCATTTGCTGAATAACCTGTAGTACAACGGGCTCCGGTTCAGTTTTGATGTTCCTCAGGTGCCTCAATGTTAGCAAATGTGGATGACCTTCTACTAAAGATAAACTAGGTAGTTCCTATCCACTTCTGGATACACAATCTGTATAGGTACATGTGCCACTTGCTCTGCTTCTCTTTGCTCTGCTTGTATGTACATCACTAGCTTAGATGGGCTCATCACTGTAGGAAGGGTTGCTCTTGGATTAAGAACAACATCATACACATTAAGGTGGGCATGGAAGCTATCATCATGATCCAAGTACAATTTGAATGATTGGTGTCCAAATGACAGGAACTGCATCATAGTATCTATATCTTCCTCGCTCCTAATTTCCTTCAGGCTGTTCCTGCCAATTGTAAATATAGGCACACAACGGTATACATTGACCCTGCTTGCCATCTCCCATCCAATCTCCTCAACAATGTTATGTACCATAATCTAAGACCAGGTGATGTTATATAGGTAATCATAAGAATCAACTCTGCCATTAACATAAGAATGGTTGTTGCCTTCACCAAGAAAATAATCACCATGGTTGAATTGCACAGAGAACTCATTGTTGCGAGGTCTTGTTGACGAACACATGCATCAGAATTGAAGCAAACATCATTTCCTCAAACCACCATAAACTCTAACCCCCAATCCTGCAAACCCTGCATATAAGCGAAGCCAAATGTGCGTTGTCAGTGAGCCCGAGAGGGCTTTTTTTGCAAAATATCAGAGCCTCCCATGCGCTTTTGCATACGTGGCGGGCAACAGAGGGTCATACCGGGCTCATAGGCGACATTTACATGCGCGTCAAATCATACATAGTGACCGTACCGGGCGTATTTTGAAGTGCAGTGATAGTGTGCATCGAGGATAAATTCATTGAGCGCGGTTGTATTTATCTCCTCACTTCCTCACAGAGGTGACACCGAACGGCACCCCCGTATGTTGATGATCAGTTCCCCGTGTGGTCGATGAACCGGAGGAGGACGAAGGAGGAGGCCTCATGGGCTCTAAGATCTCACCGTCGGCGAGGCTCAACACTGGAGGGCTGCAGTGGTGGCAACCTCCACCATGTGAAGCAATGGTGATCACGGCAGTCTTGCTTGGTCGTTTGAGTATTTATTTCATTGCAAGAGCTATGGCAAGGAGGCGATTGTTCCCTCGGTTGGATTAAATTCATTTTCTCTTCGGCCTCTTCTGTTGTTATGTTAAACAGAGTTCCTGGTAAAAAAAAGTGCTTGCATACGTGGTGTTAGGCAGGGGGGATCCGTTATCTCCATTACTTTTCGTTGTTGCTCCCATCACTTTCCTGGACATGAGTTTCCGGTGGTTCAGTATGCGGACGACACGTTATAGTACATGAAGCTTCGTTTTTTCAGCTGTGCGCTATAAAATATATTCTATTGGTATTTAGGAAGCCACAGGTTTGAAAGTAAACTTCAACAAATCATGTATGGTACCGATAAATGTGGATCCAAATCAAGCTAGGCTGTTGGCAGATCATTTTGGTTGCATTGTGGGGCCGCTGCCCTTCACTTATTTGGGTCTTCCCATGGGAAGCACCAAGTCGAGAATCAATGAGCTCTTAACCACTGGTTAGCACGTTGGAGAGGCGACTTGATGCTGCTTCAAAGTTTCTCAATTATGCTGGTCGACTGACCTACGTAAACTCTGTTCTTTCTACCCTACCAACATTCTTTATGTGCATGATCAAACTTCAAAAAACAGTTATTATTCATGTGGAACTTCATACATTTTTGGTGGAGCTGCGCATTGAGTCTCAGTCTGATGCCCAGCTAGATATTTAGCCGTTTAAGCGCACTCGATCGGGAAGTCTCTCTTCCGCGGGATACTACCAATTGATGTTTCCTGCCTTGAGGTTTGTCCATTGTATGATCTTATGTGGAAAAGCAAGTGCTAGCAGAAGGTATTCATGTGGCTTTTAACTGTCGATCGGCTTAACATGAGATATAGTATGATGGATCGACGACATTGGACGATCGAGTCTGGGGTAAATTGTGCTCTCTGCCAAATCAGAACCAGAGAGACTAGAGACCGCCTGTTCTTTAACTGCAGGTTCACTCAGCGATGCTGGAGAAGCATCAACATCCAATGGGGGTGGGGGTGGGTTCGGACATTATGGCTCTGCTTAAATCTGCAAAGGATGAGTTCAATGGCCCTTTGCTTCATGGGAATCATTTCTTCTGCCTTGTGGAACATTTGGAAACAGAGGAATGTATGTAAAATCCTTGTACTCGCTGTACTTAATGAAAATTATAACATAGGGGATTCCCCTACTGTTTGCCCATAAAAAAATCACTTCATATTTTGTCGATGCTGGATACACCCCAAAGCTACAGAATTTAAACTGATATCAAAAGTACAGACTTCACGTACAGCATCACTGCTTCCTTTTCTGAAAATAGATTCAGCCCCAAACAAGTTGGGGTAGGCTACAGTTGAAACCCATAATAAATCAAAACCAAGTCATGGTTCTGGCACATGGATAGGTAAATAGATAAACGGTAAGCTAAAGGGTGATATCACATGAACATAACTGTAAGCATAAGTAACTTATACTGTCAAAGATAAACAGGATTTGAACAATTGCTATCAAAAGTACAGATTTCGCAAACAGCAGCACTGCTTCCTTTTATACTCTATTGGACAAAAAGGGTAATGGTACCCAGAACAGCTAGAGGACTAAACTAAAGGGACAATTACGCAAACTAGGACACCCCCTTGAACTAGAACATGCGACAATGATAGTACAGTAGAAACTGGAAATGACTCATGCACAATGCCCTTTCAGAAAATTGATTCACAACCAATTGGAGACAATAGAACATGAAAACACCTCCGGCCATCCAATATATTTACAGTCATTTTGCTGTAGTGATGTTGTCGGTCCAGAATTAATTTCGAGTGTACTTGCTCGATACAGCGGGAACGGCATCACAGTCAGTTTCTCAAGTTCTTAACAATGCATGTATGCGTTAAGCAATCAGCAGAACTTGGTGAACTTGCATTTTTTACTGAAGTACAGATTGGAGCATAATTCAAATTTGAGTCAGACAGTACAGCAAGTAGAAATATTTTGGCAAAGATAAAGCAGGATGTCCCAGCAAACCTAGAAAGGAAAGAAAATGTTGAATGATAGTATTATACAAGCAAAGTAACAATTTATAAAAGGAACATTAAGCAAATTTGTACCTTCACATGGTTCTCTCTCTCTCCACTAAGTTGTGCAGGACTTCACATGTGCAGGTGGTGACTGGTGACACTGAAAAAAATGTTGGGATAACACAAACTAGTTCTAGCTCTCACCAACTGATTACACAACAGATATATGTGACTGGAACACAAATACCTCGACAATGAAATAGATTGCAGAGCAGAGAACATACAGAGAAGCAGTGGAATAAAAACCCAAACCTACAGAACGGAACTATGTAACTCATATAACTGATTTTTCAGCCTCCATTGTTTCTGTCCTAAAAAATCAGAATATTGTTCCAACAGCAGTGAGCATGACAGACCATATGGTGTGCACCAGAACCTAGCTTAACTCAATTGTGATGCCAAGAAAAAATTGATGAAGTTCTAAAGGAGTGCAGCTTCATAGTAGTAAATAATGTAGCCAGTACAAGATTCAGCCAAGGACCTGGTAGGCTGCTAAGTCCATCTCCCAGTCAAGCTGTAGAGTTTGAAACACAGATGCATATATTACACATGAGCAGTCCCAGTAGTCTCTACTCTCAAAGCATAAATAACAATATGCAGCAATGGAATATGCACAACATCTTCTGCGGTCTGAGACTCTCTATCTAAGAATGATCAACATTGTAGCATCATTTATTTATAGTATGACAATAGCAATACGATAGCATTACAGCCAGCCAAAACAGAGTAGAACCAGGTTCAGGACTGCATTACGGCCATTTCCATTTCCCCAATTTCCCAGTGCTTGGTTTAGGGTCCAGAGTACAGTTTTCATTACAATCACAATCTAATCCTGATAGTATCACGTAAAAAGATTCAACAAGTTAGCAAAATAACAGCCAAAGTGTGGCAGCAAAACAACGTAGAGTGAGCGAGACATGACACACAGAACCAACCAGAACAATAGCAATAGATAGCATTAGAACGGGATTCAGGACTGCATTACAACTTACCATAATCGCAATCTTAGCCTGGACTACAAGATTACACAAGATAGCAAGGCCGCAACGAAAGAGAGGCGGTAAGAAATAACTTAAGAGAGAACGCTGCTGCTTATTATCATTATTATCATCACGAGTTGAGGATTTCATCAGAGTACAACAAACTCATGCAACAAAGATTTGCAGCCAACGACAGTTTTAACCAACCATACACGATTAAGGCACAAGGATCCGCAGATGCTGCGAGCAAACAGGGTACAGACGCATGGCAATCGTGGTGGCGCCGGCGTCCCATCCCGGTGGCGGGGGCGGGATCCGGCGGCGCCTCTCCTGCTACTTCTTGGCGTCCTTGCCCTTGGCGTCCGTGGAGGTGCTCCCGGAGGCCTGCGCCGCCTTCTTGGCGTTCTTCTCCTCCAGCGCCTTCTTGTCCCTGCGGATCGGCGTCAGTCAGGCCAAGATTCGATCAATTCAGTCGACCGTGGCGCGGCGGATTGGATCCGATCGGGAAAGATAAGGGAAGGGGAAGGGGACGAACCTCTCGCGGCGCTGCTCCGGGGTGAGGCCGTCGCCGCCGTTCTTGGAGTTGGGCTTCCGCGCCGCGGCGCGCTCGCGGTCGCGCTCCCTCTGGCTGCCCCGTGCCCGCCCGCAGAGAAGAAAGTCAAGGAGGAAACAGATCGAGCATGACGAACAAGGAATATAGCAATAGCAAACAGTAATTCACAGATCCAAATTGTGATGGGAGATGGGGAGGATATGAGTCATCTTCTTGCTTGATTCCCTTCCGCCGGCGGCGACTCTCTTCTTGTTGGGGGTTCTTTCTCTCCTCTGTCTCTCCCTTCCTCCTGCTTGATTCCTTCCCTTCACGCGGATTGGGTTGTAGACCACCGCGGGAGAGATGGCAAGCGGCAGTAGCCGGGCCTGGGCCTGGCACGCTGCACCGAGGCAACAAACGTGGCCCAGCAGACACGAGCAAGCCCTCCCCGCTGAAGTATTTTTTGGACGAAATCACTAGTTATGGTTTAGGACATCTTCAGCGCCGCCCCTCAACCCATCTGCATCTGTCTGTGCCAAGTGACGAGGACGTATTTTATCATCCAACATGGGTATTCTATTGGTTCGCGGGCCGGTCAAAAGTCCGTTTGCCCATAAATAGGAGGCAAAGTTTGGGGGCCATTGCGAGACATGCCCGACCCACTTAAGTCCTCTCGGTTCACTTTTCTTTCACTCAGCCACTGCCTGCTCCCTCCTTCTTTGCATCCGCACCCTCCTCATCCGACATCGCCGATGTACCTCTTCGGCTGCCACGCTGGCATTGTAGGATATCCACGGCCCCTAGCAACGCGCTACCTGCCTTGGACTACGCCGTCGTCCACCCAGGATCCCTTCGCAGCCAAGTACCCTCCCCCGATCGACGACATCCATGATGGACACCATGCCCGAAGGTGTTTGGTCAAATGCCATTGAGCTCTTTTGTTGAACTTCTCGTCGTTTTCTAGAGTAATTTGGCGGCGTACTCGATGATGGAGAATGAGTTTCTATGCTATGTGTGGTTGGTCACATTTTTGAACTTGTAGGCAGGAACTCAAGGGGCTCACTCTTTTGGCAGCGCGTGCATGCTTCATTTCATGAGCAAAAGAATTTCGCACCCTGCGACATGCACATCATCCATGACCCTATAATTCACTGAGTGGAGACAATGTGGCCATTGGGCTCGTCAACCATAGAGATCGTAATATTTCCTTCATGTTGCTCTATATGTTGGCTAATTCATTCATTCACTCAATGTTGCTATATATATTGTATAGCATGCTCGCGTTGCAGTGATGTGATGTACTACAGGACCAAGGGCAAGCCATTCACGCACATACAGTGTTGGATGAATCTCAAGGGGCAGTATGTGTGGGATGAGATGTGCCGGCCCTGACTCTAGTGTCGTTGAATTTGAAATCGAAGAATTTGAAAAACTTGTTGAACATACAGTTATCTCAAATGTAATATTCACATTTGAACGATATTTGCATGTTATTTATGGATAAATTGTGTTAGTTTCTATAATTGTCGGATCAACATGGCTTCCAAATCGAGCTTAAAAGACTTCCTCTCGTTTTCCTCCCCTAACTCTAGGATGCTAGGGCAAACTCTCCCCTCCAGGCTTCACCGGCGAGAACGTGGATTCGCCTTCCCTCTGCCTGCCGCTCTGGCGGATGGTGACGGGGTGGGGGGGGGATCCCGGTTACTTCGCTCTGATTAGTAGTTTAGGTTAGGCTTTTTTAGTCCACGCAAGCCCAATGTTCGGGTAGATGGTACCAGTTCTTCTTCGAGTCTGTCTTTCGGGCTTCGATCCTCCTCTAGTTTGTCTTTCTGGATGTAGTCAACGAAGCTCCGACATAGATTCATGTCGCCTCCTTAGGACTGTGAGGTTAGGGTTTCTTGTCATGTGGTGAGATTTGGTGTCAGGTGCTTCAGATCTATGCAAGGCTCCAGGGCGCTGGTCCTTACGGGCACATGTACGAAGACTTCCCGGACGATTCCGGTAGGGGAGCGGTGACAACGACACGTCGGTGACTTGTTTTGACGGCAGTAGTGGTTGTTCGGTGGTCTTAAAAGCTCAATGTAAATTTTATTATGTTTAAGATGCTTTGTACTCTCTTCGATCCATATTACTTGTCTTAGATTTATCTAGATACGGATGTATCTAACGTGTCTAGGTACATGTGTATCTAAGCAAATCTAAGACAAGTAATATGAATTGATGGGAGTACCATCTTTATAATAGAATTGTTCCTTTTCAAAGAAAAAAACGCATGGCTTCCAATGGAAGGATCTTCTCCATCGAGCAACACGTGGATTCTTTTAGAGCATCTTCAATAACTTCCCAATGAATATCCCCCAATAAGTCCCTAATAACTACAACGCTCAGGAGATTTTCTAGACTTCTATCTAATATATAAAGCTACTTCATATCATTCTTTGGCTCAGAGACGAAATTGGCTTCATAGTTCTTGCTTGTAGCGCCATCTTCTTTCATGACAGATACCACGTTGTAGGAGAGCAGACCAAAAATCCCAGAATGGTGCATATACTGGTAAAATCATTGAGTCTTCTTGTTCCTCGAAACCTACGCCTGCATGCGGGGTGAGAAACAACAGACAAAACTCAAAAACAGAAAAAGGGTGGTGGGAATAGAGCATAGTTATGCATGCGTATGTTGAGATTATACCAAATGGGATCATGAGGCCTAGGCTCCACTTGAGCAAGTTGAGTGATCAGCCGATGAATTTGGATGTCTTTCCAGGACAATTGTGGGCAGTGGTGAATTTTGGAGGAAAATCAAGGGCAGGCTCAAAGTCAATGGCGTGAAGAAAAAGCCATCAAGTCTCAATTCTGTTGTTCAAAGAAGGCTAGAATTTGCCATAATACTACTAGGAACATGTACTATTAACTACTAATTTCCTTTTTTCATTGCTGGAGGGCAGACTCAAGCCTATTAAAGCCTGCCCAGTTCATTCGCCACTGATTGTGGGTAGAGTTCTGCTATTTTCACCTCTATGAGCAAATCAAACAACTCTTCTTTCTTCTTCTTGAATTCCATTTCCAGCTCGCATCGAGGCCTTGCACTAGATGTCGACTCGCGACACAACATGATCGATTCATATTAGTAATGGTTTCTAGACAGAATTGTATGTCTCACATTAGTATGGTTTCTAGACAGAATTGTATGTCATAGTATGAGATATATCGTCAGAAAAATATGTAAAAACAAACCCTGTCATACATAGTTTAGAGACAGTGGCTTTTTTTAGAGAAAAGGCATCATACCCGACTTAAAATTAATGAAGCCATCAACTGCCTAGGGGATACAATGGTGTTGCAAACATTGGTACAGACTTGATACAAGAGAGAAGAGAAGGCGGTTAGACCAAGATGCTGAGTAGAGAGAAGGTCACACACAACTGCCACTAAAGAAAATTACAGGATCAAGTCGAAGATGAACTCCAAGCCGCAGAGGATCAACATGAGAAGAGGCCGTAGAGACGCGCCAGATGGAGGGTGATAGGGCCGCCACCGCAGGAATGAGCACCGTCGCAAGATTCAGGGCAGCAAGAGCCAAGGACGGAGAAGAGACCACCATCTCTCCTCACATGTTGCCGGAGGGGAGACCTCATCTTCGGTCGCCCCACAGGAGTGCTGGGGAACGTAGCAGAAATTCAAAATTTTCTACGCATCACCAAGATCAATCTATGGAGTAATCTAGCAACGAGGGGAAGGAGAGTGCATCTACATACCCTTGTAGATCGCTAAGCGGAAGCGTTCAAGTGAACGGGGTTGATGGAGTCGTACTCGTCGTGATCCAAATCACCGATGATCCTAGTGCCGAACGGACGGCACCTCCGTGTTAAACACACGTACAGCCCGGTGACGTCTCCTACGCCTTGATCCAGCAAGGGGAGAAGGAGAGGTTGGGGAAGACTCCATCCAGCAGCAGCACGACGGCGTGGTGGTGGTGGAGGAGCGTAGTACTCCAGCAGGGCTTCGCCAAGCACCGCAAGAGACGAGGAGGGAGAGGGGTAGGGCTGCGCCAAGAAGGAGATTGAATCGTGTCTCTGGCAGCCCAAAACCTCAAGTATATATAGGGGGAGGGGAGGGGCTGCGCACCCACCTAGGTTTCCACCCCTAGGGGTGGCGGCCAGCCCTAGATCCCATCTAGGGGGGCGGCCAAGGGGGGTGAGAGGGGGGCGCACCACTAAGTGGGCCTTAGGCCCATCTGAGCCTAGGGTTTGCCCCCTTCCACTCTCCCTTGCGCCTTGGGCCTTGGTGGGGGGGCGCACCAGCCCACCTGGGGCTGGTTCCCTCCCACACTTGGCCCATGCAGCCCTCCGGGGCTGGTGGCCCCACTTGGTGGACCACCGGGACCCTCCCGGTGGTTCCGGTACATTACCGATAAAACCCGAAACTTTTCCGGCGACCAAAACAGGACTTCCCATATATAAATCTTTACCTCCGGACCATTACGGAACTCCTCGTGATGTCCGGGATCTCATTCGGGACTCCGAACAACATTCGGTAACCACGTATATCTATTCCCTATAACCCTAGCGTCATCGAACCTTAAGTGTGTAGACCTTACGGGTTCGGGAACCATGCAGACATGGCCGAGACAACTCTCCGGTCAATAACCAACATCGGGATCTGGATACCCATGTTGGCTCCCACATGCTCCACGATGATCTCATCGGATGAACCACGATGTCAAGGACTTAATCAATCCCGTATACAATTCCCTTTGTCTATCGGTACGATACTTGCCCGACATTCGATCGTCGGTATCCTGATACCTTGTTCAATCTCGTTACCGGCAAGTCTCTTTACTCGTTCCGTAACACATCATCCCGTGATCAACTCCTTGATCACATTGTGCACATTATGATGATGTCCTACCGAGTGGGCCCAGAGATACCTCTCCGTTTACACGGAGTGACAAATCCCAGTCTCGATTCGTGCCAACCCAACAAACACTTTCGGAGATACCTGTAGTGTACCTTTATAGCCACCCAGTTACCTTGTGACGTTTGGCACACCCAAAGCACTCCTACGGTATCCGGGAGTTGCACAATATCATGGTCTAAGGAAATGATACTTGACATTAGAAAAGCTTTAGCATACGTACTACATGATCTTGTGCTAGGCTTAGGATTGGGTCTTGTCCATCACATCATTCTCCTAATGATGTGATCCCGTTATCAACGACATCCAATGTCCATGGTCAGGAAACCATAACCATCTATTGATCAACGAGCCAGTCAACTAGAGGCTTACTAGGGACATGGTGTTGTCTATGTATCCACACATGTATCTGAGTTTCCTATCAATACAATTCTAGCATGGATAATAAACGATTATCATGAACAAGGAAATATAATAATAACCAATTTATTATTGCCTCTAGGGCATATTTCCAACAGTCTCCCACTTGCACTAGAGCCAATAATCCAGTTCACATTGATATGTGATTAACACTCAAGGTCACATCCCCATGTGACTAACACCCAAAGAGTTCTGGGTTTGATCATGTTATGCTTGTGAGAGAGGTTTCAGTTAACGGGTCTGCAACATTCAGATCCGTATGTACTTCGCAAATTTCTATGTCATCTTGTAGATGCAACTACTACGCTACACTTGGAGCCATTTCAAATAACTGTTCTACTTGGAGCTATTTTAAATTGTTGCTCCATTATACGTATCCGGTATCTCTATTCAAAGCTATCCGGATAGGTGTTAAGCTTGCATCGACGTAACTCTTTACGTCGAACTCTTTATCACCTCCATAACCGAGAAACATATCCTTATTCCTCTAAGGATAATTTAGACCGCTATCTGGTGATCTACTCCTAGATTACCTTTGTACCCTCTTGCCAGATATGTGGCAAGGCACACGTCAGGTGCAGTACTCAGCATGGCATACCGTATAGAGCCTATGACAAAAGCATAGGGGACGACCTTCGTCCTTCCTCTTTCTTCTGCCGTGGTCGAACTTTAAGTCTTAACTTCATACCTTACAACTCAGGCAAGAACTCCTTCTTTGACTGATCCATCTTGAACACCCTCAAGATCATGTCAAGGTATGTGCTCATTTGAAAGTACCATTAAGCATTTTTGATCTATCCTTATAGATCTTGATGCTCAATGTTCAAGTAGCTTAATCGAGGCTTTCCATTGAAAAACACTTTCCAAATAACCCTATATGCTTTCCAGAAATTCTACGTCATTTCTGATCAACAATATGTCAACAACATATATTCATCAGAAATTCTATAGTGCTCCCACTCACTTCTTTGGAAATACAAGTTTCTCATAAACTTCGTATACACCCAAAATCTTTGATCATCTCATCAAAGCATACATTCCAACTCCGAGATGCTTACTCCAGTCCTTAGAAGGATTGCTGGAGCTTTGCATACTTTTTAGCATCTTTCAGGATTGACAAAACCTTCCGGTTGTATCACATACAACCTTTCCTCAAGAAAATCGTCGAGGAAACAATGTTTTGACATCCTATCTGCAAAATTTCATAAATAATGCAGTAATCGCTAATATAATTCCAACAGACTCTTAGCATCGCTACGAGTGAGAAAGTCTCATCGTAGTCAACTCCTTGAACTTGTCGGAAAACATCTTAATGACAAGTCGAGCTTTCTTAATGGTAATACTTATCATTATTGTCCGCCTTCCTTTTAAAATCCATATGTACCTAACAGCCTTACGACCATCAAGTAGTTCTTCCAAAGTCTACACTTTGTTTTCAAATATGGATCCTCTCTCGGATTATATGGCCTCGAGCCATTTTGGAATCCAGGCCCACCATCGCTTCTCCATAGCTCGTAGGTTCATTGTTGTCTAGCAACATGACTTCCAAGACAGGATTACGTACCATTCTGAAGTAGTACGCATCCTTGTCATCCCACGAGGTTTGGTAGTGACTTGATCTGAAATTTCATGATCACTATCATAAGCTTCCACTCCAATTGGTGTAGGTGCCACAGGAACAACTCCCTGTGCCCTGCCACACACTAGTTGAAGAGACGGTTCAATAACCTCATCAAGTCTCCACCATCCTCCCACTCAATTCTTTCTAGAGAAACTTTTCCTCGAGAAAGGACCCGATTCTAGAAACAATCCCTTATTGCTTTTGGATCTGAGACAAGAGGTATACCCAACTGTTTTGGGTGTCCTATGAAGATGCATTTATTCACTTTGGGTTCGAGCTTATCTGCCTGAAACTTTTTCACATAAGCGTCGCAGCCCCAAACTTTTAAGAAATGACAGCTTAGGTTTCTCTAAACCATAGTTCATACGGTGTCTCTAAACCATAGTTCATACGGTGTCATCTCATCGGAATTACGTGGTGCCCTATTTAAAGTGAATGTGGTTGTCTCTAATGCCTAACCCATAAACTATCGTGGTAATTCGATAAGAGACATCATGGTATGCATCATATCCAATAGGGTGCAGTTATGATGTTCGGACATACCATCACACTATGGTGTTCCAGGCTGTATTAGTTGTGAAACAATTTCCACAATGTCTTAATTCTATGCCAAACTCGTAATTTAAATATTCATCTCTATGATCATATCATAGATATTTTATCCTCTTGTCACGATGATCTTTCAACTTCACCCTGAAATTACTTGAATCTTTCAATAATTCAGACTCGTGATTCATCAAGTAAATGTACTCAACATCTACTCAAATCATCTGTGAAGTAAGAACATAACGATATCCACTACACGCCTCAGCACTCATTGGACTGCACACATCAAAATGTATTACTTCCAACAAGTTGCTTTCTAGTTCCATTTTACTGAAAACGAGGCTTTCAGTCATCTTGCCCATGTGGTATGATTTGCATGTCTCAAGTGATTCAAAATCAAGTGAGTCCAGACGGTCCATTTGCATGGAGTTTCTTCATGCATATACACCAATAGACATGGTTCGCTGTCTCAAATTTTTCAAAAACGAGTGAGCCCAAAGATCCATCAACATGGAGCTTCTTCATGCGTTTTATACCGATATGACTTACGTGTCAGTGCCACAAGTAGGTGGTACTATCATTACTATCTTATATCTTTTGGCATGAACATGTGTATCACTACGATCGAGAAAAAAACATTCATTTTAGGTGCAAGACCATTGAAGGTATTATTCAAATAAACAGAGTAACTATTATTCTCCTTAAATGAATAACCGTATTGCGATAGACATAATCCAATCATGTCTATGCTCAACGCAAACACCAATCTCGATGGTAGAGGGAGCGTGCGATGCTTGATCACATCAAGTTTGGGAAAAACTTCCAACACATATCGTCAGCTCACCTTTAGCTAGTCTCCATTTACTTCGCAGCCTTTTATTTCGAGTTTACTAACACTTAGCAGCCGAACCGGTATCTAATACCCTGCTGCTACTAGGAGTACTAGTGAAGTACACATCTAATATAATGTATGTCCAATACATACTTCTTTCAACCTTGCCATCCTTCTCATCTACCAAGTATCTAGGGTGGTTCTGCTTCAGTGACCGTTCCCCTCATTACAGAAGCACTTAGTCTCGGGCTTGGGTTCAACTTTGGGTTTCTTCACTAGAGCAGCAACTGATTTGTCGTTTCATGAAGTATCCCTTTCTTGCCCTTCTTGAAACTAGTGGTTTTACTAACCATCAACAATTGATGCTCCTATTTGATTTCTACTTTCGCGGTGTCGCGAATAGCTCAAGGATCATATCTATCCCTGATATGTTATAGTTCATCACGAAGCTCTAGTAGCTTGGTGCTAATGACTTCGGAGAAACATCACTATCTCATCTGGAAGATCAACTCCCACTCGATTCAAATGATTGTTATACTCAGACAATCTGAGCACAAGTTCAACAATTGAGCTTTTCTCCCTTAGTTTGCAGGCTAAGAAAGTCGTCGGAGGTCTTATACCTCTTGACGTGGGCACGAGCCCGAAATCCCAATTTCAGCCCTCGAAACATCTCATATGTTTCGCGACGTTTCAAAACGTCTTCGGTGCCTCAACTCTAAACCGTTTAACTGAACTATCACATAGTTATCAAAATGTGTATGTCAGATGTTCGCAACATCCACAGACGACGCTCGAGGTTCAGCACACTGAGCGGTGCATTAAGGACATCAGCCTTCTATGAAGCAATGAGGACAATCCTCAGTTTACGGACTTAGTCCGCATAATTGCTACTATCAACTTTCAACTAAATTTTCTCTAGGAACATATCTAAACAGTAGAATTGAAGCGCGAGCTACGACATAATTTGCGAAGACCTTTTGACTATGTTCAGGATAATTAAGTTCATCTTATGAACTCTCACTCAGATAGACATCCCTCTAGTCATCTAAGTGATTACATGATCCGAGTCATCTAGGCCGTGTCCGATCATCACGTGAGATGGACTAGTCATCATCGGTGAACATCTTCATGTTTATCGTATCTACCATACGACTCATGCTCGACCTGTCGGTCTCTTGTGTTCCGAGGCCATGTCTGTACATGCTAGACTCGTCAAGTCAACCTAAGTGTTTCGCGTGTGTAAATCTGTCTTACACCCGTTGTATGTGAACGTTAGAATCTATCACACCCGATAATCACGTGGTGCTTCGAAACGACGAACTTTCGCAACGGTGCACAGTTAGGGGGAACACTTTCTTGAAATTTTAATGAGGGATCATCTTATTTACTACCGTCGTTCTAAGCAAATAAGATGTAAAAACATGATAAACATCACATGCAATCAAATAGTGACATGATATGGCCATCATCACTTTGCTCCTTTTGATCTCCATCTTCGGGGCTCCATGATCATCATCATCACCGGCATGACACCATGATCTGAAGGAAATATGCCCTAGAGGCAATAATAAAGTTATTATTTATTTCCTTATTTCATGATAATATTCATGCTATAATTGTATTAACCGGAAACATAATGCATGTGTGAATACATAGACAAACAGAGTGTCACTAGTATGCCTCTACTTGACTAGCTCGTTAATCAAAGATGGTTATGTTTCCTAACCATAGACAAAGAGTTGTTATTTGATTAACAGGATCACATCATTAGGTGAATGATCTGATTGACATGACCCATTCCATTAGCTTAGCACCCGATCGTTTAGTATGTTGCTATTCCTTTCTTCATGACTTATACATGTTCCTATGACTATGAGATTATGCAACTCCCGTTTGCCGGAGGAACACTTTGTGTGCTACCAAACGTCACAACGTAACTGGGTGATTATAAAGGAGCTCTACAGGTGTCTCCAATGGTAGATGTTGGGTTGGCGTATTTCGAGAATAGGATTTGTCACTCCGATTGTCGGAGAGGTATCTCTGGGCCCTCTCGGTAATGCACATCACATAAGCCTTGCAAGCATTGCAACTAATGAGTTAGTTGCGGGATGATGTATTACGGAACGAGTAAAGAGACTTGCCAGTAACGAGATTGAACTAGGTATTGGATACCGACGATCGAATCTCGGGCAAGTAACATACCGATGACAAAGGGAACAACGTATGTTGTTATGCGGTCTGACCGATAAAGATCTTCGTAGAATATGTAGGAGCCAATATGGGCATCTAGGTCCCGCTATTGGTTATTGACCGGAGACGTGTCTCGGTCATGTCTACATTGTTCTCGAACCGTAGGGTCCGCACGCTTAACGTTACGATGACAGTTATTATGAGTTTATGCATTTTGATGTACCGAAGTTAGTTCGGAGTCCCGGATGTGATCACGGACATGACGAGGAGTCTCGAAATGGTCGAGACATAAATATTGATATATTGGAAGCCTATGTTTGGATATCGGAAGTGTTCCGGGTGAAATCGGGATTTTACCGGAGTACCGGGAGGTTACCGGAACCCCCCGGGAGCTATATGGGCCTTAGTGGGCTTTAGTGGAAAGGAGAAAGGGGCAGCCCAAGGTGGCCGCACGCCTCCCCCCTCCCCTAGTCCTATTAGGACTAGGAGAGGTGGCCGGCCCCCCTCTCTCTCTTTCCCCCCTCAAGGAATCCTATTCCAACTAGGATTGGGGGGGGGGGGAATCCTACTCCCAGAGGGAGTAGGACTCTCCTGGCGCGCCCTCCCTTGGCCGGCCAGCCTCCCCCCTCTAGTCCTTTATATACGGAGGCAGGGCACCCCAAAGAACACACAAGTTGATCCACGTGATCTATTCCTTAGCCGTGTGCGGCGCCCCCAGCCACCATAGTCCTCGATAATACTGTAGCGGAGTTTAGGCGAAGCCCTGCTGCTGTAGTACATCAAGATCGTCACCACGCCGTCGTGCTAACGGAACTCTTCCCCGTCACTTTGCTGGATCGGAGTCCGGGGATCGTCATCGAGCTGTACATGTGCTAAGAACTCGGAGGTGCCGGAGTAACGGTGCTTGGATCGGTCGGATCGGGAAGACGTACGACTACTTCCTCTACGTTGCGTCAACGCTTCCGCAGTCGGTCTGCGTGGGTACGTAGACAACACTCTCCCCTCTCGTTGCTATGCATCACCATGATCTTGCGTGTGCGTAGGATTTTTTTTTTGAAATTACTGCGTTCCCCAACATGATCTCCATCATCATGATTTCCATCATCGTGTCTTCATGAAGTTGTCTCGCCAACTATTACTTCTACTACTACAGCTAACGGTTAGCAATAAAGTAAAGTAATTACATGACGTTTATGTTGACACGCAGGTCATAAATAAATTAAGACAACTCCTATGGCTCCTGCCGGTTGTCATACTCATCGACATGCAAGTCGTGATTTCTATTACAAGAATATGATCATCTCATACATCACATATATCATTCATCACATCCTTTGGCCATATCACATCACAAAACACTTGCTGCAAAAATAAGTTAGACGTCCTCTAATTGTTGTTGCAAGTTTTTACGTGGCTGCTATAGGTTGCTAGCAAGAACGTTTCTTACCTACGCCAAAACCACAACGTGATATGCCAATTTCTATTTATCCTTCATAAGGACCCTTTTCATCAAATCCGATCCGACTAAAGTGGGAGAGACAGACACCCGCTAGCCACCTTATGCAACTAGTGCATGTCAGTCGGTGGAATCAGTCTCACGTAAGAGTACGTGTAAGGTCGGTCCGGGCCGCTTCATCCCACGATGCCGCCGAATCAAGATAAGACTAGTAACGGCAAGTAAATTGACAATATCGACGCCCACAACAACTTGTGTTCTACTCGTGCATAGAAACTACGCATAAACCTAACTCATGATGCCACTGTTGGGGAACGTAGCAGAAATTCAAAATTTTCTACGCATCACCAAGATCAATCTATGGAGTAATCTAGCAACGAGGGGATGGAGAGTGCATCTACATACCCTTGTAGATCGCTAAGCGGAAGCGTTCAAGTGAACGGGGTTGATGGAGTCGTACTCGTCGTGATCCAAGTCACCGATGATCCTAGTGCCGAACGGACGGCACCTCCGTGTTCAACACACGTACAGCCCGGTGACGTCTCCTACGCCTTGATCCAGCAAGGGGAGAAGGAGAGGTTGGGGAAGACTCCATCCAGCAGCAGCACGACGGCGTGGTGGTGGTGGAGGAGCGTGGTACTCCAGCAGGGCTTCGCCAAGCACCGCAAGAGACGAGGAAGGAGAGGGGTAGGGCTGCGCAAAGAAGGAGATTGAATCGTGTCTCTGGCAGCCCAAAACCTCAAGTATATATAGGGGGAGGGGAGGGGCTGCGCCCCCACCTAGGTTTCCACCCCTAGGGGTGGCGGCCAGCCCTAGATCCCATCTAGGGGGGGGGGCGGCCAAGGGGGGTGAGAGAGGGGCGCACCACTAGGTGGGCCTTAGGCCCATCTGAGCCTAGGGTTTGCCCCCTTCCACTCTCCCTTGCGCCTTGGTCCTTGGTGGGGGGGGGGGCACCAGCCCACCTGGGGCTGGTTCCCTCCCACACTTGGCCCATGCAGCCCTCCGGGGCTGGTGGCCCCACTTGGTGGACCACCGGACCATCCCGGTGGTCCCGATACATTACCGATAAAACCCGAAACTTTTCCGGCGACCAAAACAAGACTTCCCATATATAAATCTTTACCTCCGGACCATTCCGGAACTCCTCTGACGTCCGGGATCTCATCCGGGACTCCGAACAACATTCGGTAACCACATATATCTATTCCCTATAACCCTAGCGTCATCGAACCTTAAGTGTGTAGACCCTACGGGTTCGGGAACCATGTAGACATGGCCAAGACAACTCTCCACGGTGGATGAAAAAACAAAATCAACACTATATGCAAGTTATTATTCCCGCGGTCAGAAACCCCCCACGGTGCACGCCCACCTGGCAGACAAGCCCCTTACACTTGACGGGGAGGGCGGACCCCTGATGGGAACGCCCCTGGTGGAGGGTGGCGAGTACTCCGATATACGATGGAGCAATGTTGAGGCTCAATGGATTCCTTGTTTTTAAAGTGCTCCAAATCACTGTTGAACCCAAATATTGTGTTTTTATAATATGAAAGAATAATCATATACTAGTGGAATTTCGCTTAAAAAGAGTTGCCTAAGAAGTACCGAGTTAGCGGCATATAATAGTGAAGTTTTCAAAAAAGTAAGTTTCCCGCGGCATGGATATTACCCTTAAAAAAGAAAGAAAATAAAAGATAAAAAATATTTTCTAAGAAAAAATGAAATAGTGGCCTTTTAGAAGAAAAAAAGAAAACACACACACACACAAAACGAACTAGTAAAGAAAAATAAAAATAAAAGCAAAACAGAAAGATAGAAAATAGGAAGGGGAAGGCTTGGTCACACCTGGTAATGGGTTCGGCCCGTTGGAATCGACTCGTCAAATACATCAGAGAATAAACCGGAAAAATGGGTGTGGCTAGGTCTCACTCGACTGATACTTAATCAAGTCTCAGTCAAATGATATAATATGTAAGAAAAAATAAAAATAATTGAGAAAAAATTAGACGGATCTCAATATAAGATCTGACAAATATAATATCGATTAAGATATAATTAAATCTTAGTCGACTGAGATTTGACGAGACTGAAAAAAATAACAGAATGTATAGTAAAGCAAGATCATTAACACACTAAACCGACCGACACAAAATAAAATTTCAGACGACATACATATAGCTAAATTAATAAATAAAATAAATGGGAAAGACGTTTTATATAGGAGTACTTAAGAAAAAGTAAGCAAGCTGGTGTAATACGATTTTTTCCACCGTGCGGGAGAGATGAAAAAACAAGGACGCCGATAACTGCCACACGTGTGGGCGTTAAGGAATCTGCCCAGACGTTCTGTGTGGTGCCTAAGAGGACCAGCCCACACGTCTGTATGTGGGCAAAACAATTAGCGCCCACACGCCTCCTTTTTTCCCTCCCGGTCCCTCTTACACGCGTGCGTGTGGGCGAAATAGATAACGCACACACGCCCGGTACGTCAGGCCTCGTACCTCGTGCTCCCGCACGCCCCACGTGACACTTTACCGCGCGCCCCGCAGTTGCCATGGGCCGGACCCTCGTCCATGTTCGTTTAAGTGCAGTTGCCATGTCGCTGAACTACGGTTGCCATGTCGGACAACTACAGTTGCCATGTTTGCTCAACTGCAGTTGCCATCTCAGGTCAAAGTTCCAGATTGCCATTTTTTGGACAACTACAGCTGTTGCCATGTGTGGTCTGGTCTACTGCAGTTGCCATGATTTCAAAACTTTAGGAGTTGACACCTACTAACAGTAGGCAGTTGCCATGTAACGCTACAACAAAAGGCATGGCAAAAAACATGTTCGGGTAAAAAGAGAGAGTTGCCATGTGCTCACAAGCACGCTAGGGCAGTTGCCATTTAAAAGGAAAGAGTTGTCATCTGCTTATGTGCACGCTAGGGCAATTTACCATGTACCATGCAAAACATATGGCAACTAAGAACTGACATGTTCGAGTAAAAAAAAGAGAGTTAGTCATCTGCTTGCAATCATACTAGGGCAGTTGCCATGTACACTGCAAAACGTATGGCAACTGGCAGCTTGGGTGTGAGAGAGGAGGCGGGTGTGTGGGCGAGATGGCAAACGCCCACACACCAGCCCTTGTGCGTGATTGAAAAACTGATGTGTGGGCGAACTGTATGCTGGGTGAGAAACGACAGACAAAACTCAAAAACAGAAAAAGGGTGGTGGGAATAGAGCATAGTTATGCATGCGTATGTTTGAGATTGTACCAAATGGGATCATGAGGCATAGGCTCCACTTGAGCAAGTTGAGTGATCAGCCGATGAATTTGGGTGTCTTTCCAGGACAATTGTCGGCAGTGGCGAATTTTGGAGGAAAATCAAGGGCAGGCTCAAAGTCAATGGCGTGAAGAAAAAGCCACCAAGTCTTAATTCTTTTGTTTAAGGAAGGCTAGAATTTGCCATAATACTACTAGGAACATGTACTATTAACTACTAATTACCTTTTTTCATTGCTGGAGGGCAGGCTCAAGCCTATTAAAGCCTGCCCAGTTCATTTGCCACTGATTGTGGGTAAAGTTCTGCCATTTTCACCTTTATGAGCAAATCAAACAACTCTTCTTTCTTCTTCTTGAATTCCCTTTCCAGCTCACCTCGAGGCCTTGCACTAGATGTCGACTCGCGACACAACATGATCGATTCATATTAGTATGGTTTCTAGACAGAATTGTATGTCTCACATTAGTATGGTTTCTAGACAGAATTGTATGTCATAGTATGAGATATATCGTTAGAAAAATATGTAAAAACAAACCCTATCATACATAGTTTAGAGACAGTGGCTTTTTTTAGACAAAAGGCATCATACCCGACTTCAAATTAATGAAGCCATCAACTGGCTAGGGGATACAATGGTATTGCAAACATTGGTACAGACTTGATACAAGAGAGAAGAGAAGGCGGTTAGACCAAGATGCTGAGTAGAGAGAAGGTCACACACAGCAACCACTAAAGAAAATTACAGGATCAAGTCGAAGATGAACTCCAAGCCGCAGAGGATCAACATGAGAAGAGGTCGTAGAGACGCACCAGATGGAGGGTGATAGGGCCACCACCGCAGGAATGAGCACCGTCGCAAGATTCAGGGCAGCAAGAGCCAAGGACAGAAGAGAGACCACCATCTCTCTTCACATGTTGCCGGAGGGGAGACCTCATCTTCGGTCGCCCCACAGGAGCACCACCACCGGCCAGCAACTCCACAACACTGCTCGAGAGCGAACCACAGCAACCGGAGCTGGAAGCTTAAGGCGGCTACACACCAACATCCCCAGCAACCGACAAAGAAGAAGCGAATCGAAGCAGGGGGTTTCTGATTCGCTTCTTCTTTGTCGGTTGCTGGGGATTGCTTTCGCTAGCAATGTACGAGTGTGGCGTATCTGTCGATTTGGGGGTGGGGGGCCTCCAGTGTATATATATGAAGAAAAAATAAGTAATTCCAAAAAAATGATGAAACATTTTGAGAAATAAACTTCACCTTCTGTTGTATTTGTATAAAAAATCGCTAAAACGGCTTTCACGGTATTGTGGATGAAAAAACAAAATCAACACTATATGCAAGTTATTATTCCCGCGGTCAGAAACCCCCCGCGGTGCACGCCCACCTGGCAGACAAGCCCCTTACACTTGACGGGGAGGGCGGACCCCTGATGGAAACGCCCCCGGTGGAGGGTGGCGAGTACTCCGATATACAATGGAGCAATGTTGAGGCTCGATGGATTCCTTATTTTTAAAGTGCTCCAAATCACTGTTGAACCCAAATATTGTGTTTTTATAATATGAAAGAATAATCATATACCAGTGGAATTTCGCTTCAAAAGAGTTGCCTAAGAAGTACCGAGTTAGTGGCATATAATAGTGAAGTTTTCAAAAAAGTAAGTTTCCCGTGGCATGGATATTACCCTTAAAAAAGAAAGAAAATAAAAGATAAAAAAAAATTCTAAGAAAAAAATGAAATAGTGGCCTTTTAGAAGAAAAAAGAAAAACATACCCACACACACACACACATAAAACCGAACTAATAAAGCAAAATAAAAATAAAAGCAAAACAGAAAGATAGAAAATAGGAAGGGGAAGGCTTGGTCACACCTGGTAATGGGTTCGGCCTGGCCAAATACATCAAAGAACAAACCGGAAAAATGGGTGTGGCTGGGTCTCACTCGACTGGGACTTGACATAACATGTAAGAAAGAAATAAAAATAATTGAAGAAAAATTTGCACGAATCTTAATATAAGATTTGACGAATATGATATCGACTAAGACATAACATAATCTCAATCGACTGAGATTTGACAAGACTGGAAAAAAATAACATAATGAATAGTAAAGCAAGATCATTAACACACTAAACCGACTGACACAAATAAAATTTCAGGCGACATACATACAGCTAAATTAATAAAATGGCAAAGACGTTTTATATAGGTGTACTTAAGAAAAAGTAAGCAAGCTGGTGTAATAGGATTTTTTCCACCGTGCGGGAGAGATGAAAAAACAACGATGCATGCATGCAGCATGGCAGCATTCGTATCCGTCCACCAGCCTCACCCATCTCTCTTCTCGTTCAACCAGCGATCGAGCGAGCGAGGCCCCAAATTAAGGATCCGTCCATGGAGCAGCTCCGGCAGGTGGGCGAGGCCCTCGGCGGCATCGCCGCCCTCATGGCCTTCCACCACGAGCTCCGCGTCAACCCGCGCCAGTGCCGCCTCCTCGCCGACGCCTGCGAGCTGGCCTTCGACGCCGTCGCCGCCGAGGTGCGCGCCAGCCTCCGCTTCGACGACCGCCTCGCCGGCCGGTGGAAGCCGCTCGAGTCCCCGCTCCGCGAGCTCTGCCGCGCCGTCCGCGACGCCGAGCACTACATCCGTCTCTGCTTCGGGGACCTGCACGGCGGTGGCGGCGGCGGTGGCGGGAGCTGGTGGGCGCGCGCGGCCGCGCTCACGCACGGCGTCGAGTCCGTCGAGCTGCACCTCCACGGCCTCCTCTGGTGCGTCGCCGTCGTGCTCGAGGCCGTCGAGGTCGTCGCTGAGGCCACCGCGGCGCTCAACCCCGACGAGCTCGCGCGGCGGCGGGTGCTCTTCGCCCGGGACTACGACGAGGACCTCCTCGATCCGGCGCTGTTCCGGCGAAGCAGGGTGGGCAGGGCGTATCTGGCCAAGCAGGAGCTCGCCGCCCGGATGGACACGGCGTGGGCGGAGGACAGGTGGCTCCTCTCGCAGCTGCTCGACGAAATGAGATCCAGGCCGTTGTCGCGGCAGGAGCACCGGATCGCCGACCTCCTGGCCGCGCCGCGCGGGGAGCCGCACCCGGCGGCCGCGCTCCTCCTCGGCGACTTCCACATGCGGCGGCGCCTCGGGGGCAGCCTGAAGGAGGTGCAGTGGATGGGGGAGGCCTTCGCCGTGAAGCACTACGTCGGGGTGGACGCCGACGACGCCGCGGTCGGCGCCGAGATGGAGTTGCTCACGTCGGTGGCGCACCCGAACGTGGCGCACTGCCGGTACTGCTTCCGCGACGAGGAGAAGCGGGAGGCGTACCTCGTCATGGACCAGATCATGAGCAAAGACCTCGGGAGCTTCTTCAAGGAGGCGAGCGGCAGCGCCAAGCGGCCGCGCGCGCAACTCCCGCTCGTCGTCGTCGTCGACGCCATGCTGCAGATCGCGCGCGGCATGGAGCACCTCCACTCCAAGAAGATCTACCACGGCGAGCTCAACCCGTCCAACGTGCTCGTCAAGACGCGGGGCAGCGCCGCCGACGCCTACCTGGTCGTCAAGGTCGCCGGGTTCGCCGCCGACCCCGGAGCTGCAGCCGTGACCAGCCCCGGCCGGAAGGCGTCGCACGCCGCCGCCGGCGCAAACGCAAACGCGAACGCCAGTGGGAATGGCAGCGTCAACCCATGCATATGGTACGCGCCGGAGGTGCTGGAGAACGACGAGCCCGGGCAGGCGACGGCGAGGCGCACGGAGAAGGCGGACGTGTACAGCTTCGGCATGATCAGCTTCGAGCTGCTGACCGGCAAGATCCCGTTCGAGGACAACCACCTGCAGGGCGACAACATGAGCAAGAACATCCGCGCCGGCGAGAGGCCGCTGTTCCCGTTCCAGGCGCCCAAGTACCTGACCGGCCTCACCAGGCGCTGCTGGCACGGCGACCCGGCGCAGCGGCCGCCGTTCAGCTCCATCTGCCGCGTCCTCCGCTACGTGAAGCGGTTCCTCGTCATGAACCTGGAGCAGCACGGCGGCCAGGCCGACGCGTCGACGTCGACGCCAGCGCAGCCGCCGACGCCGACGCCGCCGGTGGACTACCTGGACATCGAGGCGCTGCTGCAGAAGAAGCTCCCGGCGTGGCAGCAGCGGCAGGGGGGCGTGGCGCCGCGCGTGTCGGACGTGCCGTTCGAGATGTACGCGTACAGGGTGATGGAGAGGGGCAAGGCGGCGATCCTGCACGTCGGCAGGGGCTCCGACTCCGGCAGCGAGGCCAACTCGCTGTGCGGCGACGAGAGCTTGCACAGCGGCGCGACGGTGCCGGACGTCGTCGTCGAGACGGCCCCGACGTCGAGCCCGCGCGCCAAGGCGTGGTCGCGGTCGCCGTCCTCCAAGAGCAGCGGCGGCAGCAGGTTGGCGCCATCGGTGTCGTCGCCGCGCAAGCCGGCCGGCAGGGTCGCCGGCGCCAAAGCAGGCAAGTGTCTGTAGCTGCGTTCCTCCTTGGAGCTCGCCGTTGAGGATGATGACAATGGCGTGGGTGCATCTCTATGCAGGGTCGCCGCAGAAGTCGAGATCGATGGGGCTGGTCCGGCAAGCGGCGCCGTCGCAGCAGGTTGGAGCCCTACGACGGACGCCAAGGATAATGTCCGACGGGCAGCTGCAGGCCGCCGTGATTCCACAATCCCGGGGGTCACGCTTCAGACTCCGAGCTAGGCTAGCAACGCAAATGCAAGATTGTACTTCTGATGTACTCAGTAGAGAGCGAACACGCATCTTAGCAATAAGAAGAGCAGATTTTACACAAATAAATTCAGTCATGTGGCATTCTGTCAGTCATACATATGGAAACTACTCAGTGGATGTATGTAAACAAATGGGTCTTATATGTCACCCAACAAACAAACAGACTAGGAAATGCAAAAAAATCCCTCGAAGAAAAAAGGAAATGCAAATGCATGTTCAGATATAGCAGCACACTGTTGTAAAGAGTTTTTCTTCAGAGACATATCAATATATCAGCAGCAGCAACAGTCCACAAATGAGAAATGCCAAGTAACTAAAAAGATAGATGAGATGCAACAAAGAGTGAAGAAAAGAAGAGGATCATGAAAATCAACTATTAGCAGCACACAGCATGCAGCTTATGTTTCAATCAATCTCAATACAGGGTTCCTCACTGAATAAGACTTTATGAGTCAGGCAAATGCTTTAATGCTTTACAGCCAACTTATTACTTTCCGAAGCGAGAGTGCGGCAGCAATTAGGGTTCCGGAACCAGTAGTAGGATATATCGACATGGGCTGAGAGGGCCTTATGCTGAATGGAGCCTCGGTCCTATTGTCCTTCTACTCGCCCTGCCTAACAAAAAAAGGGAACTCAACACCTACAAAAATAGAAGTTGATAACACGGACAGCGCTAGGTCCGATTCTTCAGTCTATCCTCATCTCTACTCCTAGAACATCCTTCACAGCCTCATACGTGACAAACGCGATGGCGATGGAAGGCACCACCTGAAGAGCCAAAATACAGGGGCAGTGGATTAGATAAGAACAATAATGAGATATCCGGGAAGCTTATAGACATCTGCATTGCTCATTAGAAGCATTACCTTCACCGAGTTGGGCACAAGACCCTTGTACAGAGCACCAAATCCTTCGTGGCGGACAGTTTTCCTGAATGCATCAATCATACCATTGTACTGGAGTGCCTCTTTGCCTTCTCCAGTAACAATAGAAGCAGCGTGACTCCAGCCGACCATCTGCATCCTTCTCCTGACAACATCAAGAGGGTATGCCACAGTCTGGCCTATGGTTCCAGCCACAGCTCCGCATCCAAGCCTTGTTACTACGTGCAGCTCATTGTCCTTTGCAAGATCGAATGCATTTGACTGGAGGAGCCAGTCCTTCAGAGACTCGTACACAGCAAAGTTAAGGCCAACATAAGGGACCTGCAAGAAGACGAAAACAAAGCATTGAGAGGTAAGTGCCCATCAGCAAGACGCATCACACAAATAGATTACAGTACTAGGTAAGAGGAACCTACAACTCCAATCACTGATGGAAGCCAGCCTCTGTATAAAGCACGGAAGCCTTCTTCACGGTACACTGTGCCCAATGCATGAAACATACCACGGTACTGGTAGGGAGACTTCTCTGTCTGCAGAAGTGATATTATTCTCCATTAAAATAGAATATGGAATGAAATTTAAGCATGTAATAACATGTATTCAACTATTCATGTTCACAGTATCATGATGACAGAAAGCAATGAAATCTAGACAGTACCTGAACAGTAATCCTACCCCTAACCATATCCATGGGATAAGTGGCAGACATGGCTATGATACCAGCTGTGGCTCCGGCTCCAAGGCGCAAGATTGGACTAAGCTGAGCATTCTCTGTTCACAATAATTAACATTTGACCAAGCGTTAAATCTACAGGACTTCCAGCAATTTATATCTATATGTATGACAACAATTTCTAAAACAAAAATGTATGAAAAGACAGCCAAACATGAATTCTTTACTTAGTTGAGCAAAATCAGTCTGATATGTATGACAGAGGTCTTGAACTATATGTAACCACTAACACAAGGGTATTCAACCCGGGGACTTTTTGTTCCACATTAGCCTACCTATGGTTTATAAATTAACAAAAATACAATTTCACATTCAATTTGGTGAGCAGCAACCTTTATAATGCTTAGGCCTTGAGCAGTGACCAGAGTTGGATTAAAGCAACATGTTACTAAGGCGTAAACGCCATATAGGTCAAGAAACGAATGTTATGATAAAATAAACACTACTGGGACACGCAAGTCATGCAGAAATAATACTTCCACTTCCTGCATCGCAATAATTATTAATTTTAAGCAACTAGAGTGGTTCGATTCAGATTCAATGAAGTGCCTGTAAGATTAGATTAAATAATAAGAACCTAAACAATTTCATGACTTCTAGTTAATGATAGACAGGCCGCCAATGCCATGAGGTGGAGAATCTGAGTACACCAATTAAATTCCTCTTTTAATTATTACCACAAAATGGCACAGCAAGTACAGCTGCGATTGTAGACATGACCAAACACTAGAATCACGTGTGGTATAACATGAGGTATGTTTACACTTCTAAAGAGACGAAGATGCCAAACTCGGGAAACTTAATTTATGTAGTAAGGACAAGAGAAAATGGCATACCATCCCCAGTCTGTTGCCGGTACAGATACAAAATACCCCTGTAAGAATGGTACAGAAGGAAATAACATATCAAATAGAGCTTACATGAAACAAGAACATGTCAATACATGGTAATAAAGAAATGCTCCTAACCAATTTCAGGTCAAAACTGTCTCATCGTGCAACAGAGATAAGTTCTGCAAATTGCAAACTACAAATAACTAGGTGGTGGAACGCAAGTGGTTATGCAAGGCAAGAGTAATTGCAACCAAAAACCCACCTTGATGCTTGCTCATAGCTGAAGAATTTCACAGCAGAATTTGGGACAATCCTTGCACAGTTAGTTCCATTGCCCTTAAACAGTCCACGAAGGCCTTCTGTTCTCCATATATACTTAAGCCCTTGAACGGTACCATTGTACTTGATACTGTGAGGATTTTGAACCTGCAAGGAAGGTGATATAAGAAAAGGTCCACACAGTGAATTTAACAAAACATTTCCTTTTCAATTTTAGTAACAAAAGTATTGGGATCCGGTAACAAGGGTGAACGGAATATTATTAGCATTATTTTCTCATGATGTCTCAGAACTGAAAACGTGAGCAATTAATGTGCACTCAAAGAAGTTTAGTTTGAGTGGCCACCACAAATTAGAAATGGTTCCATGACTGCAACAAATGTTAATAACTAGCTATAAGACAAAACATGGCTTGAATTATAATAGACAGACCATATCTAACACACTGATATGGTGGATATGTACATTGCATCACATTCACATGTTAGCTGATATCATTAATAGAAGAAACTTTTGAAATAATCAAAGAATATAATATTGCTATTAATTTAGTCATCTGATGTCTTAGTACATGGTAAACAGAACAACTTAGGCAAAGACAATTCCATCAATTTATCATTCAACCAACATGAACAACAACATGCCACAAGATAAAAGCAAAAATGATGATCTACACCTGAAGCAGGATCTTCAATCGCTCAAGCGGAGCAACAGCAGTCCTCGATCTGTGCAAAACAACAAAATAAACAAAACTTATAAGCATACACACCTACCATATCATTGACACGCAGTAGTTGGTAAGTATTTTTTTAAAGATAAAACAATTATGCATAACATAATCATGTAAATAGCTTGTAACCTTTCATGTGTGTTTCAAGTATGTTTGCAATGTTCTTAATGGCCAGCACAACAACAGAAGAAGAGGAATTCAAGCTTTGACTTCAGCGAATTATAACAACATTTTCTAGCTAGAGTACTAACCAAGGAAGACAAGATCAACTCGGCATAGTCGTGTACCCAACAAATATACTATAACATCACATCATGTAACCACAGATAGGCAATCAGGGGCTTGGCTTTACATTCATGACATCATGGAGAATCACATGCTTGCAAGCGCACCACTGATTAACACATCAAATTAAGAATGCACCAGTAATTAACATTAAATCCAGATTCTTAAAGCCTGTGGTTAATTGATACTTCTGTGTGTGTTGGAGGGGGTGTACTTCTGTGTGTGTTGGAGGGGGTGTAGTTTAGCAACTTGTTCTCAAGAACGCAATGTTTCCAAGTGGCTAAAAAGCAAAGCAAAAGGCAAAGCCAGCTTTGACTCCAGCAACTATAACAACGTTTGATAGCTAGAGCCCCAACCAAGGAAGACAAGATCAACTAGCCATAGTCCTGTACCAACCAAATATATATTATTACATCAAGTAGGCACTTAGATGCTCAGCTTTAGATAATGGGATTTCATGACATCATGAAGAAGCACATACTTAAGAAGGTGCCAATAAAGAATGAGCCAATAATTGACACCTCAAATAAAGAATGTGCCAGTAATTAAGATCCAGATCATAAAGCCTGGTGAATCGACTTATTAGGGGGGTTTAGCAGCTTGATACACTAATCTTGGGTATAAAATGTCCAGCCCCAAAGTAGCTCCAATTAAAGGAACTCATTGCGCAGAATATTAGGGATAGCATTTTAAAGACAGTGAAAAACAACAACATACAAATTTGACATTGAATTGACGGTAACAGGATGACGAGAAATGCTAATATAACCCCGTCCAGTGTTTTTCACCTCAGACTAATGGTATATCGCTAGGGTTTAAGCGTCAGCAAACTGATCCAAACAAAACAATTAGCATTAGTCAAAATGCTCGACAGCAGATTCTGCCTACGAAGCGGTCGGTCATGTGTGCAGAGGGAAATGGTATAGATCATAGACGAAACTAATCAATCAGATGCGAATTTTAATCGAGACCAACAACTCTACCAAACGAGATCTGAGGGGCGCGCGGCAAGGGTTTAAGCGTCCCGAATCCCAGCAGCACAGATCGCCCTCGCGCCCACCTAACTCCATGCATCGACTCGCATGCCAGGCGAATCACGCACATACCAATCGCGTCCACCTGGAAACCCCAATTGGCCCGGGGGACACGCGATTCCGACACAGACCAAACGCCAATCTAATTACAGGAATCGCCACGAAATTGCGCCGAATCTGGGAGTCGGCGCCCGTCGCGAGAGACGCCGCGGAGGGGAGCGAATCGAGGAAGGGGAGAGGGGGGAAGGGAGGAGGAAGGGGGGACTCACAGGCCACCGGCGACGCCTCCGGCGAAGAGGGACTTGCAGACGGTGAGGACCTGGTGGCCGGGGCCCTTGACGCCCTCGCGCGCGAGCTTGGCCTCCTCGGCCAGGTTGACGATGGTGTTGACGGCCGTGTCGCCCCTGCTCTTCCCCACCACGTCCTCCGATGCCATCTCCTCTCCCGCGTCCGCCTCCCCTCTCGCCCTCCCGGATCGCGCGCGGCGGGGACGACGGCGACGACCTCCCCTCGCCGCGCCTCGGAGGAAGATGCCTGCCCGGGGTTTTTGCGGCGGCGGCGCGAGGGGGGAGGGGGCGCGTGCGTGGGCGTGGGCGTGCGGTGGGGAGAGGCGCTGGTGGCTGGCTCCCTCCCTCTATTAACGCATTCCCGGCGTCTCGTTGCGCTATTAGCGCCGCCGCTGTTACGTGCACTCGACTCACCACCAGCTCATCTCCCACTGCGGATGGGACCGACTTGTAGAGGGGACCCACGCGTCATGCAGGGAACGTTTAACCTTGCGTGTGCGTGCTGCATTTTACAGTGGCTCGCTGTGTTTGTGGGAGGTGACGGGCGGGTGGATCCTCGCCGTCCATGCTTATCCCCCGAAAGCGCCGGCCTCGGGATCAGCGACTGGGGCCCAGCTGTCGGCCAGCGAGAGCGAATAGTGTATTGGCGATACAGATCATCACCAGGGGGAAAAGAGAGAGAGAGAGAGAGCGGGTTAACGGAAACCTAGATCCGTCGCGATGGAGAGGAGAGGGGGGGAAGCTGCTGCTGCTGGGCTCCGATCCCATCGCGCACGTCCATCACTTTTTTTTCTCTTTGGTGTTTATTACGTAAAATATAAAATAATTTTGGTTTCGAATTTATTTCCGGGCTGGTCATTTCGACCTTGCTTTGCTTGGGTCGAAATAATGGCCGTGTACTGAAAACAGTGGTGATGGCGAAGAATGGTTGGTCTGGTTTGTGTGTTTGTACTGCGTCGGGAAAAATGTGGACAGGCTCCCTCCGATGGACGGATGTGGACTGTGTATTTGGCCTTTCCTGCACGCGCCGGGCCATCTACGCGCCCGTGCAACCTCCTTCACGTATCTCATGTCCTTCATCCGTGGTCGTGGCTGGCGATAGTGAGGTTTTCGTTGGACCACCGGCGCAACCTCTGCTGGAGGTGCAACCGCGATCACACAACACATGGCGGTGCGACGGGAACCGGCCTGGGACAAAAGAGTGGTGGCTTCACTTGGTTTATATGTAGATGGACTGTTTCGCAACTCCTGTCCACGAGCCCGGTCCGGGGCCGAGTGTTGTAGACCAAGTAGTTGATCACGTCACAATGCAAAAAGTAGATGAACACATAAAAGGGGAGCCTTTTTTCCTTATTATAATGACGATTGGTGAATTGTGTGCAACTATTGCTCCTCACCTAAATATATAATGATGATTGATGAATTGTGTGCAATAAGGGATAAGTACCCACTTAACATAAAGTATGAAACCAGGAGGGCTAGGCGGTGCGCCCACACCATACCTCTAATAGTCCTGGTTTTCTAACATTCCCTTCTGGGTACTTAGCTGTATATTGATGTCTCAAAACTCCGAAAACCTCAATTAAAAAATATATGAAGGAAGAGTGCATACTATACTATACGTTGTTGTATTGCATGAATTGCCTCGTCAAAAACCTCGTGTGAGAAACATCAAAATAACTAATTCAAGAAAAAAGAAGTACAATTCACTCAACCATCAAGTTGAGTACTCGATCATCAAGATAGATATTATAACGACGAGTTTGTGAAGTTTCTTTTCCTGAACCTTGCATCTCCCTAGTCTCATCATGCCGATTCCACGCATATCTCTCTCGAAGGATGATGCCTATAATGATTTAGTTAACAAATCGGCAAAATTTTCACAAAACTTGGACCCCGTTCAGAACCTCACTGGCTTCCCAAGCTAGCCAGCTTCATGAAAAGCCAGCGCTAGCCAGCTTCACGAGGAAGCCAGAAGCTTTTGGCAGCTCCGGCTGCATGGGTTGGCAGCCAAGGAAGGCAGCCTGAAGCCCATCCGGGTGGGCTGTGAGGTGCCCCAACTCTGTGGGGAAGGCAGGATGGGCTGGAAAGAGAGCTACATGCCAGATTTTGAAGCTCTTGTATATTTTCTATGTAGTTTCTGTGATTTTGGTTGTACAAATAGTTAAAGAATCGCAAGTGCAAATAGTGCAGTTTTGGGTTGTCCAAGTGCAAATCAACCTGGGCAAAAGACATTGTACTGGATGGCATGATTCCTGATCAAGACCGTGGAAAATTGATCACAATCATGTATGCGATTTGGACATCACGCAACTGATGGACACATGATCAGCCTGTCTTTGATCCGGTCCAGTCGGTGAAGATGGTTAGGGATGACCTGTTGATGCTTGAAACACCCACACGGCGTCATGGTATTCTTGATGGACAGTGCTGGAGGCCTCCCGACGTTGGATGGATCAAAATTAATACTGATGGGGCTATTAGTACTGAACATCATTCTGGAGGAGGCGGTGGTGTTGCTCGTTCTCACCTAGCCTTCGTTGGAGCTTGGAGTAAGCCGTTCGCCGGGATATCTGATCCACTGATCGCCGAAGTTTAGCTCTTCGAGAGGGTGTAATCTTTGCACAACTCTGGGGTTTCTCACATGTGGTGATGGAAGTGGATTGTCTGGTGGTTGTTAACCTCTGTTCTTCGCGCAACAATGTTCGTTCCATTGTAGCCCCTATCTTAGATGAAATAGGGGAGAAGTCTTCTAGTTTTATTTCCTTCTCTGCTAGACATGTCCTAAGGGATGCCAATAGTTCGGCAGATCTCTGTGCAAAGAACGCATGTACTTTGTCGGTCTCCGAGTGCTGAAGAGAAGAATGTCCGAATTTCTTAGTTAGCAGCCTTCATGCTGATTGTAACAGGACCTTGTTAAAGCAATAAAGCTCCCCAATGTTTCGAGGCAAAAAAAGTGCAAATAGTGAAACGAACATGTATATTTTTGAATTTCATCAAGTTTAGATAAAAGAATCACAAGGTTTGAGATATGTCCTATGACAAAAGCTTCATCAAATTTAAATATGTCTGCAAATCAAAAAGGGGACACATATCTATGCAACACAAGCATGACTTCACCAACATAGGCATAAATATTTGCATATTCGCGCACGTTCTCCCAATGTACCTTATTTCCTGAGGCCCTTCAGGAATAGAAGCTCTTAGATGAGTCACATCAATTGCACCAATGCAATCTTTCAGATGCGCATAAGCCCTTCTATCTGTCTTAATGATATCATGCAAAAGGTGGAAGTTTGGTTCTTGTGGCTTAAGGTAGGAGTGGGATGCCATGTTGACCACACATTGAAGAACCTCATGGAATTTACGATTGGTTGTATTCGCTGAATGTTTGAAGCGGTTTTGAGTTCTTCTGCTTGATTCAGAACCTCCAATGTCCACAAGAACATAGTGAGGGAGTCCTGGATTAGGGGTCCGGACAGCCTGACTATATCCTTTGGCCGGACTGTTGGACTATGAAGATACAAGTTTGAAGACTTCGTCCCGTGACCGGATGGGACTCTACTTGGCGTGGAAGGCAAGCTAGGCAATACGGATATGTATATCTCCACCTTTGTAACCGACCTTATGTAACCCTAGCCCCCTCCGATGTCTATATGAACCGGAGGGTTTTAGTCCGTAGGACAACAGACAATCATACCATAGGGTAGCTTCTAGGGTTTAGCCTCTTTGATCTCGTGGTAGATCAACTCTTGTAATACTCATATCATCAAGAACAATCAAGCAAGAGGTAGGGTATTACCTCCATCAAGAGGGCCCGAACCTGGGTAAACATCGTGTCCCCTGCCTCCTGTTACCATCCGCCTTAGACGCACAGTTCGGGACCCCCTACCCGAGATCCGCCGGTTTTGACACTGACACATAGCAAGAGACTCGTAAGTGCTAACAAAGCATGTCTCTTTTAGACCATAATTGCGTACCAACAAGTCATGAAGATCAAAGAACACACTTGCCGTCATTCTCAACATTGTGTAGGTCTCTCCGGGTGTGGCAATAGTCTCTTGAAGCCAACAAAATCCACTCAAAAAAGATTTCTAGGCTCGGCCTTCATCACCCAACTTTCACAATACTTGCTAAATATGGCTTCCGCACCCGAACAAAAGCATGTACATATTATGTTGTTGACGCATAACCAAATTCCTTATTGTTTCATAACTATTGTCATCATCACTCTCAATATCTGATGACATCTGCACACACTACTAGGAAAATGCTTATACACAGTAGCATAGTAGTAGTGCTGGAAAAGAGTAAATGCTGCTGCTACTTAGTAGTAGCGCTGTTGCACTACAAGCCCTGCTACTATGGGCATAGGAGTAGCGCTGGAAATGGAAAACGCGCTACTACTAAAAAATGACAGACCGTTCCAGGTATGCTAGGAATACTAGTAGCGCTGGAAATGAAAAACGCGCTACTACTAAAACTGACAGACCGTTCCAGATATGCTAGGGATACTAGTAGCGCTCATGGGGAAAAAGCGCTACTACTATTGATCTTAGCAACGGCGCTTTTTCCCTTACAAGCGCTACTGATATATTCAGTCCCCTCCTAATAATACCAAAGTTTAGTCCCACCTCGCTCCGCGAACAGAATTTTTACCATCTTAAATATGGTGCTTCTCAAACAATCACAACCACTTGGTCGTCATTGAACTCTATGCGTAGGATCTGTGGAAACCAGAGAAGATTCCTATTGACAATTTAGATTCTACAAAAAAAGATCACTGATGACCAATGTATTTTTGAAAAAAATTACATGCTTAGCGTTAGCAGTAGCGCTTTTATACAGAGAGCGCTACTGAAAAGCGTTACTGCTACAGATTTTAGCAGTAGAGCTTTTTATGGATAAGCGCTACCACTAAGGGCCCTTATCCAAATTAACCAACCCGCGCGTCCTCTCACTCTCCCCCTCACACTCTTTGTCGCCTCCGTCGCCTCACTGTCGCCTTTGTCGCCCTTGCTGCCATCGTCTTCGTCCTCCTCCTCCACCCCAAGGTCGATCCCTCCCTCCTCCTCCCTCTCCGCTGGCGGCCCCCTCCTCCTCCTCCCTCATCCCTCTCCCGCTCTCTCCTTCTCCCCCTCCTGCTCTCTCCTCCTCCTCCTTCCCCTCCTTCTGGCCTCCTCCCACACCTCCTCCTTCCCCTCCTCCTGGCCTCCTCCCACACCTCCTCCTCCCCCTTTCTGTAAATAGATGTTAGTTTTTGTTAAATGTAGGTTTTTGTTTTTAGTAACTGTAGGTTTTTAGTATATTTTGTTTTTAGAAAATTTGAATAAGTAATTTGAAAAGAATAAGTAAATGTAGGTCTTTTGAATAGAATAGGAAATTTTTACAAAATTTTGAATAAGTAAATTTGAATAGAATAAAATATGAAATTGAAAAAATAGGTCTTTTGAATAAAATAGGAATTTTTTAGAAAATTTGAATAAGTATATTTGAATAGAATAATTTAATGTAGCTTATGGAGTTTCACTAAGTCCTAAGATAACGATAATAATGTTTTTGTTTATATTCTGTTTTTGCAGAAATCAAGGAGCCCCTGCATCATCCCCGCCGTCGTCCCCCGCACACCGCCGGCCTCCTCCACCACCGTGAGGTACTCCTCCTCCCTCCATTTAGTTCATTAGGTTAGGTAACTTAGGTGAATATAGTCAATTTACTTAGGTGAATTTAGTTAATTAATAGAACTAGTTTATTTTTTTTAGTTAAACCAATTATTCCCGCATCGACGTCGACGATGCCTATCCCGCATCCCTGTCGTCGAATCGGCGGAGGAGGCCTGGGATTGGTGAATATAAACATGTATATCTCAAGTTTGAATGCTCATATTATGTAGATATAAACATGTATATCTTGTGTTGCTCAAATAGGATATGTGCTTGCCCAAGTGGCCGGCCATGTTTGCAGGTTACACCTCCTATAGTAGCCTATATTTTGCCAGAATGTTGATTAATTTTCGTTCCGGCAAATTTCAGGCGCTCGATATGTCCTTTTTTAGCAAAGGTCATGCCAGATTTTTCCGTGAATTTTGGCATGACTTGTGCTAGAATATGTAGGAAATATTGAGTGGCCTGGATTTTCTCGAAAAATAATTAAATGGCATTTCGGGTTGACTTTAAGTCTGTCGAGGCTCCATCACCGACGGTCGAAAAATCAGTGAGGGAGTGTATCCACCATATATGAGAGAGGACGAAGAAGACCGGCTGTTGTCGTGGGGGTCGCTTTTCCTTCTCCTTGTGCTAGACCTTTGTTATGCACTAGGGGAAGGAGGAATAACGACCATCACCGACGGTTGAAAAATCTATGAGGGAGTGTATCCACCATATATGAGAGAGGACGAAGAATCCCGACTGTTGTCGTGGCGGTCGTTTCTCCTTCTTTTCCTTGCGCTAGACCTTTGTTATGCACTAGGGAAAGGAGGAGTAACGACCATCACCGACGGTCACAAATGTCAGAGAGGAATAAGTGAGGGAGAGTCTCCACCATATAGACTCGGCAGACCGATAGTCAACCCGTGATGAATAATAATGATCTAATTTAATTTTTATAGTACATATATTGAATTGTACAAGTTTAATCTTTGAATTATGAACATAGGAAATGTCGTCATCGGACGACGAAAGTCTCCCGGGGGAGTGCAGCTGGTGCAACGACGATCGAGGTCTGTGCGACAGGCCTCACCTGGACGAAGATCGGTGCTTTAGCATTAAACTCCAGGAGACCTTCAACGTTGAAATGGTACGCAAGGACGAAAAGTTTTTTTTCGTAATTAAGCATGACTTCAACTATTTCAACGTGTAATTTTCATCTTTTACAATTTGAGTAGCTTATCCCATGCCATGCAAGACGCTATGTCTTGGAGAGGATGGGTTTTGAAGACCATGAAAATTTCGAAACAAAGAAAATTCACGTCAGGACCCATCATGATGTGGATTTTGAAGTAATCTGTATAATTCTAAGAGCGTAACCCATTTTGATTGCAAAAATTGAAAAGCACTTTGCAAGATGTATGGTTTTTTATGAGGGTATGCTTGTCACGATGGATCTTGGTGATCCTGACATCGACCAAGACAATATGGGCATTTGGGTCCTCGTTGATATGCTTCCAATTCTACCCCTATGTGAGTTTCTCAAACATAGTTATTAACTTATTTCTATTGTTCATTTTAAAATAGTTGACAGCTTATTTCCATTGATAGCTTATTTTGATTGTTCAAACAATGTGCGGAACATGGTAGACAGAACCTACTACACCGATGGCTCTGAGTTAACTTATCAGGAGAAAAATCATCTGGTCGCATTTTGTACTGATCTTGAAAATTACAATATCTATTATAAAACTCCTCCACATTATGGTCAATATGTGTCATTAGTGCGCGTGTTGAACTACTAACATCCATGGAGATGTCATGGTAAGATTTTTTTGTATTACGACATCCGTGCATCTTTTGCATAAATTCTTTTAGAACTTAACTACATTTCTAACTACTAAGTTATTACTATGTTTTCCAACAGAAAATCCCGAGTGATTGTGTACCTCATCTGATGTATCAGAATGGTCGCCTTGATGTTTTGAACATACGACCAGGTCATCATACGAATCTCACCTGTCCATATTGGATTTCTAAAAGAAGTGGAGACATGAAAATCAAAGAATGAAAAAAATGTATGGACAGTCGTAAGGAGGTACTTGGAAGCAACATTGTGCGAAAGGCAAGAATTGAAGACAGGATAATCACCATTCTCCATAATGGAGAGTCAGGCCTATCTTGTTTTATGCTATTTTACCTAAGAGAAGGTAGTAGGTCCTAGTTAATAATACTCATGATCATGTGCCAAGAACAACTAAGTAGGATTGGTTAGATGACTGTGATGATAATGTGGTATCGAGTAGAAGTTGTATGATCGATGATGATGAGTATGACTTGTTATTATGATACCAATGATAAATTATTTATTGTTATGATCGATGATGCATGATGCTAAGTTGTTATATGAGCATGGTTACTTATTATATATAACAGTGGGTGAAATGAATCTGGATTAGATTCAAGTGAAGCCAACATGTGGTGCACATCGAAAGTACTACTAATCCAAACTAGATCAAGTTTGGATTAGAGTAGTACTAAGGTCCACAAACTAGATCAAAAGCATGCACATGTCCTAAGGGATGCCAATAGTTCGGCAGATCTCTGTGCAAAGCATGCGTGTACCTTGTCAGTCTCCGAGTGCTGGACAAAGGAACGTCCAAATTTCTTAGTTAGCAGCCTTCGTGCTGATTGTAATAGGACCTTGTTAAAGCAATAAAGCTCCCAAATTTTTCGAGGCAAAAAAAGTGCAAATGGTGAAACAAACATGTATATTTTTGAATTTCATCAAGTTTAGATAAAAGAATCACAAGGTTTGAGATATGTCCTATGACAAAAGCTTCATCAAATTTGCATATGTCTGCAAATCAAAAAGGGGACACATATCTATGCAACACAAGCATGACTTCACCAACATAGGCATAAATATTTGCATATTCGCGCACGTTCTCCCAATGTACCTTATTTCCTGAGGCCCTTCAGGAATAGAAGCTCTTAGATGAGTCACATCAATTGCACCAATGCAATCTTTCAGATGCGCATAAGTCCTTCTATATGTCTTAATGATATCATGCAAAAGGTGGAAGTTTGGTTCTTGTGGCTTAAGGTAGGAGTGAGTTGCCATGTTGACCACACATTGAAGAACCTCATGGAATTTACGATTGGTTGTATCCGCTGAATGTTTGAAGCAGTTTTGAGTTCTTCTATTTGATTCACAACCTCCAATGTCCACAAGAACATAGCAAGATACTCGTAAGTGCTAACAAAGCTTGTCTCTTTTAGACCATAATTGCATACCGACAAGTCATGAAGATCAAAGAACACACTTGCCGTCATTCTCAACATTGTGTAGGTCTCTCTGGGTGTGGCAATAGTCTCTTGAAGCCAACAAAATCCACTCAAAAAAGATTTCTAGACTCGGCCTTCATCACCCAACTTTCACAATACTTGCTAAATATGGCTTCCGCACCCGAACAAAAGCATGTACATATTATGTTGTTGATGCATAACCAAATTCCTTATTGTTTCATAACTATTGTCATCATCACTCTCAATATCTGATGACATCTGCACATAGACAGTCAATGCCATATCAAACAATAGTTAGCATCAAACAAAACAACAGGTTCACCAACATAGGCATAAATATTGTTCCCAATGCACAACATAACAATAGGTTCACCAACATAGGCATAAATTTTGTTCCCGATGCACAACATATAATAGGTTCACCAACATAGGCATAAATATTTGTTACCAACCCACAACATATAATAGGTTCACCAACATAGGCATAAATATTTGTTCCCAACGCACACCATATAATAGGTCCACAAACATAGGCCTAAATATTGTTCTGATAACTTACAACTTTTGTTTTTTTCACCACTCATTATCTTGTTTCACGATGTTTTTCTCAAAGTCCCACCCCCTCCAGTCTCGTGCAACTTGAGCTTCTTGAATAGGTTGTACTCACGTTTTAAATTGTCCCATTTGTTTCTCACCTGCTTATGCGTGTACTCAAGTCCAGTTCTCTTCGGGAATTCCTTTCCCACATTGTCATATGCATTTGGTGTCAAGTTAGTGTTTGGCATATTTCCATCCTCAATTGTTTCACAGATAATTCGAGTGTTCTCATCGGCCCATTCGGCAGCCATACTCAACACTTCTCTATAAAATAGACTAGCAAATTCATGTGTCAACATACATAACCAACGATCAGGTTAGCACACACACACACACACAACTACACATACCATGTTTGTTGTCCAAATTACATTAGCATCAAACATATAAAAATAGAGCATGTCACCTAAAGTATACTAGCATTCCTACTAGCATGGCTGATTGCGGCTTGAGCTATGTCGGTATTTCCCCAAAGAGGAAGGGATGATGCAGCACAGCGACGGTAGGTATTTCCCTCAGTGATAAGACCAAGGTTATCGAACCTATAGGAGAATCACGCAACACTATGTAAATAGTACCTACACACAAAGGATAAATACTTGCAACCCGGCATGTTAAAGGGGTTGTCAATCCCTTTTGGGTAACGGTGCCAGAAATTGTCGAGTTGTCGGGCAACGATGCACCAACAGCCGCGAAGACCCTCCACCCAACTTTTTCAAGTTGCCCGAAGGCTCGGAGGCTACACCCAGCGGGTGCGCTTGTGTGCCCCCAGCGTAAGCAAGCCGTGCCGGCTGCGGTCTGCAGCCGGCCGTCATCGACATATTCTACATCAACACTCGCTAAAAAACCTCCGTCCAACTTTGCCAAGTTGCCCGGAGGCTCGGAGGCTACCGTCGGCGTAATTGACCACGGGTACCCCGAAGACGGCGAGACAATATTTCAAAACATCGGGGCTAGCAAAGCACCCTTAGTCCGACTGCTCAGGCCGCTCAGATGACCCCGTGTTCTACTGCCCGGGCCGGCTCACCACCCGGTTGTCCGGCCTGCTCTCCGTTCGGCTGCTCCAGTCGACCTGCTATGTGAAGTCAACTACTATGTCCCATCAGACACGACACGGACGAGATGGCTGTACCCGACACTATTGGCGAATAGTGGCGCATTGTAGCAGATGTAACACGCCACATCGATGTCTCCCGAATAGTGTAGTTGGTGGATGGGCCAACACCCACCATACCCATGCCCACATAGCTTACATACCAAGCTAGCCATGCCAATATATATGGGCACACATCCATCCATTCAGAATGGACTCTCTCACGCATGGACACCCACATGCTCACGGCCACAAGGCCACTCACGGGAGCATGAGGCTCTCACGCCATACACACTAGCTAGCTAGCTCTCTGCTAGTACTCTTAGTCCAATACAGCTTCAGGAGCAACTCTGTACTGCCAGACATGTACACCACATATATTCGGACATGCAGGAGTAGGGGTATTATCTCTCTGGAGAGCTCCGAACCTGGGTAAACCAGCGCGTGCTACTCGCATACCCGTCCCTGGATATTCCACGGCAGTCTTGCCCTCACCTCAAGTCACCCCGTGGCATCTGTCGACTCGCGATATCCCCTGCCGATTGACGCGAGCAGCCGCAGCCACACTTCTTCTTGCCTTAGGGATTCCCTGAGTTTTCTGAGTTGTTGCCAACTCCTCCGTCGAAGGCCTGATACGTCTCCAATGTATCTATAATTTTTGATTGCTCCATGCTATATTATCTACTGTTTTGGATGTTTATGGGCTTTATTATATACTTTTATATCATTTTTGGGACTAACCTATTAACCCAGAGCCCACTGCCAGTTTCTGTTTTTACCTTGTTTTAGGGTTTCGAAGAAAAGGAAAATCAAACGGAGTCCAATTGACCTGAAACTTCACGGAACTCATTTTTGGAAGGAAAGAAGCCCAGAAGACTTGAAGTGCACGTAAGGGAAGCTTCGAGGAGGCCACTGTTGGAAATATGCCCTAGAGGCAATAATAAAATGGTTATTATTATATCCTTGTTCATGATAATTGTCTATTGTTCATGCTATAATTGTGTTATCCGGAAATCGTAATACATGTGTGAATACATAGATGAGAACACGTCCCTAGTGAGCCTCTAGTTGACTAGCTCGTTGATCAAAAGATAGTCATGGTTTCCTGACTATGGACATCAGATGTCATTGATAACGGGATCACATCATTAGGAGAATGATGTGATGGACAAGACCCAATCCTAAGCATAGCTCAAAGATCGTGTAGTTCGTTTGCTATAGCTTTTCCGAATGTCAAGTATCATTTCCTTAGACCATGAGATTGTGCAACTCCCGGATACCGTAGGAGTGCTTTGGGTGTGCCAAACGTCACAACGTAACTGGGTGACTATAAAGGTGCACTACGGGTATCTCCGAAAGTGTCTGTTGGGTTGGCACGAATCGAGACTGGGATTTGTCACTTCGTATGACGGAGAGGTATCTCTGGGCCCACTCGGTAATGCATCATCATAATGAGCTCAATGTGACCAAGTGGTTGATCACGGGCTCATGCATTACGGTACGAGTAAAGTGACTTGCCGGTAACGAGATTGAACAAGGTATTGGGATACCGACGATCAAGTCTCGGGCGAGTAACGTACCGATTGACAAAGGGAATTGTATACGGGATTGATTGAATCCTCGACATCGTGGTTCATCCGATGAGATCATCGAGGAGCATGTGGGAGCCAACATGGGTATCCAGATCCCGCTGTTGGTTATTGACCGGAGAGTTGTCTCGGCCATGTCTGCATGACTCCCGAGCCCGTAGGGTCTACACACTTAAGGTTCGATGACGCTAGGGTTATAGGGAAAGTATGCACACGGTTACCAAATGTTGTTCGGAGTCCCGGATGAGATCCCGGACGTCACGAGGAGTTCCGGAATGGTCCGAAGGTAAATATTGATATATAGGAAGTATGGTTTTGGCCACCGGAAGTGTTCCGGGCATCACCGGTAGTGTACCGGGACCACCGGAGGGGTCCGGGGGTCCACCAGGTGGGGCCACCAGCCCCGGAGGCCTACATGGGCCAATAGTGGGAAGGGACCAGCCCCTAGGTGGGCTGGGGCACCTCCCACCAAGGCCCAAGGCGCCTCCTAGAGGGGAGGGGGGCAAACCCTAGGGCAGATGGGCCTTAAGGCCCACCCTAGGTGCGCCTCCTCTCTCTCCCCCTTGGCCGCAACCCTAGATGGGTTTTGGGGCTGTCGCCACCCCTAGGGAGGGAACCCTAGATGGGGGCGCAGCCCCTCCCCTTCCCCTATATATACTTGAGGTATCGGGGGCTGCAACATACATGAGATCCTCTCCCTGTTGGCGCAGCCCTACCCCTCTCCCTCCTCATCTCTCGTAGTGCTTGGCGAAGCCCTGCTGGAGTCCCACGCTCCTCCACCACCACCACGCCGTCGTGCTGCTGCTGGATGGAGTCTTCCCCAACCTCTCCTTCTCCCCTTGCTGGATCAAGGCGTAGGAGACGTCACCGGGCTGTACGTGTGTTGAACACGGAGGTGCCGTCCGTTCGGCGCTAGGATCATCGGTGATTTGGATCACGACGAGTACGACTCCATCAACCCCGTTCACTTGAACACTTCCGCTTAGCGATCTACAAGGGTATGTAGATGCACTCTCCTTCCCCTCGTTGCTAGATTACTAGTTGTGGGCGTCGACATTGTCAATTTGCTTGTCGTTACTAGTCTTATCTTGATTCGGCGGCATCGTGGGATGAAGCGGCCCAGACCAACCTTACACGTACGCTTACGTGAGACCGGTTCCACCGACTAACATGCACTAGTTGCATAAGGTGGCTGGCGGGTGTCTGTCTCTCCCACTTTAGTCGGATTGGATTCGATGAACAGGGTCCTTATGAAGGGTAAATAGAAATTGGCAATTCACGTTGTGGTTTTGGCGTAGGTAAGAAACATTCTTGCTAGAAACCTATAGCAGCCACGTAAAAACTTGCAACAACAATTAGAAGACGTCTAACTTGTTTTTGCAGCAAGTGTTTTGTGATGTGATATGGCCAAAGGATGTGATGAATGATATATGTGATGTATGAGATGATCATGTGCTTGTAATAGGAATCACGACTTGCATGTCGATGAGTATGACAACCGGCAGGAGCCATAGGAGTTGTCTTAATTTATTTATGACCTGCGTGTCAACATAAACGTCATGTAATTACTTTACTTTATTGCTAAAGCGTTAGCCATAGTAGTAGAAGTAACAGATGACGAGACAACTTCAAGAAGACACGATGATGGAGATCATGGTGTCATGCCGGTGATGACAATGATCATGGCGCCCCGAAGATGGAGATCAAAAGGAGCAAATGATATTGGCCATATCATGTCACTATTTGATTGCATGTGATGTTTATCATGTTTTGCATCTTATTTGCTTAGAACAACGGTAGCTTAAATAAGATGATCCCTCATAATAATTTCAAGAAAGTGTTCCCCCTAACTGTGCACCGTTGCGAAGGTTCGTTGTTTCGAAGCACCACATGATGATCGGGTGTGATAGACTCTAACGTTCGAATACAACGGGTGTAAGCCAGATTTACACACGCAATACACTTAGGTTGACTTGACGAGCCTAGCATATACAGACATGGCCTCGGAATACGGAAGACCGAAAGGTCGAGCATGAGTCGTATAGAAGATACGATCAACATGAAGATGTTCACCGATGTTGACTAGTCCGTCTCATGTGATGATGAGACACGGCCTAGTTGACTCGGATCATGTTTCACTTAGATGACTACAGGGATGTCTATCTGAGTGGGAGTTCATTGAATAATTTGATTAGATGAACTTAATTATCATGAACTTAGTCTAAAATCTTTACATTATGTCTTGTAGATCAAATGGCCCATGCTAATGTTGCCCTCAACTTCAACGCGTTCCTAGAGAAATCCAAGCTGAAAGATGAGGGAAGCAACTATACAGACTGGGTTCGGAACCTGAGGATCATCCTCATAGCTGCCAAGAAAGATTATGTCCTAGAAGCACCGCTAGGTGACGCACCCATCCCAGAGAACCAAGACGTTATGAACGCTTGGCAGTCACATGCTGATGCTTACTCCCTCGTTCAGTGCGGCATGCTTTATAGCTTAGAACCGGGGCTCCAAAAGCGTTTTGAGCAACACGGAGCATATGAGATGTTCGAAGAGCTGAAAATGGTTTTCCAAGCTCATGCCCGGGTCGAGAGATATGAAGTCTCCGACAAGTTCTTCAGTTGTAAGATGGAGGAAAATTGTTCTGTCAGTGAGCACATACTCAAAATGTCTGGGTTGCATAACCGCTTGACTCAGCTGGGAGTTAATCTCCCGGATGACGCGGTCATTGACAGAATCCTTCAGTCGCTTCCACCGAGCTACAAGAGCTTTGTGATGAACTTCAATATGCAGGGGATGGAAAAGACCATTCCTGAGGTATATTCAATGCTGAAATCAGCGGAGGTGGAGATCAAAAAGGAACATCAAGTGTTGATGGTGAATAAAACCACTAAGTTTAACAAAGGCAAGGGTAAGAAGAACTTCAAGAAGGACGGCAAGGGGGTTGCCGCGCCCGGTAAGCAAGCTGCCAGGAAGAAGCCAAAGAATGGACCCAAGCCCGAGACTGAGTGTTTTTATTGCAAGGGAAGTGGTCACTGGAAGTGGAACTGCCCCAAATACTTAGCGGACAAGAAGGCCGGCAACACTAAAGGTATATCTGATATACATGTAATTGATGTGTACCTTACTAGTACTCGTAGTAGCTCCTGGGTATTTGATGCCGGTGCGGTTGCTCACATCTGTAACTCAAAGCAGGAGCTGCGGAATAAGCGGAGACTGGCGAAGGACGAGGTGACGATGCGAGTCAGGAATGGTTCCAAGGTCGATGTGATCGCCGTCGGCACGCTACCTCTACATTTACCTACGGGATTAGTTTTAAACCTCAATAATTGTTATTTAGTGCCAGCTTTGAGCATGAACATTGTATCAGGATCTCGTTTAATTCGAGATGGCTACTCATTTAAATCCGAGAATAATGGTTGATCTATTTATATGAGAGATATGTTTTATGGTCATGCTCCACTGGTGAATGGTTTATTCTTAATGAATCTCGAGCGTAATGTTACACATATTCATAGTGTGAATACCAAAAGATGTAATGTTGATAATGATAGTCCCACATACTTGTGGCACTGCCGCCTTGGTCACATATGTGTCAAACGCATGAAGAAGCTCCATGCAGATGGACTTTTGGAGTCTCTTGATTACGAATCATTTGACACGTGCGAACCATGCCTCATGGGTAAAATGACCAAGACTCTGTTCTCAGGAACAATGGAGCGAGCAACCAACTTATTGGAAATCATACACACTCATGTGTGCGGTCCAATGAGTGTTGAGGCTCGCGGTGGCTATCATTATGTTCTCACCCTCACTGATGACTTGAGTAGATATGGTATGTCTACTTAATGAAACACAAGTCTGAGACCTTTGAAAAGTTCAAGGAATTTCAGAGTGAGGTTGAGAATCAACGTGACAGGAAAATTAAGTTCTTGCGATCAGATCGTGGGGGAGAATACTTGAGTCACGAATTTGTCACACACTTAAGGAAATGTGGAATAGGTTCACAACTCACGCCGCCTGGAACACCTCAGCGTAATGGTGTGTCCGAATGTCGTAATCGCACTCTATTGAATATGGTGCGATCTATGATGTCTCTTACCGATCTACCGCTGTCATTTTGGGGCTATGCTTTAGAGACTGCTGCATTCACTTTAAATAGGGCTCCTTCGAAATCCGTTGAGACGACATCGTGTGAATTATGGTTTGGGAAGAAACCTAAGCCGTCGTTTCTAAAAGTTTGGGGATGCGATGCTTATGTCAAGAAACTTCAACCTGAAAAGCTCGAACCCAAGTCGGAAAAATGCGTCTTCATAGGATACCCTAAAGAAACTATTGGGTATACCTTCTACCTCAGATTCGAAGGCAAGATCTTTGTTGCCAAGAATGGATCCTTTCTAGAGAAAGAGTTTCTCTCGAAAGAAGTAAGTGGGAGGAAAGTAGAACTTGATGAAGTATTACCTCTTGAACCGGAAAGTGGCGCAACTCAAGAAAATATTCCTGAGGTGCCTGCACCGACTAGAGAGGAAGTTAATGAAGATGATCATGAAACTTCAGATCAAGTTGCTACTGAACTTCGTAGGTCCACAAGGACACGTTTTGCACCAGAGTGGTACGGCAACCCTGTCTTGGAAATCATGTTGTTAGACAATGGTGAACCTTCGAACTATGAGGAAGCGATGGCGGGCCCAGATTCCGACAAGTGGCTGGAAGCCATGAAATCCGAGATAGGATCCATGTATGAAAACGAAGTATGGACTTTGACTGACTTGCCCGATGATTGGCGAGCCATAGAAAATAAATGGATCTTTAAGAAGAAGACAGACGCGGATGGTAATGTAACCATCTATAAAGCTCGGCTTGTCGCTAAGGGTTATCGACAAGTTCAAGGGGTTGACTATGATCAGACTTTCTCACCCGTAGCGAAGCTGAAGTCCGTCCGAATTATGTTACCAATTGCCGCATTCTACGATTATGAGATATGGCAAATGGACGTCAAAACGGCATTCCTTAATGGTTTCCTTAAGGAAGAATTGTATATGATGCAGCCGGAAGGTTTTGTCGATCCTAAGAATGCTGACAAGGTGTGCAAGCTCCAACGCTCGATCTATGGGCTGCTGCAAGCATCTCGGAGTTGGAACATTCGTTTTGATGAGATGATCAAAGCGTTTGGGTTTGCGCAGACTTATGGAGAAGCCTGCATTTACAAGAAAGTGAGTGGGAGCTCTGTAGCATTTCTCATATTGTATGTGGATGACATACTGTTGATGGGAAATGATATAGAATTCTTGGAAAGCATAAAGGCCTACTTGAACAAGTGTTTTTCAATGAAGGATCTTGGAGAAGTTGCTTACATATTAGGCATCAAGATCTATAGAGATAGATCGATACGCCTCATTGGTCTTTCATAGAGTACGTAGCTTGAGAAGATATTGAAGAAGTTCAATATGGATCAGTCAAAAAAGGGGTTCTTGCCTGTGTTGCAAGGTACGAGATTGAGCACGGCTCAATGCCCGACCAAGCCAGAAGATAGAGAAAAGATGAGTGTCGTCCCCTATGCCTCGGCCATAGGGTCTATCATGTATGCTATGCTGTGTACCAGACCTGATGTAAACCTTGCCGTAAGTTTGGTAGGAAGGTACCAAAGTAATCCCGGCATGGAACACTGGACAGTGGTCAAGAATGTCCTGAAGTACCTGAAGGGGACTAAGGATATGTTTCTCGTTTAAGAGGTGACGAAGAGCTCGTCGTAAAGGGTTACGTCGATGCTAGCTTTGACACAGATCTGGATGACTCTAAGTCACAAACCGGATACGTGTATATTTTGAATGGTGGGGCAGTAAGCTGGTGCAGTTGCAAGCAAAGCGTTGTGGCGGGATCTACATATGAAGCAGAGTACATGGCAGCCTCGGAGGCAGCACAAGAAGCAATCTGGGTGAAGGAGTTCATTACCGACCTAGGAGTCATTCCCAATGCGTCGGGCCCGATGACTCTCTTCTGTGACAACTCTAGAGCTATTGCCCTTGCCAAGGAGCCCAGGTTTCACAGGAAGACCAGGCATATCAAGCGTCGCTTCAAATCCATTCTTGAAAGTGTTCAAAATGGAGACATAGATATTTGTAAAGTACATACGGACCTGAATGTGGCAGATCCATTGACTAAACCTCTCCCTCCCGTGACACCTCTCCCTCTCGCTGAGCTTAGCGAAACCCTGCCGAGATCACTGCAGTTTCCACCACCACGCCGTTGTGCTGCTGGATCTCCATCAACCTCTCCTTCCCCCTTGCTGGATCAAGAAGGAGGAGATGTCTTCCCAACCGTACGTGTGTTGAACGCGGAGGTGCCATCCGTTCGACGCAAGGTCATCGGTGATTTGGATCACGACGAGTACGACTCCATCAACCCCGTTCTCTTGAACGCTTCTGCTCGCGATCTACAAGGGTATGTAGATGCACTCCCCTCTCCCTAGTTGCTAGATGACTCCATAGATTGATCTTGGTGATGCGTAGAAAATTTTAAAATTCTGCTACGTTCCCCAATAGCCACGAGGTAGGGGGGCGTGCCCTCCACCCTCATGGGCCCCTCGTGGCCCCCCTAATGTACTTCTTCCGCCTATATATCTCCATATACCTTAAAAACATAGAGGAGCACAATAGATCGGGAGTTCCGCCGCCAGAAGCCTCGTAGCCACCAAAAGCCAATCTAGACCCGTTCCGGCACCCTGCCGGAGGGGGCAATCCCTCTCCGGTGGCCATCTTCATCATCCCGGTGCTCTCCATGACGAGGAGGGAGTAGTTCTCCCTCGGGGCTAAGGGTATGTACCAGTAGCTATGTGTTTGATCTCTCTCTCTCTCATGTTCTTGAGGTGGTACGATCTTGATGTATCGCGAGCTTTGTTATTATAGTTGGATCTTATGTTTCTCCTCCCCCTCTTCTCTCTTGTAATGAATTGGGTTTCCCCTTTGAAGTTATCTTATCGGATTGAGTCTTTAAAGATTTGAGAACACTTGATGTATGTCTTGCCGTGCGTATCTGTGGTGACAATGGGATACCACGTGATTCACTTGATGTATGTTTTGGTGATCAACTTGCGGGTTCCGCCCATGAACCTATGCATAGGGGTTGGCACACGTTTTCGTTGTGATTCTCCGGTAGAACTTTGGGGCACTCTTTGAGGTTCTATGTGTTGGTTGAATAGATGAGTCTGAGATTGTGTGATGCATATCGTATAATCATACCCACGAATACTTGAGGTGACATTGGAGTATCTAGGTGACATTAGGGTTTTGGTTGATTTGTGTCTTAAGGCGTTATTCTAGTACGAACTCTAGGGCTGTCTGTGACACTTATAGGAATAGCCCAACGGATTGATTGGAAAGAATAACTTTGAGGTGGTTTCGTACCCTACCATAATCTCTTCGTTTGTTCTCCGCTATTAGTGACTTTGGAGTGACTCTTTGTTGCATGTTGAGGGATAGTTATGTGATCCAATTATGTTAGTATTGTTGAGGGAACTTGAACTAGCGAAAGTATGAACCCTAGGCCTTGTTTCAACGCATTGCAATACCGTTTACGCTCACTTTTATCATTAGTTACCTTGCTGTTTTTATAATTTCAGATTACAAAAACCTTTATCTACCATCCATATACCACTTGTATCACCATCTCTTCGCCGAACTAGTGCACCTATACAATTTACCATTGTATAGGGTGTGTTGGGGACACAAGAGACTCTTTGTTATTTGGTTGCAGGGTTGCTTGAGAGAGACTATCTTCATCCTACGCCTCCTACGGATTGATAAACCTTAGGTCATCCACTTAAGGGAAATTTGCTACTGTCCTACAAACCTCTGCACTTGGAGGCCCAACAACGTCTACAAGAAGAAGGTTGTGTAGTAGACATCAAGCTCTTTTCTGGCGCCATTGCCGAGGAGGTGAGTGCTTGAAGGTATGTCTTTAGATCTTGCAATCGAGTCTTTTAGTTTCTTGTTTTATCACTAGTTTAGTTTATAAAAGAAAACTATAAAAAATGGAATTGAGTTTGTCTCATACGCTTCACCTTTTTAATATCTTTCGTGAGTATGATGGAAAGGATAATTGTGCTCAAGTGCTAGAAGAAGAAATCTATAAAATGTTTGGCACTAAATATTTGAATGATGAGAATGATTGCAATGTTGTTAGTATTAATTCCTTGAATATCCATGATGCTAGTGATATGCAAAGCCACAAGCTTGGGGAAGCTATGTTTGATGAAGATGATATTTTTTGTCCCCCAAGTTTTGATGAGCAAATTTATTATGATAAAAGCATGCCTCCTATCTATGATGATTATTGTGATGAAACATATGCTTTAAAGAATAATTATAACCATGAATCTTGTCATCTTGATCTTAATTTTCAATCACATGATAGTTATTTTGTTGAGTTTGCTCCCACTATTATTCATGAGAAGAATTTTGCTTGTGCGGAGAGTAGTAAATTTTCTATGCCTGTAGATCATGAAAAGAACGCTTTAAGTGCTGGTTATATTATTGAATTCATTCATGATGCTACTGAAAATTATTATGAGGGAGGAATATATGCTTGTAGGAATTGCAATAATATCAAGTTTCCTCTCTATGTGCTTAAAGTTTTAAAGTTATGCTTGTTTTACCTTCCTATGCTAGTTGATTATTGTTCCCACAAGTTGTTTGCCCACAAAATCCCTATGCATAGGAAGTGGGTTAGACTTAAATATGCTAGTCATATCCTTTATGATGCTCTCTTTATGTTTCAATTCTTATCTTTTATGTGAGCATCATTGAAATCATCGTTCCTAGCTAGGGCGTTAAACGATAGCGCTTGTTGGGAGGCAACCCAACTTTATTTTTATTCCTTGCTTCTTGTTCCTGTTTAGTAATAAATAGTTCATCTAGCCTCTGTTTAGATGTGGTTTTCTGCTTTTAATTAGTATTTGTGCCAAGTAGAACCGTTGGGAAGACTTGAGGAAAGTCTTGTTGATCATGCTGTAAAAAACAGAAACTTTAGCGCTCACGAGAATTGCTGTCATTTTTATTTGAAGAGTGCTATTTGGTTAATTCTTTTTGAAGATGGTTAATAGATAAATTCCTAAGGTCCAGCAATTTATTTGAGAATTTTATGAGTTCCAGAAGTATACGTTTGATTCATATTACTACAGACTGTTCTGTTTTTGACAGATTCTGTTTTTCATGTGTTGTTTACTTATTTTGATGAATCTATGACTAGTAAAATAGTTTATAAACCATATAGAAGTTGGAATACAGTAGGTTTAACACCAATATAAATAAGTAATGAGTTCATTACAGTACCTTGAAGTGGTGATTTACTTTCTTATACTAACGGAGCTTACGAGTTTTCTGTTAAGTTTTGTGTTGTGAAGTTTTCAAGTTTTGGGTAAAGACTTGATGGACTATGGAATAAGGAGTGGAAAGAGCCTAAGCTTGGGGATGCCCAAGGCACCCCAAGGTAATATTCAAGGACAACCAAGAGCCTAAGCTTGGGGATGCCCCGGAAGGCATCCCTTCTTTCGTCTTCGTTCATCGGTAACTTTATTTGGAGCTATATTTTTATTCGCCACATGATATGTGTTTTGCTTGGAGCGTCATGTTATTTTATTTAGTTTTGCTTGCTGTTTGAATAAAATACCAAGATCTGAAATTATTAAATGTTAGAGAGTCTTCATGTAGTTGCATAATTATTCGACTACTCATTGATCTTCACTTATATCTTTCGGAGTAGTTTGTCATTTGCTCTAGTGCTTCACTTATATCTTTTAGAGCATGGTGGTAGTTTTATTTTGAAGAATAGATGAACTCTCATGCTTCACTTAGATTATTTTGAGAGTCTTAAATAGCATGGTAATTTGCTTAAAATCCCAATATGCTAAGTATTCAAGAATAATAAAATTATCTTATGAGTGTGTTGAATACTAAGAGAAGTTTGATACTTGATGATTGTTTTGAGATATGAGGATGGTAATATTAGAGTCATGCTAGTTGAGTAGTTGTGAATTTGAGATATACTTGTGTTGAAGTTTGTGATTCCCATAGCATGCACATATGGTGAACCGTTATGTGACGAAGTCGGAGCATGATTTATTTATTGATTGTCTTCCTTATGAGTGGCGGTCGGGGACGAGCGATGGTCTTTTCCTACCAATCTATCCCCCTAGGAGCATGCGTGTAGTACTTTGTTTCAATAACTAATAGATTTTTGCAATAAGTATGTGAGTTCTTTATGACTAATGTTGAGTCCATGGATTATACGCACTTTTCTCACCCTTCACCTTTGCTAGCCTCTCTAATACCACGCACCTTTCGCCGGTATCATACACCCACCATATACCTTCCTCAAAACAGGCACCATACCTACCTATTATGGTATTTCCATAGCCATTCTGAGATATATTGCCATGCAACTTCCCACCATTCCGTTTATTATGACACACTCCATCATTGTCATATTGCTTAGCATGATCATGTAGTCGACATCGTATTTGTGGCAAAGCCACCATTCATAATTCTTTCATACATGTCACTCATGAGTCATTGCACATCCTGGTACACCGCCGGAGGCATTCATATAGAGTCATATCTTGTTCTAAGTATCGAGTTGTAATTCTTGAGTTGTAAGTAAATAAAAGTGTGATGATGATCATTATTAGAGCATTGTCCCAGTGAGGAAAGGATGATGGAGACTATGATTCCCCCACAAGTCGGGATGAGACTCTGGACGAATAAAATAAAATAAAATAAATAAAAGAGGCCAAAGAAGCCCAAATAAAAAAAAGAAAAGATGCCATAAAAAAGAGAAGGCCCAAAAAAATAAAAAAAATGAGAGAAAAAGAGAGAAGGGGCAATGCTACTATCCTTTTACCACACTTGTGCTTCAAAGTAGCACCATGATCTTCATGATAGAGAGTCTCCTTTGTTATCACTTTCATATACTAGTGGGAATCTTTCATTATAGAACTTGGCTTGTATATTCCAATGATGGGTTTCCTCAAAATGCCCTAGGTGAAGGAAATATGCCCTAGAGGCAATAATAAAGTTATTATTTATTTCCTTATAATCATGATAAATGTTTATTATTCATGCTAGAATTGTATTAACCGGAAACATAATACATGTGTGAATACATAGACAAACAAAGTGTCACTAGTATGCCTCTACTTGACTAGCTCGTTAATCAAAGATGGTTATGTTTCCTAACCATGAACAATGAGTTGTTATTTGATTAACGGGATCACATCATTAAGAGAATGATCTGATTGACATGACCCATTCCATTAGCTTAGCACCCGATCGTTTAGTATGTTGCTATTGCTTTCTTCATGACTTATACATGTTCCTATAACTATGAGATTATGCAACTCCCGTTTATCGGAGGAACACTTTGGGTACTACCAAACGTCACAAGGTAACTGGGTGATTATAAAGGAGTACTACAGGTGTCTCCAAAGGTACATGTTGGGTTGGCGTATTTCGAGATTAGGTTTTGTCACTCCGATTGTCGGAGAGGTATCTCTGGGCCCTCTCGGTAATGCACATCACATAAGCCTTGCAAGCATTGCAACTAATGAGTTAGTTGCGAGATGATGTATTACAGAACGAGTAAAGAGACTTGCCGGTAACGAGATTGAACTAGGTATTGGATACCGACGATCAAATCTCGGGCAAGTAACATACCGATGACAAAGGGAACAACGTATGTTGTTATGCGGTCTGACCGATAAAGATCTTCGTAGAATATGTAGGAGCCAATATGGGCATCCAGGTCCCGCTATTGGTTATTGACCGGAGACGTGTCTCGGTCATGTCTACATTGTTCTTGAACCCGTAGGGTCCGCACGCTTAAGGTTACGATGACAGTTATATTATGAGTTTACGCATTTTGATGTACCGAAGGTTGTTCGGAGTCCGGGATGTGACCACGGACATGACGAGGAGTCTCGAAATGGTCGAGACGTAAAGATTGATATATTGGAAGACTATGTTTGGATATCGGAAGTGTTCCGGGTGAAATCGGGATTTTACCGGAGTACCGGGAAGGTTACCGGAACCCCCCGGGAGCTAAATGGGCCATGATGGGCCTTAGTGGAAAAGAGAAGAGGCAGCCCTAGATGGGCTGCGCGCCTCCCCCTTCCCCTAGTTCTATTAGGACTAGGAGAGGTGGCCGGCCCCCCCTCTCTCTTTTCCCCCTCCGCGAATCCTATTCGAACTAGGATTGGGGGGGGGGGGAATCCTACTCCCAGAGGGAGTAGGACTCTCCTGGCGCGCCCCTTGTGGCCGGCCAGCCTCCCCCCTTTGGTCCTTTATATACTGAGGTAGAGGCACCCCAGAAACACACAAGTTGATCCACGTGATCTATTCCTTAGCCGTGTGCGGTGCCCCCAGCCACCATATTCCTCGATAATACTGTAGCGGAGTTTAGGCGAAGCCCTGCTGCTGTAGTACATCAAGATCGTCACCACGCCGTCGTGCTGACGGAACTCTTCCCCGACACTTTGCTGGATCGGAGTCCGAGGATCGTCATCGAGCTGAACGTGTGCTCAAACTCGGAGGTGCCGTAGTTTTGGTACTTGATCGGTTGGATCGTGAAGACGTACAACTACTTCCTCTATGTTGCGTCAACGCTTCCGCAGTCGGTCTGCATGGGTACATAGACAACACTCTCCCCTCTTGTTGCTATGCATCACATGATCTTGCGTGTGCGTAGGAAATTTTTTGAAATTACTACGAAACCCAACAGTGGTATCAGAGCCAGGTTATTTATGTTGATGTTATATGCACGAGTAGAACACAAGTGAGTTGTAGGCGATATAAGTCATACTGCCTACCAGCATGTCATACTTTGGTTCGGCGGCATTGTTGGACGAGACGACCCGGACCAACATTACGCGTACGCTTATGCGAGACCGGTTCCCCCGACGTGCTTTGCACACAGGTGGCTTGCGGGCGACTGTCTCTCCAACTTTAGTTGAACCAAGTGTGGCTACGCCCGGTCCTTGCGAAGGTTAAAACGGAGTCTATTTGACAAACTATCGTTGTGGTTTTGATGCGTAGGGGAGATTGGTTGTTGCTTAAGCTCGTAGCAGCCACGTAAAACTTGCAACAACAAAGTAGAGGACGTCTAACTTGTTCTTGCAGGGCATGTTGTGATGTGATATGGTCAAGACATGATGCTGAATTTTATTGTATGAGATGATCATGTTTTGTAACCGAGTTATCAGCAACTAGCAGGAGCCTTATGGTTGTCGTTTTATTGTATGCAATGCAATCGCGATGTAATGCTTTACTTTATTACTAAGCGGTAGTGATAGTCGTGGAAGCATAAGATTGGCGAGACGACAATGATGCTACGATGGAGATCAAGGTGTCGCGCCGGTGACAATGGTGATCACGACGGTGCTTCGAAGATGGAGATCACAAGCACAAGATGATGATGGCCATATCATATCACTTATATTGATTGCATGTGATGTTTATCGTTTATGCATCTTATCTTGCTTTGATTGACGGTAGCATTATAAGATGATCTCTCACTAAATTATCAAGAAGTGTTATCCCTGAGTATGCACCGTTGCCAAAGTTCGTCGTGCCCAGACACCACGTGATGATCGGGTGTGATAAGCTCTACGTCCATCTACAACGGGTGCAAGCCAGTTTTTGCACACGCAGAATACTCAGGTTAAACTTGATGAGCCTAGCATATGCAGATATGGCCTCGGAACACGGAGACCGAAAGGTCGAGCGTGAATCATATAGTAGATATGATCAACATAACGATGTTCACCATTGAAAACTACTCCATCTCACGTGATGATCGGTTATGGTTTAGTTGATTTGGATCACGTGATCACTTAGAAGATTAGAGGGATGTCTATCTAAGTGGGAGTTCTTAAGTAATATGATTAATTGAACTTAAATTTATCATGAACTTAGTCCTGGTAGTATTTTGCAAATTATGTTGTAGATCAATAGCTCGCGTTGTTACTTCCCTGTGTTTTATTTTGATATGTTCCTAGAGAAAATTGTGTTGAACGATGTTAGTAGCAAAGATGCGGATTGGATCCGTGATCTGAGATTTATCCTCATTGCTGCACAGAAGAATTATGTCCTTGATGCACCGCTAGGTGACAGACCTATTGTAGGAGCAGATGCAGACGTTATGAACGTTTGGCTAGCTCAATATGATGACTACTTGATAGTTTAAGTGCACCATGCTTAACGGCTTAGAATCGGGACTTCAAAGACGTTTTGAACGTCATGGACCATATGAGATGTTCCAGGAGTTGAAGTTAATATTTCAAGCAAATACCCGAGTTGAGAGATATGAAGTCTCCAACAAGTTCTATAGCTAAAAGATGGAGGAGAATCGCTCAACTAGTGAGCATGTGCTCAGATTGTCTGGGTACTACAATCGCTTGAATCAAGTGGGAGTTAATCTTCCAGATAAGATAGTGATTGACAGAATTCTCTAGTCACCATCACCAAGTTAGTAGAACTTCGTGATGAACTATAATATGCAAGGGATAATGGAAACAACTCCCAAGCTCTTCATGATGCTGAAATCAACGAAGGTAGAAATCAAGAAAAACATCAAGTGTTGATGGTTGACAAGATCACTAGTTTCAAGAAAAGGGCAAAGGGAAGAAGGGGAACTTCAAGAAGAACAGCAAGCAAGTTGCTCCTCAAGTGAAAAGCCCAAATCTGGTCCTAAGCCTGAGACTAAGTGCTTCTACTGCAAAGAGACTGGTCACTAGAAGCGAAACTACCCCAAGTGATTGGTGGATAAGAAGGATGGCAAAGTGAACATAAGTATATTTGATATACATGTTATTGATGTGTACTTTACTAGTGTTTATAGCAACCCCTCAGTATTTTATACTAGTTCAGTTGTTAAGATTAGTAACTCGAAACGGGAGTTGCAGAATAAACAGAGACTAGTTAAGGGTGAAGTGACGATGTGTGTTGGAAGTGGTTCCAAGATTGATATGATCATCATCGCACACTCCCTATACTTTCGGGATTAGTGTAGAACCTGAATAAGTGTTATTTGGTGTTTGCGTTAAGCATGAATATGATTTGATCATGTTTATTGTAATATGGTTATTCATTTAAGTAAAAGAATAAATTGTTGTTCTGTTTACATGAATAAAACCTTATATGGTTACACACCCAATGAAAATAGTTCATTGGATCTCGATCGTAGTGATACACATAATCATAATATTGAAACCAAAAGATGCAAAATTAATAATGATGGTGCAACTTGTTTGTGGCACTACCGTTTAGGTCATATTGGTGTAAAGCGCATGAAGAAACTCCATGCTGATGGGCTTTTGGAATCACTTGATTATGAATCAGTTGATGCTTGCGAACCATGCCTCATGGGCAAGATGACTAAGACTCTGTTCTTTGGAACAATGGAGCGAGTAACAAATTTGTTGGAAATCATACATACTGATGTATGTGGTCCGATGAATATTGAGGCTCGCGACAAGTATCATCATTTTCTGATCTTCACAGATGATTTGAGCAGATATGAGTATATCTACTTAATGAAACACAAGTCTGAAATATTTGAAAAGTTCAAAGAATTTCAGAGTGAAGTGGAGAATCATCGTAACAAGAAAATAAAAGTTTCTACGATATGATCGCAGAGGTAAAATATTTTGAGTTACGAGTTTGGCCTTCAGTTAAAACAATGTGAAATAGTTTTACTACTCACGCCACCTGGAACACCACAGCATAATGGTATGTCTGAACATTATAACCGTACTTTATTAGATATGGTGCGATCTATGATGTCTCTTTTCGATCTACCACTATCATTTTGGGGTTATGCATTAGAGACAAATGCATTCACGTTAAATAGGGCACCATCTAAATCCGTTGAGACGACACCATATGAACTATGGTTTGGCAAGAAACCTAAGCTGTCGTTTCTTAAAGTTTGGGACTGCGATGCTTATGTGAAAAAGGTTTCAACATGATAAGCTCGAACCCAAATCGGAGAAGTAAATCTTCATAGGATACCCAAAAGAAAAATGTTTGGTACACCTTCTATCACAGATCCGAAGGCAAGACTTTTGTTGCTAAATTCGGAAACTTTCTAGAGAAGGAGTTTCTCTCGAAAGAAGTGAGTGGGAGGAAAGTAGAAAACTTGATAAGGTAATTGTACCTTCTCCCTTATTGGAAAGTAGTTCATCACAGAAATCTGTTCTTGTGACTACTACACCAATTAGTGAGGAAGCTGATGATGATGATCATGTAACTTTAGATCAAGTTACTACTGAATCTCGTAGGTAAACCAGAGTGAGATCCGCACCAGAGTAATACGGTAATCCTGTTCTGGAAGTCATGTTACTAGACCATGACGAACTTGCGAACTATGAGGAAGCGATGATGAGCCCAGATTCTGCGAAATGGTTTGAGGCCATGAAATCTGAGATATGATCCATGTATGAGAACAAAGTATGGACTTTGATGGATTTGCCCGATGATCGGCAAGCCATAGAAAATAAATGGATCTTCAAGAGGAAGACGGACGCTGATAGTAGTGTTATTATCTACAAAGCTAGAATTGTCGCAAAAGGTTTTTCGACAAGTTCAAGGTGTTGACTACGATGAGAGATTCTCACTCGTATCTATGCTTGAGTCTGTCCGAATCATGTTAGTAATTGCTGCATTTTATGAAATCTGGCAAATGGATAAACAAAACTGCATTCCTTAATGGATTTATTAAAGAAGAGTTGTATATGATGCAACCAGAAGGTTTTGTCAATCTGAAAGGTGCTAACAAAATGTGCAAACTCCAGCGATCCATCTGTGGACTGGTGCAAGCATCTCAGAGTTGGAATATATACTTTGATGAGTTGATCAAAGCATATAGTTTTATACAGACTTGCGGTGAAGCCTGTATTTACAAGAAAGTGAGTGGGAGCACTACAGCATTTCTGATAAGCATATGTGAATGACATATTGTTGATCGGAAATAATGTAGAATTATTCTGTAAAGCATAAAGGAGTGTTTGAAAGGAATTTTCCAAAGAAAGACTTCGGTGAAGCTGCTTACATATTGAGCTTCATGATCTATAGAGATAGATCAAGACGCTTGATAAGTTTTTTTCAGTGAGTACATACCTTGACAAGATTTTGAAATAGTTCAAAATGGAGCAGTCAAAGAAAGAGTTCTTGCCTGTATTACAAGGTGTGAAGTTGAGTAAGACTCATAGCCCGACCACGGCAGAAGATAGAAAGAGAACGAAAGTCATTCCCTATGCCTCAGTCATAGGTTCTATAAAGTATGTCATGATGTATACCAGATCTATTGTATACCCTGCACTGATTAAGCAAGGAAGTACGATAGTGATCTAAGGAGTAGATCACTGGACAGCGGTCAGAATTATCCTTAGTGAAATAAGGATATGTTTCTCGATTATGGACATGACAAAAAGGTTCGTCGTAAAAAGTTACGTTGATGCAAGTTTTGACACAGATCTGGATGACTCTAAGTCTCAATCTAGATACATATTGAAAGTGGGAGCAATTAGCTAGAGTAGCTCCATGCAGAGCATTGTAGACAATGAATTCGCAAAATACTTACGGATCTGTATGTGACAGACCCGTTGACTAATATTATCTCACAAGCAAAACATGATCACACCTTAGTACTCTTTGGGTGTTAATCACATAAACGATGTGAACTAGATTATTGACTCTAGTAAACCCTTTGGGTGTTGGTCACATATCGATGTGGACTATGGGTGCTAATCACATGGTGATGTGAACTATTGCTGTTAAATCACATGACGATATGAACTAGATTATTAACTCTAGTGCAAGTGGGAGACTGAAGGAAATATGCCCTAGAGGCAATAATAAAGTTATTATTTATTTCCTTATAATCATGATAAATGTTTATTATTCATGCTAGAATTGTATTAACCGGAAACATAATACATGTGTGAATATATAGACAAACAAAGTGTCACTAGTATGCATCTACTTGACTAGCTCGTTAATCAAAGATGGTTATGTTTCCTAACCATGAACAATGAGTTGTTATTTGATTAACGGGATCACATCATTAAGAGAATGATCTGATTGGCATGACCCATTCCATTAGCTTAGCACCCGATCATTTAGTATGTTGCTATTGCTTTCTTCATGACTTATACATGTTCCTATAACTATGAGATTATGCAACTCCCGTTTACCGGAGGAACACTTTGGGTACTACCAAACGTCACAACGTAACTGGGTGATTATAAAGGAGTACTACAGGTGTCTCCAAAGGTACATGTTGGGTTGGCGTATTTCGAGATTAGGTTTTGTCACTCCGATTGTCGGAGAGGTATCTCTGGGCCCTCTCGGTAATGCACATCACATAAGCCTTGCAAGCATTGCAACTAATGAGTTAGTTGCGAGATGATGTATTACAGAACGAGTAAAGAGACTTGCCGGTAACGAGATTGAACTAGGTATTGGATACCGACGATCGAATCTCAGGCAAGTAACATACCGATGACAAAGGGAACAACGTATGTTGTTATGCGGTCTGACCGATAAAGATCTTCGTAGAATATGTAGGAGCCAATATGGGCATCCAGGTCCCGCTATTGGTTATTGACCGGAGATGTGTCTCGGTCATGTCTACATTGTTCTCGAACCCGTAGGGTCCGCACGCTTAAGGTTACGATGACAGTTATATTATGAGTTTATGCATTTTGATGTACCGAAGGTTGTTCGGAATCCTGGATGTGATCACGGACATGACGAGGAGTCTCGAAATGGTCGAGACATAAAGATTGATATATTGGAAGCCTATATTTGGACATCGGAAATGTTCCGGGTGAAATCGGGATTTTACCAGAGTACCGGGAGGTTACCGGAACCCCCCGGGAGCTATATGGGCCTTAGTGGGCTTTAGTGGAAAGGAGAAAGGGGCAGCCCAAGGTGGCTGTGCGCCTCCCCCTTCCCCTAGTCCTATTAGGACTAGGAGAGGTGGCCGGCCCCCTCTCTCTCTTTCCCCCCTCAAGGAGTCCTATTCCAACTAGGATTGGGGGGGGGGGGGGAATCCTACTCCCAGAGGGAGTAGGACTCTCCTGGCGCGCCTCCTATGGCCGGCCAGCCTCCCCCCTCTAGTCCTTTATATACTGAGGCAGAGGCACCCCAGAAACACACAAGTTGATCCACGTGATCTATTCCTTAGCCGTGTGCGGTGCCCCCAGCCACCATATTCCTCGATAATACTGTAGCGGAGTTTAGGTGAAGCCCTGCTGCTGTAGTGCATCAAGATCGTCACCACGCCGTCGTGCTGACGGAACTCTTCCCCGACACTTTGTTGGATCGGAGTCCGGGGATCGTCATCGAGCTGAACGTGTGCTCGAACTCGGAGGTGCCGTAGTTTCGGTGCTTGATCGGTTGGATCGTGAAGACGTACGACTACTTCCTCTATGTTGTGTCAACGCTTCCGCAGTCGGTCTGCGTGGGTACGTAGACAGCACTCTCCCCTCTCGTTGCTATGCATTACCATGATCTTGCGTGTGCGTAGGATTTTTTTTGAAATTACTACGAAACCCAACACTAGGTCTTCGTGAGCAAGCAAGTTGGATGCACATCCGCTTAGTTTCTTTTTGAGATTTCATACATTTATAGCTCTAGTGCATCCGTTGCATGGCAATCCCTACTCACTCACATTGATATCTACTGATGGGAATCTCCATAGCCCGTTGATACACCTAGTTGATGTGAGACTATCTTCCCCTTTTTGTCTTCTCCATAACCAGCACTTTATTCCACATATGGTGCTATGTCCATGGCTCACGCTCATGTATTGCGTGAAGATTGAAAAAGTTTAAGAACACTGAAAGTATGAAACAATTGCTTGGCTTGTCATCGGGGTTGTGCATGATTTAAATATTTTGTGTGGTGAAGATAAAGCATAGCCAGACTATATGATTTTGTAGGGATAACTTTCTTTAGCCATGTTATTTTGAGAAGACATAATTGCTTAGTTAGTATGCTTGAAGTATTATTACTTTTATGTCAATATGAACTTTTATCTTGAGTCTTTCGGATTTGAATATTCATGCCACAATTAAGAAGAATTAAACTGAAATTATGCCAAGTAGCACTCCGCATCAAAAATTCTGTTTTTATCATTTACCTACTCGAATACGAGCAGGAATTAAGCTTGGGGATGCTGATACGTCTCCAACGTATCTATAATTTCTAATTGCTCCATGCTATTGTTGGGGAATGTAGTAATTTCAAAAAATTTCCTACGCACACGCAAGATCATGGTGATGCATAGCAACGAGAGGGGAGAGTGTTGTCTACGTACCCTCGTAGATCGAAATGGAAGCGTTGACACAACGTAGAGGAAGTAGTCGTACGTCTTCCCGATCCGACCGATCCAAGCACCGTTACTCCGGTACCTCCGAGTTCTTGGCACACGTTCAGCTCGATGACGATCCCCGGGCTCCAATCCAGCAAAGCTTCGGGGATGAGTTCCGTCAGCACGACGGCGTGGTGACGATCTTGATGTTCAACCGTCGCAGGGCTTCGCCTAAGCACCGCTACAATATGACCGAGGTGTAATATCGTGGAGGGGGGCACCGCACACGGCTAAGGAACGATCACGAAAATCAACTTGTGTCTCTATGGGGTGCCCCTGCCCCCGTATATAAAGGAGTGGAGGAGGGGAGGGTCGGCCCTCTCTATGGCGCGCCCTAGGGGAGTCCTACTCCCACCGGAAGTAGGATTCCCCTTTTCCTAGTCCAACTAGGAGTCCTTCCATGAAGTAGGAGTAGGAGACAAGGAAGGGGAAGGGAGAAGGGAAGGAAGGAGGGGGCGCAGCCCCTCCCCCTAGTCCAATTCGGACTAGGCCTTTGGGGGCGCGCGGCCTGCCCTAGGCAGCCCCTCTCTCTTTCCCGTATGGCCCAATAAGGCCCAATACTTCTCCCCCGTATTCCCGTAACTCCCCGGTACTCCGAAAAATACCCGAATCACTCGGAACCTTTCCGATGTCCGAATATAGTCGTCCAATATATCGATCTTTACGTCTCGACCATTTCGAGACTCCTCGTCATGTCCCCGATCTCATCCGGAACTCCGAACTCCTTCGGTACATCAAAACTCATAAACTCATAATATAACTGTCATCGAAACCTTAAGCGTGCGGACCCTACGGTTCGAGAACAATGTAGACATGACCGAGATACGTCTCCGGTCAATAACCAATAGCGGGACCTGGATGCCCATATTGGCTCCTACATATTCTACGAAGATCTTTATCGGTCAGACCGCATAACAACATACGTTGTTCCCTTTGTCATCGGTATGTTACTTGCCCGAGATTCGATCGTCGGTATCTAATACTTAGTTCAATCTCGTTACCGGCAAGTCTCTTTACTCGTTCCGTAATACATCATCTCATAACTAACTCATTAGTTGCAATGCTTGCAAGGCTTATGTGATGTGCATTACCGAGAGGGCCCAGAGATACCTCTCCGACAATCGGAGTGACAAATCCTAATCTCGAAATACGCCAACCCAACATGTACCTTTGGAGACACCTGTAGAGCTCCTTTATAATCACCCAGTTACGTTGTGACGTTTGGTAGCACACAAAGTGTTCCTCCGGCAAACGGGAGTTGCATAATCTCATAGTCATAGGAACATGTATAAGTCATGAAGAAAGCAATAGCAACATACTAAACGATCGGGTGCTAAGCTAATGGAATGGGTCATGTCAATCAGATCATTCACTAATGATGTGATCCCGTTAATCAAATAACAACTCTTTGTTCATGGTTAGGAAACATAACCATCTTTGATTAACGAGCTAGTCAAGTAGAGGCATACTAGTGACACTCTGTTTGTCTATGTATTCACACATGTATTATGTTTCCGGTTAATACAATTCTAGCATGAATAATAAACATTTATCATGATATAAGGAAATAAATAATAACTTTATTATTGCCTCTAGGGCATATTTCCTTTAGTCTCCCTCTTGCACTAGAGTCAATAATCTAGATCACATCGCCATGTGATTTAACATCAATAGTTCACATCTTTATGTGATTGGTTCACATCTCCATGTGACTAACACCCAAAGGGTTTACTAGATTCAATAATCTAGTTCACATCGCTATGTGATTAAGACCCAAAAAGTGATCATGTTTTGCTTGTGAGAGAAGTTTAGTCAACGGGTCTGCCACATTCAGATCCGCATGTATTTTGCAAATTTCTATGTCAACAATGCTATGCATGGAGCTACTCTAGCTAATTGCTCCCACTTTCAATATGTATCCAGATTGAGACTTAGAGTCATCTGGACCAGTGTCAAAACTTGCATCGACGTAACCCTTTACGACGAACCTTTTGTCAGCTTCGTAATCGAGAAACATATCCTTATTCCAGTAAGGATAATTTTGACCACTGTCCATTGATCTATCCTAGATCACTATTGTACTCCCTCTCTTAACACAATGTATGGTATACAATAGATCTAGTACACAGCATGGCATACTTTATATAACCTATGACCGAGGCATAGGGAATGACTTTCATTCTCTTTCTATCTTCTGCCGTGGTCGGGCTTTGAGTCTTACTCAACTTCACACCTTGTAACACAGGCAAGAACTCTTTCTTTGACTGCTCCATTTTGAACTACTTCAAAATCTTGTCAAGGTTTGTACTTATTGAAAAACTTATCAAGCGTCTTGATCTATCTCTATAGATCTTGATGCTCAATATGTAAGCAGCTTCACCGAGGTCTTTTTTTGAAAAACTCCTTTCAAACACTACTTTATGCTTTACAAAATAATTCTACATTATCTCTGATCAACAATATGTCATTCACATATACTTATCAGAAATGCTGTAGTGCTCCCACTCACTTTCTAGTAAATACAGGCTTCACCACAAGTCTGTATAAAACTATATGCTTTGATCAACTTATCAAAGCGTATATTCCAACTCCGAGATGCTTGCACCAGTCCATAAATGGATCGCTGGAGCTTGCATATTTTGTTAGCACCTTTAGGATTGAAAAAACCTTCTTGTTGCATCACATACAACTCTTCTTTAATAAATCCATTAAGGAATGCAGTTTTGTTTATCCATTTGCCAGATTTCATAAAATGCGACAATTGCTAACATGATTCGGACAGACTTAAGCATAGATACGAGTGAGAAACTCTCATCGTAGTCAACACCTTGAACTTGTCGAAAACTTTTGCGACAATTCTAGCTTTGTAGATAGTAACACTACTATCAGTGTCCGTCTTCCTCTTGAAGATCCATTTATTATCAATGGCTTGCCGATCATCGGGCAAGTCCACCAAAGTCCACACTTTGTTCTCATACATGGATCCTATCTCAGATTTCATGGCCTCAAGCCATTTATCGAAATCTGGGCTCATCATCGCTTCCTCATAGTTCGTAGGTTCGTCATGGTCAAGTAACATGACCTCCAGAATAGGATTACCGTACCACTCTGGTGCGGATCTCACTCTGGTTGACCTACGAGGTTTGGTAGTAACTTGATCCGAAGTTACATGATCATCATCATTATCTTCCTCACTAATTGGTGCAGGAGTCACAGAAACATATTTCTGTCATGAACTACTTTCCAATTATGGAGCAGGTACAATTACCTCATCAAGTTCTACTTTCCTCCCACTCACTTCTTTCGAGAGAAACTCCTTCTCTAGAAAGGATCCATTCTTAGCAACGAATGTCTTGCCTTCGGATCTGTGATAGAAGGTGTACCCAACTGTCTCCTTTGGGTATCCTATGAAGACATATTTCTCCGATTTGGGTTTGAGCTTATCAGGATGAAACTTTTTCATATAAGCATCGCAACCCCAAACTTTAAGAAATGACAACTTTGGTTTCTTGCCAAACCACAGTTCATAAGGCGTCGTCTCAACGGATTTTGATGGTGCCCTATTTAACGTGAATGCAGCTGTCTCTAATGCATGACCCCAAAATGATAGTGGTAAATCGGTAAGAAACATCATAGATTGTACTATATCCAATAAAGTACGGTTATGATGTTCGGACACACCATTATGCTGTGGTGTTCCAGGTGGCATGAATTTATGAAACTATTCCACATTGTTTTAATTGAAGATCAAACTCATAACTCAAATATTCGTCTCCTGATCAGATTGTGGAAACCTTATCTTCTTGTCACGATGATTTTCCACTTCACTCTGAAATTCTTTGAACTGTTCAAATGTTTCAGACTTATGTTTCATCAAGTAGATATCCCCATATCTTCTCAAATCATCTGTGAAGGTCAGAAAATAATGATACCTGCTGCAAGCCTTAATATTCACCGGACCACATACATCAGTACGTATGATTTCCAACAAATCTGTTGCTTGCTTCATTGTTCTGGAGAACGGCGTTTTAGTCATCTTGCCCATAAGGCATGGTTCGCAAGCATCAAGTGATTCATAATCAAGTGATTCCAAAAGCCCATCAGCATGGAGTTTCTTCATGCGCTTTACACCAATATGACCTAAACGGCAGTGCCACAAATAAGTTGCGCTATCATTATTAACTTTGCATCTTTTGGTTTCAATATTATGAATATGTGTATCACTACGATCGAGATCCAATGAACTTGTTTCATTGGGTGTATGACCATCGAATGTTTTATTCATGTAAACAGAACAACAATTATTCTCTGACTTTAATGAATAACCGTATTGCAATAAACATGATCAAATCATATTCATGCTCAACGCAAAAACCAAATAACACTTATTTAGGTTCAACACTAATCCCGAAAGTATAGGGGAGTGTGCGATGATGATCATATCAATCTTGGAACTACTTCCAACACACATCGTCACTTCACCCTTAACTAGTCTCTGTTTATTCTGCAACTCCTGTTTCGAGTTACTACTCTTAGCAACTGAACCAGTATCAAATACCGAGGGGTTGCTATAAACACTAGTAAAGCACACATCAACAACATGTATATCCAATATACCTTTGTTCACTTTGCCATCCTTCTTATCCGCCAAATACTTGGGGTAGTTCCGCTTCCAGTGACCAGTCCCTTTGCAGCAGAAGCACTTAGTCTCAGGCTTAGGTCCAGACTTGGCCTTCTTCACTTGAGCAGCAACTCGCTTGCCGTTCTTCTTGAAGTTCCCCTTCTTCCCTTTGCCCTTTTCTTGAAACTAGTGGTCTTGTCAACCATCAACACTTGATGTTTTTCTTGATTTCTACCTTCGTCGATTTCAGCATCACGAAGAGCTTGGGAATCTTTTTCGTTATCCCTTGCATATTATAGTTCATCACGAAGTTCTACTAACTTGGTGATGGTGACTAGAGAATTCTGTCAATCACTATCTTATCTGGAAGATTAACTCCCACTTGATTCAAGCGATTGTAGTACCCAGACAATCTGAGCACATGCTCACTAGTTGAGCGATTCTCCTCCATCTTTTAGCTATAGAACTTGTTGGAGACTTCATATCTCTCAACTTGGGTATTTTCTTGAAATATTAACTTCAACTTCTGGAACATCTCATATGCTCCATGACGTTCAAAACGTCTTTGAAGTCCCGATTCTAAGTCGTTAAGCATGGTGCACTTAAACTATCAAGTAGTCATCATATTGAGCTAGGCAAACGTTCATAACGTCTGCATCTGCTCCTGCAATAGGTCTGTCACCTAGCGGTGCATCAAGGACATAATTCTTCTGTGCAGCAATGAGGATAAACCTCAGATCACGGATTCAATCCGCATCATTGCTACTAACATCTTTCAACACAATTTTCTCTAGGAACATATCAAAATAAACATATGAAAGCAACAACGCGAGCTATTGATCTACAACATAGATATGCTAATACTACCAGGACTAAGTTCATGATAAATTAAAGTTCAATTAATCATATTACTTAAGAACTCCCACTTAGATAGACATCCCTCTAATCTTCTAAGTGATCACGTGATCCATATCAACTAAACCATGTCCGATCATCACGTGAGATGGAGTAGTTTCAATGGTGAACATCACTATGTTGATCATATCTACTATATGATTCACGCTCGACCTTTCGGTCTCCGTGTTCCGAGGCCATATCTGTATATGCTTGGCTTGTCAAGTATAACCTGAGTATTCCGCGTGTGCAACTGTTTTGCACCCGTTGTATTTGAACGTAGAGCCTATCACACCCGATCATCACGTGGTGTCTCAGCACGAAGAACTTTCGCAACGGTGCATACTCAGGGAGAACACTTCTTGATAATTAGTGAGAGATCATCTTAAAATGCTACCGTCAATCAAAGCAAGATAAGATGCATAAAAGATAAACATCACATGCAATTAATATAAGTGATATGATATGGCCATCATCACCTTGTGCTTGTGATCTCCATCTTCGAAGCACCGTCATGATCACCATCGTCACCGGCGCGACACCTTGATCTCCATCGTAGCATCGTTGTCGTCTCGCCAATCATATGCTTCTACGACTATCGCTACCGCTTAGTGATAAAGTAAAGCATTACAGGGCGATTGCATTGCATACAATAAAGCGACAACCATATGGCTCCTGCCAGTTGCCGATAACTCGGTTACAAAACATGATCATCTCATACAATAAAATTTAGCATCATGTCTTGACCATATCACATCACAACATGCCCTGCAAAAACAAGTTAGACGTCCTCTACTTTGTTGTTGCAAATTTTACGTGGCTGCTACGGGCTTAGCAAGAACCAATCTTACCTACGCATCAAAACCACAATGATAGTTTGTCAAGTTGGTGCTGTTTTAACCTTCGCAAGGACCACACGTAGCCACACTCTGTTCAACTAAAGTTGGAGAAACTGACACCCGCCAGCCACCTGTGTGCAAAGCATAGCGGTAGAACCAGCCTTGCGTAAGCGTACGCGTAATGTCGGTCTGAGCCGCTTCATCCAACAATACCGCCGAACCAAAATATGACATGCTGGTAAGCAGTATGACTTATATCGCCCACAACTCACTTGTGTTCTACTCGTGCATATAACATCAACACATAAAACCTAGGCTCTGATACCACTATTGGGGAACATAGTAATTTCAAAAAAATTCCTATGCACACGCAAGATCATGGTGATGCATAGCAACGAGAGGGGAGAGTGTTGTCTACGTACCCTCGTAGACCGAAATGGAAGCATTGACGCAACGTAGAGGAAGTAGACGTACGTCTTCCCGATCTGACCGATCCAAGCACCGTTACTCCGGTACCTCCGAGTTCTTGGCACACGTTCAGCTCGATGACGATCCCCGGGCTCCAATCCAGCAAAGCTTCGGGGATGAGTTCCGTCAGCACGACGGCGTGGTGACGATCTTGATGTTCAACCGTCGCAGGGCTTCGCCTAAGCACCGCTACAATATGACCGAGGTGTAATATCGTGGAGGGGGTCACCGCACACGGCTAAGGAACGATCACGAAGATCAACTTGTGTGTCTATGGGGTGCCCCCTGCCCCCGTATATAAAGGAGTGGAGGAGGGGAGGGTCGGCCCTCTCTTTGGCGCGCCCTAGGGGAGTCCTACTCCCACCGGGAGTAGGATTCCCCTTTTCCTAGTCCAACTAGGAGTCCTTCCATGAAGTAGGAGTAGGAGACAAGGAAGGGGAAGGGAGAAGGGAAGGAAGGAGGGGGCGCAGCCCCTCCCCCTAGTCCAATTTGGACTAGGCCTTGGGGGGCGCGCGGCCTGCCCTAGGCAGCCCCTCTCTCTTTCCCGTATGGCCCAATAAGGCCCAATACTTCTCCCCCGTATTCCCGTAGCTCCACGGTACTCCGAAAAATACCCGAATCACTCGGAACCTTTCCAATGTCCGAATATAGTCGTCCAATATATCGATCTTTACATCTCGACCATTTAGAGACTCCTCGTCATGTCCCCGATCTCATCCGGGACTCTGAACTCCTTCGGTACATCAAAACTCATAAACTCATAATATAACTGTCATCGAAACCTTAAGCGTGCGGACCCTACGGTTTGAGAACAATGTAGACATGACCGAGACACGTCTCCGGTCAATAACCAATAGCGGGACCTGGATGCCCATATTGGCTCCTACATATTCTACGAAGATCTTTATCGGTCAGACCGCATAACAACATACGTTGTTCCCTTTGTCATCGGTATGTTACTTGCCCGAGATTCGATCGTCGGTATCTTAATACCTAGTTCAATCTCGTTACCGGCAAGTCTCTTTACTCGTTCCGTAATACATCATCTCAGAACTAACTCATTAGTTGCAATGCTTGCAAGGCTTATGTGATGTGCATTACCGAGAGGGCCCAGAGATACCTCTCCGACAATCAGAGTGACAAATCCTAATCTCGAAATACGCCAACCCAACATGTACCTTTGGAGACACCTGTAGAGCTCCTTTATAATCACCCAGTTATGTTGTGACGTTTGGTAGCACACAAAGTGTTCCTCCGGCAAACGGGAGTTGCATAATCTCATAGTCATAGGAACATGTATAAGTCATGAAGAAAGCAATAGCAACATACTAAACGATTGGGTGCTAAGCTAATGGAATGGGTCATGTCAATCACATCATTCTCCTAATGATGTGATCCCGTTAATCAAATAACAACTCTTTTGTTTATGGTTAGGAAACATAACCATCTTCGATTAACGAGCTAGTCAAGTAGAGGCATACTAGTGACACTCTGTTTGTCTATGTATTCACACATGTATTATGTTTCCGGTTAATACAATTTTAGCATGAATAATAAACATTTATCATGATATAAGGAAATAAATAATAACTTTATTATTGCCTCTAGGGCATATTTCCTTCAGCTATATTATCTACTGTTTTGGATGTTTATGGGCTTTATTATACACTTTTATATCATTTTTGGGACTAAGCTATTAACCCAGAGCCCAGTGCCAGTTTTTGTTTTTACCTTGTTTTAGGGTTTCGAAGAAAAGGAAAATCAAACGGAGTCCAATTGACCTGAAACTTCACGGAACTCATTTTTGGAAGGAAAGAAGACCAGAAGACTTGAAGTGCACGTAAGGGAAGGTTCGAGGAGGCCACGAGGTAGGGGACGCGCCCTCCACCCTCGTGGCCCCCCTGACGTACTTCTTCTGCCTATATATCTCCATATACCCTGAAAACATCGAGAAGCACAATAGATCGGGAGTTCCACCGCCAGAAGCCTCCGTAGCCACCAAAAGCCAATCTAGACCCATTCCGGCACCCTGCCGGAGGGGGTAATCCCTCTCCGGTGGCCATCTTCATCATCCCGGTGCTCTCCATGACGAGGAGGGAGTAGTTCTCCCTCGGGGCTGAGGGTATGTACCAGTAGCTATGTGTTTGATCTCTCTCTCTCGTGTTCTTGAGGTGGTACGATCTTGATGTATCGCGAGCTTTGCTATTATAGTTGGATCTTATGTTCCCCCCGTCTTCTCTCTTGTAATGAATTGGGTTTCCCCTTTGAAGTTATCTTATCGGATTGAGTCTTTAAAGATTTGAGAATACTTGATGTATGTCTTGCCGTGCGTATATGTGGTGACAATGGGATACCACGTGATTCACTTGATGTATGTTTTGGTGATCAACTTGCGGGTTCCGCCCATGAACCTATGCATAGGGGTTGGCACACGTTTTCGTCGTGATTCTCAGGTAGAACTTTGGGGCACTCTTTGAGGTTCTATGTGTTGGTTGAATAGATGAGTCTGAGACTGTGTGATGCATATCGTATAATCATACCCACGGATACTTGAGGTGACATTGGAGTATCTAGGTGAAATTAGGGTTTTGGTTGATTTGTGTCTTAAGGTGTTATTCTAGTACGAACTCTAGGGCTGTTTGTGACACTTATAGGAATAGCCCAACGGATTGATTGGAAAGAATAACTTTGAGGTGGTTTCATACCCTACCATAATCTCTTCGTTCGTTCTCCGCTATTACTGACTTTGGAGTGACTCTTTGTTGCATGTTGAGGGATAGTTATGTGATCCAATTATGTTAGTATTGTTGAGGGAACTTGCACTAGCGAAAGTATGAACCCTAGGCCTTGTTTCAACGTATTGCAATACCGTTTACGCTCACTTTTATCATTAGTTACCTTGCTGTTTTTATAATTTCAGATTACAAAAACCTTTATCTACCATCCATATACCACTTGTATCACCATCTCTTCGCCGAACTAGTGCACCTATATAATTTACCATTGTATTGGGTGTGTTGGGGACACAAGAGACTCTTTGTTATTTGGTTGCTGGGTTGCTTGAGAGAGACCATCTTCATCCTACGTCTCCTACGGATTGATAAACCTTAGGTCATCCACTTGAGGGAAATTTGCTACTGTCCTACAAACCTCTGCACTTGGAGGCCCAACAACGTCTACAAGAAGAAGGTTGTGTAGTAGACATCAAGGCCCTTGGCCAACTACATGCCGGCGCAATCTCTCGGTCTTCTTTTGCATAGTCTTGACCGTTTTGGAGAGGTTACCAAATTCTTTTGCACCCCATGCACCAAGTTCGCCCTGCATCTTGGAAAGGGTACATGCAATACCCGGAAGGCCTTGACCTTGATGTAGCCGCTGCCATGATTCACTAACAAGATCATCTTAGTCGGCATGTGATTGCCACACGTTCTCGTAATGAAACTCCTTCACCCTTTATTATGGTTGTGGTTGTTAAGCTCACACAATTCAATTACAATAAAACAGTGATCCGACTCAATAGAGCTAACATATCTAACCCTGGACTCCTCAAACAGATTCAACACAGCCGAATTGACTAGAGCCCGATCCAAGCATGCCTTGACATTGGCAGCACCTTGTTGCAAGTTATCCCATGTGTACTCCACGCCCACCCATCCAAGGTCCTGGAGAGCACACTCATCAACGACTTCGTGAAAAGCTCGCATTTGCCACTCCGGCCGTGCAATACGACTGAAGTGTTCCGTCCTGTATAGTGTTTCGTTGAAGTCACCTACGCTCATCCATGCTTGATGTTCGATGCCAAATAAAGTTCTCATGAAGCGCCCAATGACGCCGATTTTGCACTCTCGGAGCTCCATAGAAACCAGTAAATCTCCATCCCAGAGAATCCACTCCAGCCTTTTTGACAACCACATAAATGTGGCTCACACTATAATTTTTCAGTTCAACCGAAACCTCATTCGACCGAAACAGTCCCACCCCACCGCTGAGACCATTACTGTCGACAGCAAAACATCCTGCAAATCCCAAAGTATTTCATAGATTCTCTACTTTCTTCACCCTTATTTTAGTTTCCATGACAAACACAAGGGCATGACCTTCTTGCTTCACTATGCTGCGAAGCTCTAGAACTGCCGCAGGGTTCCCAAGCTCCCGTCAGTTCCAACTTATGCAATTCATTTGGACGTGCAGGGCTGACCAACAGCATCTGCCTAGTTATCTGGGGTGGGATTCTTCTTCTTCCTTCCATCCTCATCGTGCCATCCGTTTGCTTGATCATCAGTGTGCATCGAGGTCGAATCGAGGTCAAACTTCCGGGCTCCGGAACTTCCGTCCCCTGTTTCAGTAGCTTCCGGGGTACTACTGACTACTGAGTTTGTTCAAACTCTTTGTGTAGACCAGAACTTGGCCAGAACTTCCGGTGTTCGGAACTTCCGTCCTTGTCCGGAACTTCTGGGCTATGCAGAAATCTGCCTCCAACGACCAGATTCCATCCCCACCTATAAATAGTCTTCTTCTTCTTCCTCACGAAGGACTGGACGACTCCATTTCTCTCACCTCCATTTTTAGACCTTGATTTCTTGGAGATCTCCCTCCTTAGCCAACCAAAGCTCTTGATCTTTTGAGAAGCGAAGGAGAAGTGCTCGATCTACACATTCACCAAAGATAAAGTTGATTCCCCCCTTGTTTTTGTGGTGCATCTTGTTACTCTTGTAGGTTGGAGACTCCTAGGCGGTAGGAGTGCTCCGGCGAGGAATCGACCATTGTGATTTCCCCGGAAAGTTTGTGAGGGTTTGGAGACCACCCCAAGGTCTACCGCTAGTAGTTGAGAAACGCCTTCGTGGTGTTGTCTCAAAGAGAGAATAGGGTGAGCCTTCGTGGCGTTGGTGTGCCTTCGTGGTAACAGCCACCTCTTTAACGTTGACGTAGCTTCCCTCCAAGGAAGTGAACATCGGCATACATCCTCGTCTCCCGGAGTTGCGATTATTCCTAACCCTAACTCACTACTTGTGGTTACTTGTCTCTTAGCACTTACTTATATCATATTGTGCTTGCTATCTCACATACTTGTGTTACTTGTTTATCTTGCTTAGCTCTTAACACCATAATTGCAATTGTTAGGCTCACTTTCATATTCCGCATTATTGCCTAAAATTGCTAAATAATAATTAAATTTTGTAATTGTACCTATTCACGCCCCCTCTAGGTCCATCTCGATCCTTTCACCTTGTTTAGTTGAACTTTCATTGGACGTAGTTTTCTTCTGTTCATCCGAGGCCCGCAGACTAGGCCTGAATGGAAGGTCACCATGAATGTTCCTCTTACCCGGAGTTGGGCAGTAGAGGTCAGAATGCCCTAAGCGGCCACATGAAAAGCAAAAGTGCGACACATTTTCATACTGGATATCATAGAGATCTTGCCGCTTCCTTCTTGCTGAATCAATCAGGATCCATCTCCTGAGTGGCTTACTCACATCAACAGAGACCCACGCACGCAGATGGCTGCCCATATGATCAAACTTCACTGACATAGCATCTTTATCTATCTGCTTAGCAATCTCAATCCCCCATGCAACCTCCCTAAGGTTGTATGGCAGATTAGTGACCCAAGCCCAAAGGTGAAGCCGGTCAAATTTCACTTCATCCGGACGCATGCACTCCTCGAAGTCAGCAAGAATCACCGCATGATTGCTAACATACCATGGCGATCCTGCCCAAATTCTATCCCTGTCGCGCTTGGGTTCCAGCTCCACCACGAACATGTTGTCCCCCATAGATCGAAATTGCAGACATCGGAGATTCCCCCAAGCCGGGCAAAGTGCATTACCTATCGTCTGGATATGAAGTAGGTTTTGATGCAGCACCTTCCCCACTAGTAGCCACTTCGGCGGAGTCTCATCCTCACGATCATCTAGGATCAGCGGAGTTGCTTCCTCGTCCGTGATGCCGAGTTTTCCCATGGCTTCCTCAAGATGAACCCTAGCCGCGCCTGGCGAACCCGGGGTTGCCCGCGCCTCCTTCCCGTGATCTGAAGCTCCCCGAGGAAGAGGGGCGTCATTCGTCGTCTTGCCAGAGCCCGATGTAGCCATCTCGCTCAGCTCGCCCGCGCCCCGCCGATGTAGATCGGACGTGTGCCGCCGTTGCTACGCAAAAACCCTAATCGCCTCCGTAGGAGGCTTCAGGTTTTCCGGAGAATTGATATGCGGATCGTTTGGAAGCACCGATATGTCAATCCGACTATCCGAGGCATGCATGGAACCAGGACAGATACATGCACGGCATCGTACACATACGTACGAACAGTTCGACGATCTCGTCTACGTAAATCTTGCGACCATCCTAAACAAACCAGAGATGAATGATATTGTCTTTTGTTAATATATAAGCCATGTACTCCGAGTGACTCTCTTCAGGCTTTGATTCAACTCAGCAGCTTGTACAAATTCTGCTCCTTTCGGAGTCGATCTCGAATAAGGTTAAAAAAATGATTTTTTTGAGACAGTGAAAAGAAAAGGATTTGGCCTCCAGCGGCTCACGGGTGTCATTTTTTTTGCCCGGCCTAATTGCGACCCAGCGAGTGAGTAGATGCATGCATGCAGACCAAAATCCTATTTGACGCACAATGCGTTAGATAGGTGCCCTTTCGGATAGCAGCGCTCACTATGGACCATCCCAGCCCATTTTAGAAACATTATTTCGCTTTGGCTGTTTGGTTTTCTACTGGTTTTAGAAACATTCCAGAATTTTTAGTGCCTTTTTCTTCTTTTCCAGTCAGAAAACTGTTCAGAAAAATTCGATTGTATTTTTGAAATTTTTGTACTATCAATTTTGCTTGGAAATTTAAAATTTTGTTTGGAACTCAGAAAATGTTTGAATTTTCAGAAATAGATTGGGATATTTTTTTTTATGAATTTCCTTCATGATTTTTTGGTATTTTGAAAAAGTGTGCAGAAATTTAAAATGTTTATTTGAAATTTTCACAAATTTTCATGTTTTAATATAAAAACCAATACAAATTAAATCACTATAGTTATTTTAGAGGGATGAGAGAAAGTATGCTAGCTCTAGGGCGATCACTAAAGTAAAGTGATTAGCAACAGTGCCTTGCTGATGAGTTGGCTCATCCGGCGACGCCCTATGCAAAAGGCCAACGTCTTGATGCACGGAGCATTGTATAGATATAGGGAGTCCTACGTAGACGACCGAAGAAACAGGATGGCGTCGGCGATGGGCTCTGGTTAGTATTGGCCCAAATTAGTTTCTTCTTCTCATTTGGCATAGCAACGTTCCTCGAAGAGATTATGCCGGAATAAATCTCACCCACACGAGACAAGGACACAGAAGGCGTGTTTGCTTGGGAGCTCCTAGTAAGCACCGACTAGGGGTTTCGGCGCCCACGGTGCCATGCTATTGGGCCGGCCCAAAACAGGAGCGCGCCTGACAAGAAAAAATAGAATAAATAATTGGCGCGAGCGAGGAGACTCGATCGGGTAACCTACTGTCTACAACACGCTAACCACTCGGCCACAACGGCACATCTTTTTTTTTAACATCAGTATAGACGTAAGCGCTGATACATACGCGCATGCGCTCACCCCTATGAACGCACACACACACTCTATCTCTATGAGCACCTCTGAGAGACTGAGCCAGCATATCATTTTGAGATTTACGAAGTCACCGTAGGCGCCTCGTCGTCGATGGGAACGTCTCATCCCACTGAAAGCGCATTGCGGGAAATCCTGAAATAAATTCAGGAATAATGCGGGCACCAAGACTTCAACCCAGATGTGTTGGGGATACCACTGTCTCTCTAACCATCACAACGGCACATATGACATCATTTCTTTTCTTTTCTAGGTTCTTCTTTCCTTTTTCGGTTTTCCATTTTTCTTTTCCATGTTTTCTTTTTTCCTTCCTTATATGATGATTTTTTTCCAAACTCGTGATCTCTTTTCAAATCGATGAACTTTTTTTTTATTTTTTGATGAACTTTTTATAATTTTGATGAAATTTGAAAAGTTCACATACTTGAAAAAAGTTCATTGGATTTGAAAAAGTTCACAAATTTGAAAAAGAAATTCATCAGATTTGAAAAGAGTTCATGGGATTCAAAAAAAAGTTCATCACATTTGAAAAAATTTCATCGATTCTGAAAAAAAGTTCATCAAACATGAAAAAAGTTCGTAAAGATTGATAAAAAGCTCATCCATTCTTAAAAAGAGTTCATCAAATTTTTTAAAAAATCACCGAAATTGAAAAGAGTTCATGGATTTCAAAAAAAATTGAAAAAAGATCATCAAATTGGAAAAAAAATCATTGAATTGAATGAAAAAATAATAAGTTTTTGAGAAAAAAGTTCATCGAAATTGAAAAGAGTTCATAGAGTTTAATTGTTTTTAGAAAAAGGTCACCAAATTTGTAAAAAAGTTCATTGAATTGAACAAAAAAAATCAGTTTTGAGAAAAAAGGTCATCCATTTTAAGAAAAGTTCACGAATTTGATAGAAATCACCAAACCAGGAAGAAAATAGAAACAGAAAAAACAAAAAACAAAAAAAGGAAAAAAGTGAAAGGAAAGAAGAGAAAGGAAAGAGGAAATAAGAAATAAGAAAAGTTGGAAGAGGAGGTTATCACGTCGGGTGTGTTGGCACGGTGTTTGTTGTGGTGTGGTTCGATCTCTGAGGTCATGAGTTTGGTTTTCTTCACGCGCGCAATTTTTGCTTTTTCAGCAGAAAAAGGATGGTGAGATGGGCCGGCCCGCGAGTAGCTGCTGCAGGCGCCGGTTAGCAAAACCAGAAGAAACTGGCACCTGCAGCGCCAAATAAAAAATGGCTACTTGCTAGCCTGCACCATTTTTGGCGTATTTGTATTTGTGACTGAGCTGGACCTGAATGAATGAATACAAGCAAAAAAAATCATGTGTTGCACATAGTTTGTTTGTGTGCATCCTCCCTTGTCTAGCCGGGAAGAAACACACACAAGGTTGTTTGGTAACAAGCATTTTCTTCTTAGATGCAACATGCCTCTGTCGAAGGAAAAAGAGAAATGTCAACTTGAGGTAGAAGGTGTGACAGCCCTCGGATGCATATCCAACAGTCTCCAAATCGACTGGGCGCGAACCATTTTCCACGCGACTGACGCCCATGTGTGAGACGTTTGTACAATGACTGGGGCGACGTTGTTCTAATCGTCTACGACCATTGAAACAGAAAACATACAACACGAAAGTGTGCGAAATAGCGAGACAAAGCTAGTGCTGAAAGGAAACTTAAAACAACCGCCAGTGTGCAAAGAATTTGCCAAAATTCATTTGTTCATAACATGCACATATGAACATGTTTGTGTGGTCTAGAGGGAGACATAGTTCTACTTGTCTACGAGCGATCGAAACAGAAAATGTATAATACGAAAGTCATGCAAAACAGCGATGAAGATAGCGGTGAAAGGAAAGTTCAAACGGTCGACTGTGTGCGAGGATTTTGCCAAAATTCATCGGTTCATAACATGCACATATGAACAGATTTGTGTGTCAAGTCATCAAGTGGGAGTTGTAGGTCTATTCGTCTACAATAATTTCACTTGTTCCAAAATCAGTATACTAATTTGAAAAAACATATTTTTTTACCATAAAACAGTAAGGCAAAAGCCTCACCGTAGATTTTTTTCATATAAATAAGGAGTAAACATAGTCTTTACAATGGTTGTTGGGGAGACAACCAGGGCAGATTATTGAAAGTACAAAAGAGTGAAATAAAATTATTAAATGTTATCAATCCAGGATGACATGCACTCTTTTAGACTAGGTTTGGCTCTAAGCATAGTCAACTTGAATGTTTTGATAAATTCATATCCGCAATCACTGATAGAGCATGGGATTCCTTCAAATATCAGTCCATTTCTTTGATTCCATATACTCCAGCATCCAACAATCATAATTTCCATGAAATGGTGTTGGCGATATCTTTGATGAGCTTCAATAATCATATCATGAATATTCAGGTCTGTGTTCCATTCAATACCAATGTTCCACCAAAAACCCTGGCTGAATGGACATGAGAATAGTAGATACATTCTGTCTTCATTATCTTCATCATCACATAATACACATTGAGTGGAGTCAAGGTGCATGTTTTTCCTCGTCAGGAGGTCACATGTGTTTATTCTATCATGAAGTAGAAGCCAGCAAAAGAATTTATGCTTTGGCAGGTGATACGTCTCCGTCGTATCTATAATTTTTGATTGTTCCATGCCAATATTCTACAACTTTCATATACTTTTGGCAACTTTTTATACTATTTTTGGGACTAACATATTGATCCAGTGCCCAGTGTCAGTTCCTGTTTGTTGCATGTTTTTTGTTTCGCAGAATATCCATATCAAACGGAGTCCAAACGGAATAAAAATTGACGGAGATTTTTTTGGAATATATATGATTTTTGGGAAGAAAAATCCACGTGAGACGATGCTCGAGGGGCCCACGAGGCAGGGGGCGCGCCCCTGACCCTCGTGGCCACCCTGTAAGGCGGTTGGTGCCCTTCTTTCGCCGCAAGGAAGCTAATATCTGGATAGAGATCGTGTTAAAATTTCAGCCCAATCAGAGTTACGGATCTCCGGGAATATAAGAAACGGTGAAAAGGTAGAATTTGAGAACGCAGAAACACAAAGAGACAGAGAGACAGATCCAATCTCGGAGGGGCTCTCGCCCCTCCCGTGCCATGGAGGCCATGGACCCGAGGGGAAACCCTTCTCCCATCTAGGGAGGAGGTCGAGGAAGAAGAAGAAGGAGGGGGGCTCTCTCCCCCTCGCTTCCGGTGGCGCCGGAGTGCCACCGGGGGCCATCATCATCACCGCAATCTTCACCAACAACTTCACCGCCATCATCACCAACTCTCCCCCCCTCTATGTAGCGGTGTAACCTCTCTCTTACCCGCTGTAATCTCTACTTAAACATGGTTCTCAACGCTATATATTATTTCCCAATGATGTATGGCTATCCTATGATGTTTGAGTAGATCCGTTTTGTCCTATGGGCTATTTGATGATCAAGATTGGTTTGAGTTGCATGTTTTATTATTGGTGCTGTCTTATGGTGCTCTCCGTGTCGCGCAAGCGTGAGGGATCCCCGCTGTAGGGTGTTGCAATACGTTCATGATTCTCTTATAGTGGGTTGCGTGAGTGACTGAAACACAAACCCGAGTAAGGGGGTTGTTGCGTATGGGATAAAGAGGACTTGATGCTTTAATGCTATGGTTGGGTTTTACCTTAATGATCTTTAGTAGTTGCGGATGCTTACTAGAGTTCCAATCATAAGTGCATATGATCCAAGTAGGGAAAGTATGCTAGCTTATGCCTCTCCCTCATATAAAATTGCAATAATGATTACCAGTCTAATTATCGATTGCCTAGGGACAAATAACTTTCTCGTAACAAAAAGCTCTTTACTAAAACTAACTTAGTTGTGTCTTTACCTAAACAGCCCCTACCTTTTATTTACGTAATCTTTATTATCTTGCAAACATATCCAACAACACCTACAAAGTACTTCTTGTTTCATACTTGTTCTAGTTAAAGCGAATGTCAAGCGTGCGTAGAGTTGTATCGGTGGTCGATAGAACTTGAAGGAATATTTGTTCTGCCTTTAGCTCCTCATTGGGTTCGACACTCTTATCGAAAGAGGCTACAATTGATCCCCTATACTTGTGGGTTATCAAGACCTTTTTCTGGCGCCGTTGTCGGGGAGCAATAGCGTGGGGTGAATATTCTTGTGTGTGCTTGTTTGCTTTATCACTAAGTAATTTTTATTTGCTGTTCTTAGTTGTTCTTTATCTTTAGTTATGGATATGGAACACGAAATACCAAAAAAATTAGGTGTACTTTCTGCTCATGGAGATGGGGAACCTCCTAAAACCCTCGATGTTGGTTATGTGAAAGATATTATGTACTACTTTAATAATCCTGAGAAAACCCCATTCAATTATGTAATGGGAGTAACGTTGGATCAACGTGAATACTTTAGGGATTACCGCTTGACACAAAAAGGGAAACTATTATGGGATCAAATTCATATATTGAATTGGTATGCTAGGCAACTATGCTTGAGATATGATTATACTTGTTGCTCTAGGATGAAGGCTCCACACCTTTCCTTTTTATGCGAATTTAATGATAATAAAACTTTAGCTTCTTATGCTAATGGTATATATGATTACTATGATGTGGAACAAATAGAAGAATTTGTTGCTTTTATGGGTGCTTATGAAATTGAATCTATGTTTAAAGAGTTTGAAGATTTTGATGATTCGGTTTATAGATCTGAAAATTTAGCTATCCTTAAATATTTCTATGAGGATTATGAATACAATTCCGATATTAATGCACTTATTGAGAAAGTCTCCGCTGTCTAAGAAGAGACTAATATTTTGCAGGAATCTATGGAAGAAGAAGTTGATGAAACTGTGAGCTCATTGGATGAAAAAGATGAGGAGGAGAGCGAAGAACAAAAGGAGGAAGAGCGAATTGATCACCCGTGCCCACCTTCTAATGAGAGTAACTCTTCAACTCATGCATTGTTTAATTTCCCTTCATGGTTACCGAAAGATGAATGCTATGATAATTGCTATGACCCCGTTGGTTCTTTTGAAATATCCCTTTTTGATGATGCTTGCTATGCTTGTGGCCAAGATGCCAATATGAATTATGCTTATGAAGATGAACTTGCTATAGTTCCTTATGTTAAACATGAAATTGTTTCTATTGCACCCACTCATGATAGCCCTATTATCTTTTTGAATTCTCCCGACTACACTATATCGAAGAAGCTTGTGCTTATTAAGGATTATATTGATGGGTTGTCTTTTACTATTACACATGATGATTTTGATAGATATAATATGCATGTGCTTGCTGCTCCTACTTGCAATTGTTATGAGAGAGGAACTATATCTCCACCTCTCTATGTTTCCAATATGATAGAATTGCAAGAAACTGTTCATACTATGCATTGGCCTTTACTATGTGTGCATGAATTGTTCTTTTATGACATGTCGATGCATTGGAAGAGAGTTAGACTTCATCATTACATTATATATGTTACTTTGTTCTCACTACTAAATTACAAGTCATTGTTAATTAAAATTGGCTTTGATATACCTTGGGATCCGGGTGGATCCACTACTTGAGCACTATATGCCTAGCTTAATGGCTTTAAAGAAAGCGCTGCCAGGGAGACAACTCGGAAGTTTTAGGGAGTCATTTATTTCTGTCGAGTGCTTTTATATAGTTTAAAAACAACAAAAATAAATAGGGGAACCCAAAACTTTTTCAAATAGGTAAGTGAAAGTGAGAAAGACAAGCATTGTTGAAGTGGGAGAGCTCCTTGAACTTTGTTCATGCTCACGGCAACTTTGTGAATCTTGATTACAGAAAATTTTCAACAAAAATAATTATCCCCTTGTACAATTCCATTGTATTATAAAAATAATGTGCCAAGGTTTGCCTTTAGGATGTTTACATTTATTTGATGGTTTGTACGGTGCAGGACAAAAACTTTGGCTGTAGTGCGCGATTTTACATTTTTAGCTGGAACGTCAAATGGTTCTGATTCTTTTTTGCACTGTATTGATATACAAATTTTTTATTTTTCATAATTTTGGCAGAATTGTTCAAGCATCATAAGTATGGTGAATGTTCATATTATTACAGACTGTTCTGTTTTAGACAGATTCTGTTTTTGATGCATAGTTTGCTTGTTTTGATGAAACTATCGATTCATATCAGTGGATTAAGCCATGAAAAAGTTATACTACAGTAGACACAATGCAAAAACAAAATATGAATTGGTTTGCAACAATACTTAGAGTAGTGATTTGCTTTATTATACTAACGGATCTTACCGAGTTTTCTGTTGAAGTTTTGTGTCGATGAAGTGTTCGATGATCGAGAAGGTCTCGATGTGAGAAGAAGGAAGAGAGGCAAGAGATCAAGCTTGGGGATTCCCGAGGCACCCTAAGTAGATATTCAAGGAGACTCAAGCGTCTAAGCTTGGGGATGCCCCGGAAGGCATCCCCTCTTTCTTCAACAAGTATCGGTATGTTTTCAGATTCGTTTCGTTCATGCGATATGTGCAATCTTGGAGCGTCTTTTGCATTTAGTTTTCATTTTTATTTTATGCACCATGCTGGTATGAGATAGTCCTTGGTTTACTTATAGAATGCTCTATGCACTTCACTTATCTCTACTCCTAATGGAGTAGTTGGTAGTCTCTGCCGGTCAATTTTCGTCCCACCTCCACTAGTTTTTTTTCGTCCTAAAAAATCTACAAAATTTCGTAGGTTAACCAGGGATAACTCCCACCTCCCAGGTTTTTTTTCGTCCCACCTCTCATGGTTTTTTTGGTACCTCGTCCCACCTTACACTGAGCCGCCACGAACCGCAAAAACCGCCTACCTTAGCCAAATCAACAAATCTCTCTCATTAATGCAATTTTCTTTAGGAAACAAATAATAGATTCTTTCCTACCTTAGCCAAATCAACCGATCTCTCCCATTAATGCAATTTGCTTTAGCAAACAAATAATAGATTCTTTCCTACCTTAGCCAAATCAACGGATCTCTCCCATTAATGCAATTTGCTTTAGCAAACAAATAATAGATTCTTTTCTACCTTAGCCAAATAAACGGATCTCTCTCATTAATGCAATTTGCTTTAGGAAACAAATAATAGATTTTCAGGAAACAAATAATCTCTATCTCTAATCTCTATCTCTAATCTCTAATCTCTAATCTCTAATCTATAATCTCTAATAATAATAATAATAATAATAATAATAATAATAATAATAATAATAATAATAATAATAATAATAATAATAATCTCTACTCCTAATGGACGAGTTGGTTGAATAGTCCCACCACTTTCGTCTGGGTTTTTTTTCATCCGGTTTATTTTCGTCTCACATCCCACCATCATATCTACTCACGTTACCCTCACAATAAAATTTTTCCTAACCTTTCCAAAGTTTCCTAACTAGACACGTTATAAACGGGCAGGAACTGATAGCACGTTACCAATCAATAAAATTTAGTTTCATGACAATCAATTCCAAATCCTAATTTTCCTAATATGTCGATCTTTCTCAAATCCTAATAAGCCCTCTTCCTCTTTCCTTTTTCACCGCTCCACCTAGAAAAAAACCCATCAATCACGCAACCCCTCCCTGCCTCTCCCCAACTGCCCAAGCGACATCCTCTCTCCCCTCCCTGCCGTCCCCCAAGACGCCCTCGTCGGCGCACTCTTCATCGGAGTGCCGTCCGCTGGAAGCCGGAGTCGGGAAGGAGAGCAGCCACCAGCGGGGGAGACCACAAGGGGAGGTGTTGGTTCTTCCTCCGATTGATGCATCCGCTCATGGGGGCATTGCTGGTGGGGGGCGAGGAGCGATGTTGGTGGCCGTGCTGGGGCCCGGCGGCGTGGGTGGGCGCGCTGGAACTGGTTGTGTCGATGGTGTCGTTACCGCCGGAGACCACGTTCGTGTGGGCACTGGCCAGCGCCGGGTGCGTGGCCGGGTAGGTGTGCGTGCCTCTCGACGGTCTGCTCGACCCGGACGGGTCGGCGGCTGTACGGCTTCTATGTGCTGCGCACTGCAAAGGGCTTCCGTCGCTCGACGAGGTCATCCAGCGTTAAGGGAAAAACACCCTTCGATCCCTAACACTACCCCACCACAACAATCCATTGCTGAATTTTCTATGACTGTTTGGTTAAATTTGCAGGTCGGACAAGCTTGTTGGCCACATTGGGTAGCTGCCGCCCTCTGTTGAGATTGTTCACACCATGGATGAGATCTCCAACACTGTAAGTTACTCTTCTTTGGTTACGTTTTATTTAATCTGTGTAGTTTGATGTGGGTTGGCTGATGATCGGCTAGGTTTGCTCGGTCATTGATTCGGCGGAGCTGTGCAGGGACACGCACTCAGATAGGTGATTGGATGACGTCTGCTTGCTTCTTGTGTAATAATTTGGAAGCTCTGCAGCAAAGTTTTTTCAGTTTTCTTTTACTGAATATAAATATGTATGTGAACTAGGGAGTTTACGGGGGAAGCAGATAAGGCATCAATGACGAATTATGAGCATCTTCAAGTAAGGTCTATAACATAAATGGCATCTGTGAAAAGGGAGAGAGCAGAGTGAAATGACCAAACCAGAACGGTAACATTCATTTCTGTGATTTTCTACAGTACCTGAACACATATACTACTTTATAAAATGCGGTACTAAACGCTGAGAGTGAAGGTGCCCTGCCTACCAGAGGAATATGGGAAGACAACAAATAACTTGCGTATCGACTTTGAGAAAGGAGGGATTCATCTTCGTAACAGTTGCCATAGTGATAGTTATATTCTGTTGTGATTGTTAGCTTTGAATTTGAATTAGAAAGATAATGCTCTACCATTGCAGATAAACTCGAGCATCTTAATCAGCTGAACCTTGCAATTGCGCATCTGGGTAGAAAGTAGGTATTGGGCAGGCCGTTGCTAAGCTTAGTACTATTTTCACTATCGAACTTGCATATATTGAAGTCAGTTGTAGTTCCAGTTTGGAATTTAGTACCATGCATATCAGCATATTAAGAGAAGCCTGATTGGTTCCGTTGATTTGCTATAGAACGTTTTATTAGACATGAAGGTGCCTGGCCTTTCTTTTACAAAAATAGGGTAAGACCTACTTTGAAGAAAAATTGCTTGTTATGTTTACGAGTGGAGCGAGAAAACAATTGCTAATCTCCTTTCATACACTCATTCTTGTAGCTTAGTTGTCCATCTACAGATATTGGTGGTCATGCCTTGCCCCTCACTTCCCTCCAAGCTTGTCGCCCTCGCCCCCCTCTTTGAGGCAGCCACCCGCTGCTCATCTCGGTGGCGTCAGGCGTGGCCGTACCCACCATGGCATCGGCGTGGCCCTCCCTGCAAGGAGCGGTGCCTCCTTGGTACGATCGCGATGCTGGTTCAGCCAGATCAGCGGGGGTTAGTAGGCTCACAGGTTGGCGTTTCCTCGGATGCATCAATGTTCTAATCATGATGGCATGACCATAGATCGTATGAGTCTAGAAGACTTTGGGGCGGCTCATCTGCGTGGATGGTTGTGGCTGGGCACACAATCCATTAATAAGCCTTCAAATTTTCACACAGAAGGTCCCCTCCTTTTCCTTTTTGCATTTTTTTCTTTTTAATTTGTTTAGATTGCTTGCATTGGCAAATGGAAGAAAGACTCAGAATCCTAGATTTCTACTTTCTATCAGAAGCTTGTAACTGATCTGTAAGCTCACCAGCCAAGCTGTCCATTTGGATTTCAGTAGATATATGGAGTATATTTACTCACATTGTCCACGACTTGTTTGCAGAAATTTCTCTTCTGATTTGGTATTGCATTGCTGAGCACTTACTGTGAATTACATGCAGCATGTGTATGTTCTATAGCTTCTATTGTACAGTTTTCCTTCTTTTTTCAGGTTGTCCAGATGAGCACTGGCCACTGGGAAATGGCAACTTGGTTGAACTGAATCAGCTCTAATCTCCTAAATTTGTGCATTTATCTTAAAAAACACTGCAGTGCTACCTCCCCGTAGTAATAAATAAGTATATTATGAAGCTCATATATGATTATTACTATTATTTTTGCACGTTCAATCAATTCCACTGATAAATCATTTATGCATTTTTAGAACAAGCATCAAGCATCATGTGGCATTATAGTCATTGGTGAAGATTGACAATGCACTCAAATACAAGACTTATGATGGTGTTTGGTGACTGATAAAGATGATTGGAAAGGTGCTTTCCAAGCATAAGGTGAATCTTCTATATTTCACTTTTTAATATAATTTGGCCGGTACGATGTATATTTTCTGAAAACTATATCGCCGTTGTGGGTTATCTGACTAAAATTACATTTTCTGCTTGGCACTGATTCATATATATTAATATGGGCAAAGGAAATTCACAATAATTTATGTCAATGAAAGACTTCTAAAACCAGTGAAGTGTCTTAGCAAGGATGACACGCCGTTGTGCCTCTCGGCCTGAACAATATAGCTCATTTAGTTCATCACCACAACTGGCTACACGGCGTGACGGAGCAGCTCCACATGTCCTGCGAGGACACAGAGTCAGCGTTGCACGGCCGCCGTAGGTGAGAGATCGTGCCATCGTGCCGCATGACCCCCGTCGGCTCTAGACTGGTTTGTTTGTTTCTCTCCTTTAGATGTGCAATTAGGAACGGAAAAGCCGGTTTGTCGCCAATTCATAGAAAAGGAATAGCCGGTTGTCAAACAAAGGAAGGATGCTGGCTGGTAATTGGGACTGGGGCATTGAGATTGAAATTAACATGTGTCGTGAATCGACGAGGGTCTCACGGGTGGAACATACGAACCGGGCACGTAATTTTTTTTCCGTGAGAGAGGAGGAATAATGTGAGAGAGGAGGAATAATGTGAGAGAGGAGGAATAATGTGAGAGAGGAAGATGCGTCTGTGGCTCGAGGGCTACTATTGCTTGCGAAAGCAGTGGCAGGGAGCAACCAATGGAGAAGGAGAGGCTAGGAAGGAAGAAGAGAAAGTAGCACACGATCAAGACGGGTGGCTGTGCATGGGCTATTGTGTTGTGTGCTTGCGGCCAAGCCAATTGGGAGAGAGGCAACCACCGCAGAGATAGAGGAAAGTAGCAGTCCATGCATGTTGCTCAGCATCAGGGTAGGGTGGGTAGTTTCTGCCGCTATGTCGCCGCATCGGACGACTGGGAGTAGGGAGGAAAAATTAAAGGTGAAAATATCATAGCGGAAGAGACTGGGCCCAAAAAGGGGCAAGTTCATCCCAAACTCGTTTTTGATGTTTCAGGGTCACCTCTCCGTCCATACACCGAACTAGGAACTCGCAATTGTTTCCTGTTATTGAACTGGACATAATCAGTCTATTTAAAACTGGTACAGAACCATGCATATTTTTGAGTTGATACAAAAGACCAATGGTTTCTTTTTTGCATTATTGCCGTCCAGAGTGTAAGAGTTTCAGCCAAAACAAGTTTATGCCTAACATTTAGTTAGTAATGACTGAAATTTGTTTTCAGATTTAAGCAATGAGGATGTTGGAACTCAATTATAGTTCCAGCATGGAATTAGATAATTTCTTGTAGATAATCATAGTGGTATATTTTGTTGTGTTCGGTTTACAAGAATTAAAAATATAGATATATTGTTGAGAAAACAAGAAGTTAAGTGGATTCATGGTTGACAAGCAAAGTTATTTTGGGGAAAGTTCCGTAGTAATGTTTACGAGCATTTAGCATGTGTGTCATGCTTGTTTTCAGTGGAATATTACATGATATGGTTCTATAGGTTTTGGAGCTTCTACTGTTGGGGAACGTAGCAATTTCAAAAAATTTCCTACGCACACGCAAGATCATGGTGATGCATAGCAACGAGAGGGGAGAGTGTGATCTACGTACCCTTGTAGATCGACAGCGGAAGCGTTAGCACAACGCGGTTGATGTAGTCGTATGTCTTCACGGCCCGACCGATCAAGCACCGAAACTACGGCACCTCCGAGTTTTAGCACACGTTCAGCTCGATGACGATCCCCGGACTCCGATCCAGCAAAGTGTCGGGCAAGAGTTCTGTCAGCACGACGGCGTGGTGACGATCTTGATGTTCTACCGTCGCAGGGCTTCGCCTAAGCACCGCTACAATATTATCGAGGATTATGGTGGAAGGGAGCACCGCACACGGCTAAGAATATGATCACGTGGATCAACTTGTGTCTATGGGGTGCCCCCTGCCCCCGTATATAAAGGAGTGGAGGAGGGGAGGGCCGGCCCTCTCTATGGCACGCCCTAGGGGAGTCCTACTCCCACCGGGAGTAGGATTCCCCCTTTCCTAGTCCAACTAGGAGTCCTTCCATGTAGTAGGATTAGCAGACAAGGAAGGGCAAGAGGGAAGAGAAGGAAGGAGGGGGCGCAGCCCCTTCCCCTAGTCCAATTCGGACTAGGCCTTGGGGGGCGCGCGGCCTGCCTCTCCCTCTCCTCTAAAGCCCAGTAAGGCCCATATACTTCTTCTCCCGTATTCCCGTAACTCCCCGGTACTCTGAAAAATACCCGAACCACTCGAAACCTTTCCGATGTCCGAATATAGTCGTCCAATATATCGATCTTTACGTCTCGACCATTTCGAGACTCCTCGTCATGTCCCCGATCTCATCCGGGACTCCGAACTCCTTCGGTACATCAAAACTCATAAACTCATAATATAACTGTCATCGAAACCTTAAGCGCGCGGACCATACGGGTTCGAGAACAATGTAGACATGACCGAGACACGTCTCCGGTCAATAACCAATAGCAGAACCTGGATGCTCATATTGGCTCCTACATATTCTACGAAGATCTTTATCGGTCAGACCGCATAACAACATACGTTGTTCCCTTTGCCATCGGTATGTTACTTGCCCGAGATTCGATCATCGGTATCTTAATACCTAGTTCAATCTCGTTACCGGCAAGTCTCTTTACTCGTTTCGTAATACAACATCTCACAACTAACTCATTAGTTGTAATGCTTGCAAGGCTTATGTGATGTGCATTACCGAGAGGGCCTAGAGATACCTCTCCGACAATCGGAGTGAGAAATTCTAATCTCGAAATACACCAACCCAACATGTACCTTTGGAGACACCTTTAGAGCTCCTTTATAATCACCCAGTTACGTTGTGACGTTTGGTAGCACACAAAGTGTTCCTCCGGTAAACGGAAGTTGCATAATCTCATAGTCATAGGAACATGTATAAGTCATGAAGAAAGCAATAGCAACATACTAAACGATCGAGTGCTAAGCTAACGGAATGGGTCAAGTCAATCACATCATTCTTCTAATGATGTGATCCCGTTAATCAAATAACAACTCTTTTGTTCATGGTTAGGAAACATAACCATCTTCGATTAACGAGCTAGTCTAGTAGAGGCATACTAGTGACACTCTGTTTGTCTATGTATTCACACATGTATTATGTTTCCGGTTAATACAATTCTAGCATGAATAATAAACATTTATCATGATATAAGGAAATAAATAATAACTTTATTATTGCCTCTAGGGCATATTTCCTTCAGTCTCCCACTTGCACTAGAGTCAATAATCTAGTTCACATCGCCATGTGATTCAACACTAATAGTTCACATCACCATGTGATTAACACCCATAGTTCACATTGTCATGTGACCTATACCCAAAGGGTTTACTAGAGTCAGTAATCTAGTTCACATCATTTATGTGATTAACACCCAAAGAGTACTAAGGTGTGATCATGTTTTGCTTGTGAGATAATTTTAGTCAACGGGTCTGTCACATACAGATCCGTAAGTATTTTGCGAATTCTATGTCTACAATGCTCTGCACGGAGCTACTCTAGCTAATTGCTCCCACTTTCAATATGTATCTAGATCGAGACTTAGAGTCATCCAGATGTCTGTCAACACTTGCATCGACGTAACTTTTTACGACGAACCTTTTTGTCACCTCCATAATTGAGAAATATTTCCTTATTCCACTAAGGATAATTTTGACCGCTGTCCAGTGATCTACTCTTAGATCACTATTGTACTCCCTTGCTTAACACAGTGTAGGGTATACAATAGATCTGGTACACAGCATGGCATACTTTATAGAACCTATGGCTGAGGCATAGGGAATGACTTTCATTCTCTTTCTATCTTCTGCCGTGGTCGGGCTTTGAGTCTTACTCAATTTCACACCTTGTAACACAGCCAAGAACTCTTTCTTTGACTGTTCCAATTTTTGAACTACTTCAAAATATTGTCAAGGTATGTACTCATTGAAAAAAAACTTATCAAGCGTCTTGATCTATCTCTATAGATCTTGATGCTCAATATGTAAGCAGCTTCACTGAGGCCTTTCTTTGAAAAAATCCTTTCAAACACTCCTTTATGCTTTGCAGAATAATTCTACATTATTTCCGATCAACAATATGTCATACACATATAGTTATCAGAAATGCTTTAGTGCTCCCACTCACTTTCTTGTAAATACAAGCTTCACCGTAAGTCTGTATAAAACTATATGCTTTGATCAACTTATCAAAGCATATATTCCAACTCCGAGATGCTTGCACCAGTCCATAAATGGATCGCTGGAGCTTGCATATTTTGTTTAGCACCTTTAGGATTGACAAAACCTTCTGGTTGCATCATATACAACTCTTCTTTAAATCCATTAAGGAATGTAGTTTTGTTTATCCATTTGCCAGATTTCATAAAAATGCGGCAATTGCTAACATGATTTGGACAGACTTAAGCATCGTTACGAGTGAGAAAATTTCATCGTAGTCAACACTTTGAACTTTGCCAAAAGCCTTTTTCGACAAGTCTAGCTTTGTAGATAGTAACACTACTATCAGCGTCCGTCTTCCTCTTGAAGATCCATTTATTTTCTATGGCTTGCCGATCATCGGGCAAATCCATCAAAGTCCATACTTTGTTCTCATACATGAATCATATCTCAGATTTCATGGCCTCAAACCATTTCGCGGAATCTGGGCTCATCATCGCTTCCTCATAGTTCGCAAGTTCGTCATGGTCTAGTAACATGACTTCCAGAACAGGATTACCGTACCACTCTGGTGCGGATCTCACTATGGTTTACCTACGAGATTCGGTAGTGACTTGATCTGAAGTTACATGATCATCATCATTAGCTTCCTTACTAATTGGTGTAGTAGTCACAAGAACAGATTTCTGTGATGAACTACTTTCCAATAAGGGAGCAGGTACAGTTACCTCATCAAGTTCTACTTTCCTCCCACTCACTTCTTTCGAGAGAAATTCCTTCTCTAAAAAGGATCCATTCAAAGCAACGAATATCTTGCCTTCGGATCTGTGATAGAAGGTGTACCCAACATTTTCTTTTTGGGTATCCTATGAAGACGCACTTCTCCGATTTGGGTTTAAGCTTATCAGGTTGAAACTTTTTCACATAAGCATTGCAACCTCAAACTTTAAGAAACGACAGCTTAGGTTTCTTGCCAAACCATAGTTCATACGGTGTCATTTCAACTGATTTAGATGGTGCCCTATTTAACGTGAATGCAGCTGTCTCTAATGCATAATCCCAAAACGATAGTGGTAGATTGGTAAGAGACATCACAGTTCGCACCATATCTAATAATGTACGGTTATGACGTTCGGACACACCATTATGCTATGGTGTTCCAGGTGGCGTGAGTAGAGAAACTATTTCACATTGTTTTTAACTGAGGGCCAAACTCGTAACTCAAATATTTTACTTCTGCGATCATATCGTAGAAACTTTTTATTTTTGTTACGATGATTCTCCATTTCACTCTGAATTTCTTTGAACTTTTCAAATGTTTCAGACTTGTGTTTCATCAAGTAGATATACCCATATCTGCTCAAATCATCTGCGAAGGTCAGAAAATAACGATACCCGCCGTGAGCCTCAACACTCATCGGATCACATACATCAGTATGTATTATTTCCAATAAGTCAGTTGCTCGCTCCATTGTTCCAGAGAACGGAGTCTTAGTCATCTTGCCCATAAGGCATGGTTCGCAAGCATCAAGTGATTCATAATCAAGTGATTCCAAAATCCCATCAGCATGGAGTTTCTTCATGCGCTTTACACCAATATGACCTAAACGGCAGTTCCACAAATAAGTTGCATTATCATTATTAACTTTGCATCTTTTGTCTTCAATATTATGAATATGTGTATCACTACGATCGAGATCCAATGAACCATTTTCATTGGGTGTGTAACCATATAAGGTTTTATTCATGTAAACAGAACAACAATTATTCTCTAACTTAAATGAATAACCATATTGCAATAAACATGATCAAATCATATTCATGCTCAACGCAAACACCATATAACACTTATTTAGGTTCAACACTAATCCCGAAAGTATAGGGAGTGTGTGATGATGATCATATCAATCTTGGAACTACTTCCAACACACATCGTCACTTCACCCTTAACTAGTTTCTGTTCATTCTGCAACTCCTGTTTCGAGTTACTACTCTTAGCAACTGAACCAGTATCAAATACCGAGGGGTTGCTTCGAACACTAGTAAAATACACATTAATAATCTATATATCAAATATACCTTTGTTCACTTTTCCATCCTTCTTATCCGCCAAATACTTGGGGCAGTTTCGCTTCCAGTGACCAGTCCATTTGCAGTAGAAGCACTTAGTCTCAGGCTTAGGACCAGACTTGGGCTTCTTCACTTGAGCAGCAACTTGCTTGCTGTTCTTCTTTAAGTTCCCCTTCTTCCCTTTGCCCTTTTATTGAAACTAGTGGTCTTGTCTACCATCAACACTTGATGCTCTTTTTTGGTTTCTACCTTCATCGATTTCATCATCATGAAAAGCTCGAGAGTCGTTTTCGTCATCCCTTGCATACTATAATTCATCACGAAGTTCTACTAACTTGGTGATGGTGACTAGAGAATTCTGTCAATCACTATCTTATCTGGAAGATTAACTCCCACTTGATTCAAGCGATTGTAGTACCCAGACAATCTGAGCACATGCTCACTAGTTAAGCGATTCTCCTCCATCTTTTGGCTATAGAACTTTTTGGAGACTTCATATCTCTCAACTCGGGTATTTGCTTGAAATATTAATTTCAACTCCTGGAACATCTCATATGGTCCATGACGTTCAAAACGTCTTTTGAGGTCCCGGTTCTAAGCCGTTAAGCATGGTGCACTAAACTATTAAGTAGTCATCATATTGAGCTAGCCAAACGTTCATAATGTCTGCATCTGCTCCTGCAATAGGTCTGTCACCTAGCGGTGCATCAAGGACATAATTCTTCTGTGCAGCAATGAGGATAAACCTCAGATCACGGATCCAATCTGCATCATTGCTACTAACATCTTTCAACACATTTTTTTCTAGGAACATATCAAAATAAACACAGGGAAGCAACAATGCGAGCTATTGATCTACAACATGATTTGCAAAATACTACCAGGACTAAGTTCATGATAAATTTAAGTTCAATTAATCATATTACTTAAGAACTCCCACTTAGATAGACATCCCTCTAATCCTCTAAGTGATCACGTGATCCAAATCAACTAAACCATGTCCGATCATCACGTGAGATGGAGTAGTTTCATTAGTGAACATCACTATGTTGATCATATCTACTATATGATTCACGCTCGACCTTTCGGTCTCCGTGTTCCGAGGCCATATCTGTATATGCTTGGCTCGTCAAGTATAACCTGAGTATTCCACGTGTGCAACTATTTTGCACCCGTTGTATTTGAACGTCGAGCCTATCACACCCGATCATCACGTGGTGTCTCAGCACGAAGAACTTTCACAACGGTGCATACTCAGGGAGAACACTTCTTGATAATTAGTGAGAGATCATCTTAAAATGCTACCGTCAATCAAAGCAAGATAAGATGCATAAAAGATAAACATCACATGCAATCAATATAAGTGATATGATATGGCCATCATCATCTTGTGCTTGTGATCTCCATCTTCGAAGCACCGTCGTGATCACCATCGTCACCGGCGCGACACCTTGATCTCCATCGTAGCATCGTTGTCGTCTCGCCAATCTTATGCTTCCACGACTATCGCTACCGCTTAGTGATAAAGTAAAACATTACAGCGCGATTGCATTGCATACAATAAAGCGACAACCATATGGCTCCTGCTAGTTGCCGATAACTCGGTTACAAAACATGATCATCTCATACAATAAAATTTAGCATCATGTCTTGACCATATCACATCACAACATGCCCTGCAAAAACAAGTTAGACGTCCTCTACTTTGTTGTTGCAAGTCTTACGTGGCTGCTACGGGCTTAAGAAAGAACCAATCTTACCTACGCATCAAAACCACAACGATAGTTTGTCAAGTTGGTGCTATTTTAACCTTCGCAAGGACCAGGCGTAGCCACACTCGGTTCAACTAAAGTTGGAGAAACTGTCACCCGCTAGCCACCTTTGTGCAAAGCACGTCGGGAGAACCGGTCTCGCGTAAGCGTACGCGTAATGTCGGTCCGGGCCGCTTCGTCCAACAATACCGCCGAACCAAAGTATGACATGCTGGTAAGCAGTATGACTTATATCGCCCACAACTCACTTGTGTTCTACTCGTGCATATAACATCAACACATAAAACCTAGGCTCGGATGCCACTGTTGGGGAACGTAGTAATTTCAAAAAAATTCCTACGCACACGCAGGATCATGGTGATGCATAGCAACGAGAGGGGAGAGTGTGATCTACATACCCTTGTAGATCGACAGCGGAAGCGTTAGCACAACGCGGTTGATGTAGTCGTATGTCTTCATGGCCTGACCGATCAAGCACCGAAACTACGGCACCTCCGAGTTTTAGCACACGTTCAGCTCGATGACGATCCCCAGACTCCGATCTAGCAAAGTGTCGGGGAAGAGTTCCGTCAGCACGACGGTGTGGTGACGATCTTGATGTTCTACCGACGCAGGGCTTCGCCTAAGCACCGCTACAATATTATCGAGGATTATGGTGAAAGGGGGCACCGCACACGGCTAAGAATATGATCACGTGGATCAACTTGTGTCTATGGGGTGCCCCTGCCCCCGTATATAAAGGAGTGGAGGAGGGGAGGGCCGGCCCTCTCTATGGCGCGCCCTAGGGGAGTCCTACTCCCACCGGGAGTAGGATTCCCCCTTTCCTAGTCCAACTAGGAGTCCTTCCATGTAGTAGGATTAGGAGAAAAGGAAGGGGAAGAGGGAAGAGAAGGAAGGAGGGGTCGCAGCCCCTTCCCCTAGTCCAATTCGGACTAGGCCTTGGGGGGGCGCGCGGCCTGCCTCTCCCTCTCCCTCTCCTCTAAAGCCCAATAAGGCCCATATACTTCTTCTCCCGTATTCCCGTAACTCCCCGGTACTCCGAAAAATACCCGAACCACTCGGAACCTTTCCGATGTCCGAATATAGTCGTCCAATATATCGATCTTTACGCCTCGACCATTTCGAGACTCCTCGTCATGTACCCGATCTCATCCGAGACTCCGAACTCCTTCGGTACATCAAAACTCATAATATAACTGTCATCGAAACCTTAAGCATGCGGACCCTACGGGTTCGAGAACAATGTAGACATGACCGAGACACGTCTCCGGTCAATAACCAATAGCAGAACCTGGATGCTCATATTGGCTCCTACATATTCTACGAAGATCTTTATCGGTTAGACCGCATAACAACATACGTTGTTCCCTTTGCCATCAGTATGTTACTTGCCCGAGATTCGATCGTCGGTATCTTAATACCTAGTTCAATCTCGTTACCAACAAGTCTCTTTACTCGTTCCGTAATACATCATCTCACAACTAACTCATTAGTTGTAATGCTTGCAAGGCTTATGTGCTGTGCATTACCGAGAGGGCCCAGAGATACCTCTCCGACAATCGGAGTGACAAATCCTAATCTCGAAATACGCCAACCCAACATGTACCTTTGGAGACACCTGTAGAGCTCCTTTATAATCACCCAGTTACGTTGTGACGTTTGGTAGCACACAAAGTGTTCCTCTGGTAAACGGGAGTTGCATAATCTCATAGTCATAGGAACATGTATAAGTCATGAAGAAAGCAATAGCAACATACTAAACGATCGAGTGCTAAGCTAACGGAATGGGTCAAGTCAATCACATCATTCTTCTAATGATGTGATCCCGTTAATCAAATAACAACTCTTTTGTTCATGGTTAGGAAACATAACCATCTTCGATTAACGAGCTAGTCTAGTAGAGGCATACTAGTGACACTCTGTTTGTCTATGTATTCACACATGTATTATGTTTCCGGTTAATACAATTCTAGCATGAATAATAAACATTTATCATGATATAAGGAAATAAATAATAACTTTATTATTGCCTCTAGGGCATATTTCCTTCATCTACTGGTGTGGGTAGTTATTTGCTTAATGGTGTAACTTAAGCCAACTGCATAATGACCTTCATATGGTTTCGCCATTGTTTTTTCTCCCGTTGTGCTTGCGTGTTCAATCTTGTTATTATTGCATCTTGTAGTCTACTTTGATTGGTCATGTTTGTTTGTAGGGTGACAGTTTATACATCTAGGGAACCAGGGCAATTTGGACATGTGATATTTCCTCGAGTAAGCAAACTTCTTTTGTATGGCCCAGCATGATGATTAACACCCATCTGGTTTTATATGGTGCCACTTTTGTTGTATACAACAAGCAACTATTCATTTTGTGTGCCTTGCAACAACATCATAATCTCATTAAACCTGCAATAGATCACACGTCCAGTACATTTCAATTTCTAATTAGTCTAGACCGTGAAGTATCTGTTTTTTTAACATAACAGGGTTATCTGATCATATAATCTGTCACAAGTAGTAAGGGTGGGTAGATGAGCAAATTTTCCCAGATGGCAAGATATCTATACAAATTATGGAACTTGAATCTGAACATTGGAGAAGTGGACAGTGGACGAGACTACCACTGTTATATATAATTATAGTGATATTCAAAGCTATTTTTTTGTCTTAATGCAAAGTTTATCGCAGACAGACATCCACCCAGAAACACACACATGAGACATGACACACATACTTCCTTTTGGATTTGCCGGTTCTATGTTACCTCAGGAGCACAAAACTTGAGTAATTATAGCAAAACAATTCAAGGATGAGACTACGAACCAACCTGTGGGTGGATGGTTAGAGGTACTGTGGTATCTCCAGCCCATCAGGGTTCAAATCCTGGTGCTCGCATTTATTCTTGGATTTATTTCAAGATTTTCAGTTATGCGCATTTAGTGGGAGGAGACGTTCCCGTCGATGACGAGGTGCCTACGGACTTCGTAAATTTCAAAATGATATGCCGGCTCAGTCTTTCGGAGGTGCTCATAGGGGTAGAGTGTGCGTGTGTGCGTTCATAGGGGTAAGTGTGTGCGCGTGTATATGAGCGCTTGTGTTTGTACTGATGTTCAAAAAAAAATTGAAGGACAAGACTACTGGACAGTGCAGAATACCTCTTTATTCCCATATAAAGGACACATATTCCTTGCGACTGTCTTTTCATATACCATGATATGTTCCTATTTGCCAAAGAGTTGGCAAGGTACCGGCCCAAAATCAAGTGCATTATGAGCACCCCTATTCCTAGCTGCTAATCTAGATCTTAATAATTAATGCCCATACCTTGTTAGACCAAAAGAAGCAATACTTCCATTGATAGACTAAATGACTCATGGCATGTGGACTAATGGACATGTCTTTTAATCCAAGGCATGGAGAACTCGGTACATGTCGAGGAAGAGGAACATAATGCCGGAGGAAGGCAATAACAAGTATCAGCTCAAGGAGTTCTTGATGGAGACGATTGGCCAGATCTTACTTGTAGCTTTTTTTGTGGGAAAGTCTTTGACTCCACATTGTTGGGCTAAGTTATATTCGCATCTCCGTTTTGGATTAAATCAATTGAACCTACTGAAAAAAAATCCTTTGGGAGTGTGACATTAGCAGGCGCGACAAGAACGATGATGGGATGCTCACTGGAGATGAGGTCAAAAAGGTGAATACGCCGATGATGCATAGATATATGTATGAATTGTACATGTACACACAAAACATACCGTGACAAGTATCTCATGCCAAGCTTTAGTTTCGGTAAGAGGTTTTGTTGCCCGTAGCAACGCATGGCCATTTAACTTGGTGTAATCCAAAATAAATAAATTAAAAGCCCGTAGCAACGCACGGGCGTTCTACTAGTATCTTTTGAGTATGGCTTTATAGAATGCTTCATGTGCTTCACTTATATCATTTGAAGTTTGGATTGCCTGTTTCTCTTTACATAGAAAACCGCCATTTGTAGAATGCTCTTTTACTTCACTTATATTTGTTAGAGCATGGGCATACCTTTTGTAGAAAGAATTAAACTCTCTTGCTTCACTTATATCTATTTAGAGAGATGACAGGAACTGGTCATTCACATGGTTAGTCATAAAATCCTACATAAAACTTGTAGATCACTGAATATGTTATGTTTGATTCCTTGCAATAGTTTTGTGATATAAAGATGGTGATATTAGAGTCATGCTAGTGGGTAGTTATGGATTGTAGAGATACTTGTGTTGAGGTTTGTGATTCCCGTAGTATGCACGTATGGTGAACTGTTATGTAACGAAGTTGGAGCATGAGGTATTTATTGATTGTCTTCCTTATGAGTGGCGGTCGGGGACGAGCGATGGTCTTTTTCTACCAATCTATCCCCCTAGGAGCATGCGCGTAGTACTTTGTTTCGATGACTAATAGATTTTTGCAATAAGTATGCGAGTTCTTTATGACTAATGTTGAGTCCATGGATTATACACACTCTCACCCTTCCATCATTGCTAGCCTCTTCGGTACCATGCATTGCCCTTTCTCACCTCGAGAGTTGGTGCACACTTCGCCGGTGCATCCAAACCCCGTGATATGATACGCTCTGTCACACATAAACCTCATTATATCTTCGTCAAAACAGCCACCATACCTACCTATCATGGCATTTCCATAGCCATTCCGAGATATATTGCCATGCAACTTCCATCATCATCATATACATGACTTGAGCATTCATTGTCATATTGCTTTGCATGATCGTAAGATAGCTAGCATGATATTTTCATGGCTTGTCCGTTTTTGATGTCATTGCTACGCTAGATCATTGCACATCCCGGTACACCGCTGGAGGCATTCATATAGAGTCATATATTTGTTCTAGTATAGAGTTGTAAGTAAATAAAAGTGTGATGATCATCATTATTAGAGCATTGCCCCAGTGAGGAAAGGATGATGGAGACTATGATTCCCCCACAAGTCGGGATGAGACTCCGGACAAAAAAAGAACAAAAAGAAAAAAAGAAAGGCCAAAAAAAGAGAAGGCCCCAAAAAATAAAAAAATAAAATAAAAAAAATAAAAAAAATGAGAGAAAAAGAGAGAAGGGGCAATGTTACTATCCTTTTACCACACTTGTGCTTCAAAGTAGCACCATGTTCTTCATATAGAGAGTCTCTTGAGTTATCACTTTCATATACTAGTGGGAATTTTCATTATAGAACTTGGCATGTATATTTCAACGATGGGCTTCCTCAAATGCCCTAGGTCTTCATGATCATGCAAGTTGAATGCACACGCACTTAGTTTCAGTTTGAGCTTTCATATACTTATAGCTCTAGTGCATCCGTTGCATGGCAATCCCTACTCACTCGCATTGATATCTATTGATGGACATCTCCATAGCCCGTTGATACGCCTAGTTGATGTGAGACTATCTTCTCCTTTTTGTCTTCTCCACATCCACCATTCTATTCCACCTATAGTGCTATGTCCATGGCTCACGCTCATGTATTGCGTGAAAGTTGAAAAGGTTTGAGAACATCAAAAGTATGAAACAATTGCTTGGCTTGTGGTCGGGGTTGTGCATGATTTGAATATTTTGTGTGGTGAAGATGCAGCATAGCCAGACTATATGATTTTGTAGGGATAACTTTCTTTGGCCATGTTATTTTGAAAAGACATGATTGCTTTATTAGTAGGCTTGAAGTATTATTGTTTTTATGTCAAATGATAGACTATTGCTTTGAATCACTCGTATCTTAATATTCATGCCATGATTAGATATGTGATCAAGATTATGCTAGGTAGCATTCCACATCAAAAATTATTTTTTTATCATTTACCTACTCGAGGACGAGTAGGAATTAAGCTTGGGGATGCTAATACGTCTCTGTCATATCTATAATTTTTTATTGTTCCATGCCAATATTCTACAACTTTCATATACTTTTGGAAACTTTTTATACTATTTTTGGGACTAACATATTGATCCATTGCCCAGTGTAAGTTCATGTTTGTTGCATGTTTTTTGTTTCGCAGAATATCCATATCAAACAGAGTCCAAACGGAATAAAAACTGACGGATATTTTTTTGGAATATATATGATTTTTTGGGAAGAAAAATCCACGCGAGACGATGCTCGAGGGGCCCACGAGGCAGGGGGCGCGCCCCTGACCCTCATGGCCACCCCGTAAGGCGGTTGATGCCCTTCTTTCGCTGCAAGAAAGCTAATATCCGGATAGAGATCGTGTTAAAATTTCAGCCCAATCGGAGTTACGGATCTCCAGGAATATAAGAAACGGTGAAAGGGTAGAATCTGAGAACGCAGAATAGAGAGAGACAGAGAGACAGATCCAATCTCGGAGGGGCTCTCGCCCCTCCCGTGCCATGGAGGCCATGGACCAGAGGGGAAACCCTTCTCCCATCTAGGGAGGAGGTCAAGGAAGAAGAAGAAGGAGGGGGGCTCTCTCCCCTCGCTTCCGATGGCGCCGGAGTGCTGCCGGGAGCCATCATCATCACCGCCATCTTCACCAACAACTTCACCACCATCATCACCAACTCTTCCCCCCTCTATGCAGCGGTGTAACCTCTCTCTTACCCACTGTAATCTCTACTTAAACATGGTGCTCAACGCTATATATTATTTCGATGATGTATGGCTATCCTATGATGTTTGAGTAGATCCGTTTTGTCCTATGGGCTATTTGATGATCAAGATTGGTTTGAGTTGCATGTTTTATTATTGGTGCTGCCCTATGGTGCTCTCCGTGTCGCGCAAGCGTGAGGGATCCCCGCTGTAGGGTGTTGCAATACGTTCATGATTCTCTTATAGTGGGTTGCGTGAGTGACTGAAACACAAACCCGAGTAAGGGGGTTGTTGCGTATGGGATAAAGAGGACTTGATGCTTTAATGCTATGGTTGGGTTTTACCTTAATGATCTTTAGTAGTTGCGGATGCTTGCTAGAGTTCCAATCATAAGTGTATATGATCCAAGTAGAGAAAGTATGTTAGCTTATGCCTCTCCCTCATATAAAATTGCAATAATAATTACCGGTCTAGTTATCGATTGCCTAGGGACAAATAACTTTCTCGTAACAAAAAACTCTTTACTAAAACTAACTTAGTTGTGTCTTTACCTAAACAGCCCCTACCTTTTATTTACATAATCTTTATTATCTTACAAACCTATCCAACAACACCTACAAAGTACTTCTAGTTTCATACTTGTTCTAGTTAAAGCGAACGTCAAGCGTGCATAGAGTTGTATCGGTGGTGGATAGAACTTGAGGGAATATTTGTTCTGCCTTTAGCTCCTTGTTGGGTTCGACACTCTTACTTATCGAAAGAGGCTACAATTGATCCCCTGTACTTGTGGGTTATCAGCAGGCAACATGATTTCCATATCCATTTGAATGTTACTTCAGCATCCTCATTCCTCAATAAGAAGTTATAAATTTTCTTGGTCATAGTTATACTGCTACCCCATTGGAAACTCCATATATCATGTTCATTGTTGAATCTGATGCTATGTAATTGCTCAGCTAGAAGATGAAATTGTTGGTGTGCAGTAATGGACAATGGTACCTGGAATAAGTTGTAGAGGTTTCCAGTATCTTTGGCTCTACACATT